>NC_047033.1:25855509-26198237 GCF_902652985.1 Pecten maximus
GTACGTATGTGGGAAATGACACCTACGAGGAGGAAAACAGACGTGGTCCGTATCTGTCTCCACCACATTACGTTGATTCCACCTTGTTCATGTTCATACCTCACTCACCTAGTTATTTGTCCTGTGTTTATTATCCTTTAATTATTAAAGATTCAGGGCTATCACTTAATCTGTCCAGATAATTGAGGGTTGTCCCTATGTCTGCTCGGATTCAGGGCTATCACTTAATCTGTCCAGATAATCGAGGGTTGTCACTAAGTCTGTCCAGATAATTGAGGGTTGTCACTTAAATCTGTCCAGATAATTGAAGGTTGTCACTACTTAAATCTGTCCAGATAATCGAGGGTTGTCACTATGTCTGCTCGGATTCAGGGCTGTCACTAAGTCTGTCCAGAATCAAGACTGTCACTAAATTGTCCAGATTCCCGGGAAATTTTTCTAGATTCAGGGTAGTCACTTTAGAATGTTGAGATTCGTGGCCATCACTAAGTCTGTACAGATTCTGTCCGTCCAGATTCAGAGCTATCGCAAAATCTGTCCAGATTCTTAGCTGTCACTAAATTGTCCAGATTACGGGAAATATTTCTAGATTCAGGGTAGTCACTTTAGAATGTCCAGATTCACAGCCATCACTAAGTCTGCAGATTCCGTCTGAATCGGGATGGTTGCCAAATCTGCCCAGTTTCTTTAATAAGTTTGGGTTTTCTCAGTGTTGATGAAATTTATTTGTATGAAAAAATTGATTTCTATTAGAGATGTAACATTTCCGACTGTGTAAACACTGCCTCTGATAGAAATGGATAAAATATTGTCTGCAGTGTAGAAAGCAAACACCAACAGACGAAAAAATGATATCAGCTTCCTGATAATGATTGATAATAATACTGAATGACATGCCAAACATAGTGGAGTGTGATTGCAATTAATTATTAATCTCGATGTAAAAGTTAAAAAAGGCAAGCTGAAACTTTTAGAGGGGGGTGATAGCGTTAATTATGGAATTATTAAAGGGCAGTGATAGTGTAAAATATGGAGCTTTCAGTATTGTATAAAAATGTATATAATAGCCTATATACTTGTATATACAGTTCAATCGATTCATAATTACTCTGTCGGAAATGTAGCATTTCTAACTTAACTAACACAAATATATACTGTATAGTTATATTTGAGGGAGAATTAATATCATTATATTTGTGGTCAAAATTTAATATTCAGCCGATATTTATTTCCTGAATCATAATATCTCGTATAAAAACTAAAACGTGTACGTGTTTACCTGTTCGCAGTTAAAGTTTGACTAAGCAATGATGCAAAACAAGATTAATCTCTGCAAACAAGTGAATAACATTGAAAACCATGAAATATTCACCCAGTAAATATAAACAACTGTACAGTATATATGTATATTATTGAGGGTAAATCCCCACAACAGTGTTCAAAACAGAGTTATTTATGTGTTTTCCATCATTTATTTCTCTGTGTTATGTCCACTCTCACTCTCTGCACCCCTGGAGTATGTCAAGACAAAATAGAACAGGAATAAGTATTTGCTTGGTGTCAGGAAAAAATACCCGGCCAATCGCTATTAAGCTGATGTATTTCATATTGCAAGGAAGTGATCCATTGAACCAAGCTCAAAGCGAGTCAGTTTAACATTACTGTAACTTTGTGATCCATTTAATATACATCAGAAAAACAATCCATTTAATATACATCTCGTCATCTGAAAAAAGTTCTTGGTTTAACCCACAAGATGGCAGTGACTTAGCTTTCAACTTTGCAGAGACAAATTCCATAGACGCAGAGAGTGAGGAGGATGAGTGTTTATGAAATGTAAAACAAGAGAAAATGAAGTTGAGGTTCCAAAGAAAAACAGTTCAATTTCAAATTGGAAGTCTGGTTTTCTGAGGGCTTTTAGGGCCCAATAAATGGCCCCCTTCCCATTCAAAATTATTTCATATTTTAATTAAATTCCAAAAATTTGTAGTTTAATCCTGAATGTTTCTTTCCCATTCACCAATTTTCTTCAAATAATGAGGCAAAAAAGCCCCTTCCCCAATCAGTGGAAAAAAAGGCTTGGAAATAAATTGACCATAGGTGTTGATCATACTTGTTAATCCAGGATCAACTATAGCATGCATTAGGTCTAAATATTACACTGATATCATAGCATACATCAACTGCCAAACGTTTTGTACAGGACTAAGAGACAAGTCCAATCCATGAATCCAATGTTAGTTACCTGAAAGGCACCTCCATATTGTTTGCCAATAACTCAGAAATGTTTAAATGTGTTGGGTTGTGTTTCCAGACCACGGACATGGTCACGGCCATAGCCACCAGGGTATGGCATCAAGTGGTGGGTATGGGATGTACGACCATGGAGATGCATATGGGGGTTATGGAGCTCACGGCGGTCCTTCAAGGCAGCACTACGGACATGAGATGCAACAAGATAGATTTGCACCCAAACCGGTAAGTAGAGTCATATAAAATGCAGTTTTGAATAAAGAACATTCCTTCAAACTTTTTATTACAAAACGCTTCCAGAGCACCTCTTTTTATGCAGCATGCCTTTTAGAAGAGTATGGCTGTTAGTTCAGCAATATGATAGGTTGTCGACTTCTGTAGTGGTTCCTGCAGGGTTAGCACGGGCCTTGAGGAAGTCTTAAATTTCACCTTGGGCCTTGAAAAGCTTTGAATTTCACATTGGGCCTTGAAAAGCCTTGGAAATTGGTTTACAGCCTTGAAAAAGCCTTGAATATTAAGGTTTAATTATAGGATAAGTGAAACCCTGGTCACGGATCATTTGGATTCAACTTTGTCCATGTCGCCTCCCCTACAGACGTTAATAATTACCATGTCAAGTTGTATTTTGATCTAGTGTAAAATTATAAGTTGCCTTTTTGTTCTCTTGTTCCCTCTCAAGATGACTTAGATGACAGGTAAAATGGGCCTTGGATATTTAATTAAGACATTGAAAAACCCTTGAAAAGGCCTTGAATTTGGTTTGACAAAATCCGTATGAACCCTGTCCTGTCTTTAATTATACCTGTAAGACACCCCATTTTTTGAGGCATGTGAGGCTTAGCAGTCAATATCAAGACACCATTTCAAGACAGCCATGTCTTGTTATCACCTCACAGATAATCGTTGAAATTAGAAAATTAACTAGTAAATAACGAGATGAACTTATTGAGACGATCAGCTTTAATGAAAGTAGAATGGCTTTGGCCAACAACAACACTCAACTAAGTCAAGCAAGTGTCATCAACCTCATTGCTTATACTTAAGTTTATAACAGAAAATGATGAAAAAAATACATGTACTACCTGGTATATGGTCAAAACCCTAGCTCAGGCATTTGAGCACTGGGTTATATTTTATGTATTTGATCAGGTCCACAGGAGTTATGCCCCTTCTCAGAGGTCTGTTCAAAAGAATTTGTCTTCAGTGCTGTGGTTAATATTAGTCTTATTCTTTTATTTAAGAAAGTCTTGCAAAACTTAAAATATATATCTTTTATAAACATGCCTGTGATGACATCCTATTGATTCATCAGCCTCCACAGGAGCCCAGGGGATATGGACGAGGTCCCCCTCACAGTCAGGGAGGCTACCAGGACCAAGGCATGATGAACCCTGGAGGACCCGGCCAAGGTGGTGCCAGCCAGGGGGCTGTCCTCATGGTGTACGGCCTTAACATGGAGAAGGTCAACTGTGACAAACTCTTCAACCTCTTCTGTCTCTATGGCAACGTTGTCAGGGTAGGTTTATTTCCGACTGCCATTTAGGCACGACAAACCTCGTCGGGTATGTCAATATAGAGGTGTTTATCATGTGTTCAACATCAAATGTTACTGATTTGTCAGCCCTGATATTTTGATAAATTAAGAACGGCTACAGTGTAGTTGTGATGAGTGTACATCGTCTGGTGGTCCTCACAGAAAACTGTTTATATTTTTACAGATCAAGTTCTTGAAGAGTAAGGAGGGGGCTGCTATGGTACAGCTGGGCGATAGCATGGCTGTGGACCGTGCTCTTCAGAATCTCAACAACACTTTCTTCTTTGGTAACAAGATGCAGCTTGGGTACGTATTGTATACTGCCTCAATGTATCACAAGTCTCACCTTGGAAGTGCATGGCACTTCAGATGTCATGTATGTGTTTAAATTTAAATTACTGCAAGTCAACAACATGAAAAGAAATGTATCATTGTATGGTAAATTTAGTTTCAATATTTGTGAATTGTGTTTGAATATCAGTAAAAAATAAAAATTGAGTGAGAAAACATGTTTTCCTTTACAGACCATCCAAACAAGCGTTTCTACAGGATGTTCCCAACCCCCACGACCTTGTAGATGGAACTTGTTCCTTCAAGGATTACATGGGCAACCGTAACAACAGATTCACCAACCCAGAGTCCGCCAGTAAAAATCATATCCTTTTCTGTAGGGGTGGATAGATAGATGACAGTAATTAACTCCCTGGAGGAGTAACACTACTTCTGTAGTGGTAGATAGATAGATGACAGTAATTAACTCCCTGGAGGAGTAACACTTCTTCTGTAGGGGTAGATAGATAGATGGCAGTAATTAACTCTGGAGGAGTAACACTACTTCTGTAGGGGTGGATAGATAGATTATTCGACCAGAGCTTTAAAAAGTGGTTAAATAATTAAAACTGTCAACACAACTTTATGAATTTATATAAAATTTTGAGGAGCAACTGATGATGTAGTTTGGTGTTATGTTGAGATACCAGCAATTTTTTAACAATCGGAAGATTTGATAATAAGAGCAATACTTAATACTGAAGTTTATTTTAGTGTAAGGGCCGCTATGTAGAACAATCGACCTTAACCCCTTCACGTATTCAGACAGCTTCCAAAATCCTTCATTACTTCAACGCACCTCCAAACATTACGAACGAAGATATTGAACAGGTAAGGTTGTTATCATTTTGTGGGGTTCAGGTTCCTCCGTGCAATAAATGTATTTCGATGTGTAAACTTAAATTTAAACATTATATAGGATACCAGTTTACATTTTCTGTAGTTTTAAGATGAACCAGTTTCAGACATGAGAGATTGATTGATTTTAATTATCTCCAAGTCATGCAATATATTGTTGACTGGTTCTCACTAGCTATGGTGTAAATGTCTCCGACCTATTTTGGTTATAATCTTACGAGTTCTTGTGTACTGAGTTTTAGGGTGTATTTCATTGATTACTGAGGAGATACAGGGTAAATGTTACTATTACTGTTTGTTTTTGACTCCCCAAAAACCGAAACTTCTAGATCTATGTCGGGGAAAGAGAGAGAAAAATGGAATTGAAATAGATACTGTTGCATGTTAGCTAGATTCGAAAAGGATGAAATTTTAAAATGCTATGAACTTGTAAGTCAGTAATATTTGGGGAGGATTTGATTTCATTATAACTCGCTGTAATTAAATATACCTCGAAAATAAATACCCAGCGAATATATATAAGTTTAAATCATATGTACACACAGATGTATAGAATTGTTCATCTGCAGAATGTTAACACAGAGGTGTTCTGAAATTTTACATGTGAACTAATTCTTTCTGGGACAAACATGAAATATTACTCCCACGAAATTAAGTAACTATGCAGTAAACCACAGTAAATTTGTTCCGTGTATTGATTGGAGGTACTGATAAACCTAGATATATCATTCACATATTTCCCTGGGGGGGAAGTTCATTAGGGAATGGAAAATTTATAGTTAACAATGGTATTGACTAGAAATAGCAACTAGAGGCCAATGAAGCTTCAGTGTTTAGTATCAAAGCTTGTTTTCATTTCTGACAGATATTTGAAAATTCCGATGCCCCCAAACCTCCCAAGATCAAACAGTTCCCTACAAAGTGTAAGTACCTACAGAATCTGCATCAAACAATTAGTCAATCTTGTTAAAGTCAAAGACATATTTTATTGTTACAAGTGTTATGATGACAATTTTGTACAATTCAGTATGTAACAAGAAGGGTTTGAACTGATATCAAAACCCAGTTGTTTAAAATACCTGTGTTCAAATCAACAACTGTTTATAATTAAAAGCATGAGTTTGTGTACATATGTTCTTAAAATGTTTTAAGATTTAAGATAACCGTTACTTTGTTATGTAATTGCTCATCAGTATTTACGGCTTGTACTCGAGTCACTTTCCTTCATATTCAGATTTATTAGTTATGATTCATATTCAGTGTGTAAATGGATATATAGAGATTATTACAGTAGTTGATATGAAACCACCATTATAAAAAAAAACATTTCTTTTTGTAGCGGATAGAAGTTCAACAGGCTTAGTGGAGTTTGAAACCAAGGCAGAGGCAACAGAGGCTCTACTCCTGACAAATCACACCAGTGTACCCAACCCATGTATGTATACTGAATCAGTAACTAGTAACATCCTACACCGCACCAGTAACTATAGTAACAACCCACACCTCACCAGTAACTATAGTAACAACCCACACCTCACCAGTAACTATAGTAACAACCCACACCTCACCAGTAACTATAGTAACAACCCACACCTCACCAGTAACTGTAGTAACAACCCACACCTCACCAGTAACTGTAGTAACAACCCACACCTCACCATTAACTATAGTAACAACCCACACCTCACCAGTAACTATAGTAACAACCCACACCTCACCAGTAACTATAGTAACAACCAATATCTCACCAGTAACTATAGTAACAGCCCACACCTCACCAGTAACTAGTAACAACCCACACCTCACCAGTAACTAGTAACAACCAATATCTCACCAGTAACTGTAGTAACAACCCACACCTCACCAGTAACTATAGTAACAACCCACACCTCACCAGTAACTGTAGTAACAGCCCACACCTCACCAGTAACTGTAGTAACAACCCACACCTCACCAGTAACTAGTAACGACCCACACCCCACCAGTAACTAGTAACAACCCACACCTCACCAGTAACTGTAGTAACAACCCACACCTCACCAGTAACTAGTAACGACCCACACCTCACCAGTAACTAGTAACAACCCACGACTCACCAGTAACTGTAGTAACAACCCACACCTCACCAGTAACTAGTAACGACCCACACCTCACCAGTAACTGTACTAACAACCCACACCTCACCAGTAACTAGTAACAACCCACGACTCACCAGTAACTGTAGTAACAACCCACACCTCACCAGTAACTAGTAACGACCCACACCTCACCAGTAACTGTAGTAACAACCCACACCTCACCAGTAACTGTAGTAACAACCCACACCTCACCAATAACTATAGTAACAACCCACACCTCACCAGTAACTATAGTAACAACCCACACCTCACCAGTAACTGTAGTAACAACCCACACCACCAGTAACTGTAGTAACAACCCACACCTCACCTGTAACTATAGTAACAACCCACACCTCACCAGTAACTATAGTAACAACCCACACCTCACCAGTAACTATAGTAACAACCCACACCTCACCAGTAACTGTAGTAACAACCCACACCTCACCAGTAACTATAGTAACAACCCACACCTCACCAGTAACTGTACTAACAACCCACACCTCACCAGTAACTAGTAACAACCCACACCTCACCAGTAACTATAGTAACAACCCACACCTCACCAGTAACTGTACTAACAACCCACACCTCACCAGTAACTGTACTAACAACCCACACCTCACCAGTAACTAGTAACAACCCACACCTCACCAGTAACTGTAGTAACAACCCACACCTCACCAGTAACTGTACTAACAACCCACACCTCACCAGTAACTAGTAACAACCCACACCTCACCAGTAACAAAGTATTAGAACACATAACATCCTATATTTACAAACTGTGTGTTTATTTTTTTAAAAAAAGAAGATAATTTGGTAATTTTTTATTTTTTTTTTTTTTTACAGCTGGCAAGAATCCATATGTTTTCAAGTTGTGTTTCTCTGCTACACCAATCCAGTTCTCATAGTTATCCGAAATGGATACCACACGCATTTGTCAGGACCCACACCACTGACAGATGGACACACTGGGAATCAGATACAGGAGTGGAGGGGAAGTCTAGTGAATGGCAAAGTGAACATTTGTCAGAACATTCTATGTTAAATATGTTGTCAGCCGTAACATTTGTTGTAGATGTATTTTAGGAAAACCTGATCAGAATATTTTCCTTAACTTCGAAGTTTTTAAATTCTAAAGCAGTTCATATTTGTGTGTACTAAACTTGATTCAAAGATTGAATTGTATTTGTGCATAATCATGGATCAGAGGACTGCCGTTAAATAAAATTCTGTCAGTGAGATGAAATGTAGTGGTAGATGTTATGCAGCATTTGTGTGTAACTTGTACATTTGTTTAAATGTGTTGTTATTAAGCTTCTTTTTTTAAATATTAAATGTGAAATGATTTTTTTTTTTTTTTTTATCAAAACATGAGTATGTTATAAGTTTGGTATTATTATTTGTTAGAAGCAACAGAGATGCAGTAAGATTTGGAGAGAAAATATATACATAATATTCTATAGTGTAATCAACTGAAGATGTAGTGAATTTTGCACCAAAAACATTATATGGACTATAGAGTCTTGTATATATGGCTATAATCAAAATATTTTTGTGACAAGTCTCCTGCATGGATAATATGAAAAATTGTATCAATATTGAGAAGCTGTGCACTGACAGAGTTCGGGTGATGTGTATTGAAGGGTTTTCTGTTGTGTAATTTTCCATCTTACTACATTGTGAAACATTGTTTTAGGAGCGCTGCAAATCCTTTTAAAGTAAAGTGTGTTGTTTTTTGTAAAGATGAAAACAAGTATTGACATTGATGTTAGAAATATTAGTTTAAATGTAGATTCTTCTTGGAAAAGTTCACTTGTTATGATCCATATTTTGTGTGAAATTTCTGTTGCTGAACAGCGACGTCAATGATGACTATTTTAGCAGCTTACACAAGTCCAATGTATTTGTACAAAGTTGGAAATCCGTTGAAAATGTGTAATCCTCCCCTCACATAACTTTCACATTAAGCAGTCAAGAAAATATCTTCAACAAACATTTTATAAACTTCATTTATAAACCAATCATGATTTTAGAAATTACATTGACAACCAAACAAGTTTTTATTCACAAATAAAAAATAATACAAAAATTATCAAAGAATTGTTGTTTTGTATACTTTGTACCTTGTTTGTTTGCTTGCTGGGTTTATCACTAGCCCTCCACCTCTGAGTCGCGTGTTAAAAACCCACGTAGGGCAGTTGCCTGGTACTGACCGTAAGGCGGTGGTTTTTCTCCGGGTACTCTGGCTTTCCTCCACCTCCAAAACGAAGCACGTCCTTAAATGACCCTGGCTGTTAAAAGGGTGTTAAACAAAATAAACCAATAAACCAATGTCGCCCCACGAACAGCCAAGGCCATATTGAGACAGGGTCTCCTCGTAGTAGTTGGTGGTTACCTCACTGAACAACATACAAGAAATCTATCACATGCCATTCAGAGCAATTAGGATAAGTGTGTTGCCAAAGGACACAAACAACAGCACGGACCAGTCCGTTTTTCCTGAGAAACACAGACAGATTTATAGGAAAGCAAGGATGTGCACTGCCACTTACTTGTTTATACGCCCGTCAGACGTTTGCGGTGCTGTGCTCGATTTGAAGATACCACTATTTGTGTTGAGATAAGTTTAACACGTTTCGAACTCATTATGAGTTACATCTGATAGTGTGCTCTAGATATTACTCATTTGTCATCCATTTGTTTATTGTTAATACTACTTCACAAGAAGAGCTGTGTGGATCTTCCTCCTGACTTCAACATGGTCTAAGGTCTCCATGTAGTCTTGGGTCTCCACATGGTCCCTAGTTTCTACATAGTCTAGGTGTCCATTTGGTCCAGGGTCTCTTCATGGTCTTGTTTCTTCATGATTCTAGGTTTAAACTTATTTCTGGGTCTCTATGTGGTCCTGAATCTCCACATGCTTGTAGGTGCCTACATAGTCCTGGATCTCCACATGGTCCTGTGTTTTTACATGGTTCTAGGTTCCCATGTGCTTGGTTTCCACTTGATCTCTGGCCTCCACTTGGTTCTGGAATTCCATATGGCCCTAATTTTTCATGTGGTCCTGGGTCTCTACATGGTGCTGGGTTTCCATACTCTCCTAGGTCTCTACATGGTCCTAGGTTTCCATTCTGTCCTGGGTCTACATGGTGCTGGGTCTCTACATGGTGCTGGGTCTCTACATGGTGCTGGGTCTCTACATGGTGCTGGGTCTCTACATGGTGCTGGGTTTCTACATGGTGCTGGGTCTCTACATGGTGCTGGGTTTCTACATGGTGCTGGGTTTCTACATGGTGCTGGGTCTCTACATGGTATTGGGTCTCTACATGGTCCTAGGTCTCTACATGATGCTGGGTTTCTACATGATGCTGGGTTTCTACATGGTCCTAGGTTTCCATTCTGTCCTGGGTCTCTACATGGTGCTGGGTCTCTACATGGTGCTGGGTCTCTACATGGTGCTGGGTCTCTACATGGTGCTGGGTTTCTACATGGTGCTGGGTCTCTACATGGTATTGGGTCTCTACATGGCCCTGGGTTTCCATTCTGTCCTGGGTCTCTACATGGTGCTGGGTCTCTACATGGTGCTGGGTCTCTACATGGTGCTGGGTTTCTACATGGTCCTAGGTTTCCATTCTGTCCTGGGTCTCTACATGGTCCTGGGTCTCTACATGGTGCTGGGTCTCTACATGATGCTGGGTTTCTACATGGTGCTGGGTCTCTACATGGTCCTGGGTCTCTACATGGTCCTGGGTCTCTACATGGTCCTGGGTCTCTACATGGTCCTAGGTTTCCATTCTGTCCTGGGTCTCTACATGGTGCTGGGTCTCTACATGGTGCTGGGTCTCTACATGGTCCTGGGTCTCTACATGGTCCTGGGTCTCTACATGGTCCTGGGTCTCTACATGGTCCTAGGTTTCCATTCTGTCCTGGGTTTCTACATGGTGCTGGGTCTCTACATGATGCTGGGTATCTACATGGTGCTGGGTCTCTACATGGTGCTGGGTCTCTACTTGGTCCTAGGTCTCTACATGGTCCTGGGTCTCTACATGGTCCTAGGTCTCTACATGGTCCTGGGTCTCTACATGGTCCTGGGTCTCTACATGGTCCTGGGTCTCTACATGGTCCTGGGTTTCTACATGGTGCTGGGTCTCTACATGGTCCTGGGTCTCTACATGGTGCTGGGTCTCTACATGATGCTGGGTTTCTACATGGTGCTGGGTCTCTACATGGTGCTGGGTTTCCATTCTGTCCTGGGTCTACATGATGCTGGGTTTCTACATGGTGCTGGGTTTCTACTTGGTCCTGGGTCTCTACATGGTGCTGGGTCTTTACATGGTCCTGGGTCTCTACATGGTGCTGGGTCTCTACATGGTCCTGGGTCTCTACATGGTCCTAGGTTTCCATTCTGTCCTGGGTCTACATGATGCTAGGTCTCTACATGGTCCTAGGTTTCCATTCTGTCCTGGGTCTCTACATGGTGCTGGGTCTCTACATGATGCTGGGTTTCTACATGGTCCTGGGTCTCTACATGGTGCTAGGTTTCTACATGGTCTTGGGTCTCTACATGGTGCTGGGTTTCTATATGGCCCTGGGTCTCTACTTGGTCCTGGGTTTCTACATGGTTTCCATACTGTCCTGGGTCTACATGATGCTGGGTTTCTACTTGGTCCTAGGTCTCGACATGGTGATGGGTCTCTATATGGTCTTGGGTCTCTACATGGTCCTGGGTCTCTACACGGTGCTGGGTCTCTACATAGTGCTAGGTTTCTACATGGTCTTGGGTCTCTACCTAGAGCTGGGTTTCCATTCTGTCCTGGGTCTACATGGTCTTGAGTCTTTACACGTTCCTAGATGAAAACAAAATTTCTGATAGGTGACTATTTGTAACCCTCTATCTCAAATTAAATTGTATTTACCAGTTGTTTACTTTACTGCAATTCTATAACTTCAAATATTACACAAATCTTTCTGAACTTACGGCTGTACTAGTTCCCCTGGAGGCATTTGTTTGATTATATACCACACTGTCGATTACTGGGTACTATCTGTCGTGGGTATATACCAAACTGTCGATTACTGGGTACTATCTGTCGTGGGTATATACCAAACTGTCGATTACTGGGTATTATCTGTCGTGGGTATATACCACACTGTCGATTACTGGGTACTATCTGTCGTGGGTATATACCAAACTGTCGATTACTGGGTATTATCTGTCGTGGGTATATACCACACTGTCGATTACTGGGTACTATCTGTCGTGGGTATATACCACACTGTCGATTACTGGGTAATATCTGTCGTGGGTATATACCACACTGTCCATTACTGGGTACTATCTGTCGTGGGTATATACCACAATGTCGATTACTGTGTACTATCTGTCGTGGGTATATACCACACTATCTATTACTGGGTACTATCTGTCGTGGGTATATACCACACTGTCGATTACTGGGTACGATCTGTTGTGGGTATATACCACACTGTCGATTACTGGGTACGATCTGTCGTGGGTATATACCACACTGTCGATTACTGGGTACTATCTGTCGTGGGTATATACCACACTGTCGATTACTGGGTACTATCTGTCGTGGGTATATACCACACTGTCCATTACTGGGTACTATCTGTCGTGGGTATATACCACACTGTCGATTACTGGGTACTATCTGTCGAGGGTATATACCACACTGTCAGTTACTGGGTACTATCTGTCGTGGGTATATACCACACTGTCGATTACTGGGTACTATCTGTCGTGGGTATATACCACACTGTCGATTACTGGGTACTATCTGTCGGGGGTAAATACCACACTGCCGATTACAGGGTACTATCTGTCGTGGGTATATACCACACTGTCGATTACTGGGTACGATCTGTCTTGGGTATATACCACACTGTCGATTACTGGGTACTATCTGTCGTGGGTATATACCACACTATCTATTACCGGGTACTATCTGTCGTGGGTATATACCACACTGTCCATTACTGGGTACTATCTGTCGTGGGTATATACCACAGTATCTATTACCGGGTACTATCTGGCGTGGGTATATACCACACTGCCCATTACTGGGTACGATCTGTCGTGGGTATATACCACACTGTCGATTACTGGGTACTATCTAGCGTGGGTATATACTACACTGTCCATTACTGGGTACAATCTGTCGTGGGTATATACCACACTGTCTATTACTGGGTACTATCTGTCGTGGGTATATACCACACTGTCCATTACTGGGTACTATCTGTCGTGGGTATATACCACACTGCTGATTACTGGGTACTATCTGTCGTGGGTATATACCACACTGTCCATTACTGGGTACTATCTGTCGTGGGTATATACCACACTGTCGATTACTGGGTACTATATGTTGTGGGTATATACCACACTGTCGATTACTGGGTACTATCTGTCGTGGGTACAATGTATATACCACACTGTCCATTACTGGGTACTATCTGTTGTGGGTATATACCACACTGTCGATTACTGGGTACTATCTGTCGTGGGTATATACCACACTGTCGATTACTGGGTAATATCTGTCGTGGGTATATACCACACTGTCGATTACTGGGTACTATCTGTCGTGGGTATATACTACACTGTCGATTACTGGGTACTATCTGTCGTGAGTATATATCACACTGGTGATTACGAGGTACTATCTGTCGTGGGTATATATCACACTGGTGATTACGAGGTACTATCTGTCGTGGGTATATACCACAATGTCGATTACTGGGTACTATCTGTCGTGGGTATATACCACACTGTCCATTACTGGGTACTATCTGTCGTGGGTATATACCACACTGTCGATTACTGGGTACTATCTGTCGTGGGTATATATACCACACTGTCGATTACTGGGTACTATCTGTTGTGGGTATATACCACACTGTCGATTACTGTGTACTATCTGTCGTGGGTATATACCACACTGCCGATTACTGGGTACTATCTGTTGTGGGTATATACCACACTGTCGATTACTGTGTACTATCTGTCGTGGGTATATACCACACTGCCGATTACTGGGTACTATCTGTCGTGGGTGTATATCACACTGTCCATTACTGGGTACTATCTGTCGTTGGTATATACCACACTGTCGATTACTGGGTACTATCTGTCGTGGGTATATACCACACTGTCCATTACCGGGTACTATCTGTCGTGGGTATATACCACACTGTCGATTACTGGGTACTATCTGTCGTGGGTATATACCACACTGTCCATTACTGGGTACTATCTGTCGTGGGTATATACCACACTGTCGATTACTGGGTACTATCTGTCGTGGGTATATACCACACTGTCCATTACTAGGTACTATCTGTCGTGGGTATATACCACACTGTCCATTACCGGGTACTATCTGTCGTGGGTATATACCACACTGTCGATTACTGGGTACTATCTGTCGTGGGTATATACCACACTGTCCATTACTGGGTACTATCTGTCGTGGGTATATACCACACTGTCGATTACTGGGTACTATCTGTCGTGGGTATATACCACACTGTCCATTACTAGGTACTATCTGTCGTGGGTATATACCACACTGTCGATTACTGGGTACTATCTGTCGTGGGTATATACCACACTGCTGATTACTGGGTACTATCTGTTGTGGGTAAATACCACAGTGTCGATTACTGGGTACTATCTGTCGTGGGTATATACCACACTGTCCATTACTGGGTACTATCTGTTGTGGGTATATACCACACTGTCCATTACTGGGTACTATCTGTTGTGGGTATATACCACAGTGTCGATTACTGGGTACGATCTGTCGTGGGTATATACCACACTATCTATTACCGGGTACTATCTGTCGTGGGTGTATACCACACTTTCCATTGCCGGGTACTATCTGTCGTGGGTATATACCACACTGTCGATTACTGGGTACTATCTGTCGTGGGTATATATACCACACTGTCCATTACTGGGTACTATCTGTCGTGGGTATATACCACAGTATCTATTACTGGGTACTATCTGGCGTGGGTATATACCACACTATCTATTACCGGGTACTATCTGGCGTGGGTACATAAAACCTTTACCGAGAGTTAGAGTCAATTAAACTGATATATAATTTGATACAGCAACCAAGCATTGCTGCAATTAGTGCTTGCAGTTCAGCACCGTTTGCAGTTTTACCTATACTTTTATGACACATGTATGGCTTTTTCATTTCGGCGATATCTCCAGGGAGCTCTTACGATTTTCTTGTTGCGATATAATAGCAAAAGACATGCCAAGCTGTCGTTTGTGATGTTTCCGTATGACGACACTTCAATGTGACATCCAAGTGGTCCTCTCATCCGTTGACACGTCTTGATGTGGCATTTTACGCGTTGCCAATGTAAACAAATGATCAATGGATATATATGCTGAGGAGACAAATTCTACTATGTAAGATTTTATAGCCCCAGGGCGTTCTCACTATGCAGAAGGAAGTAACGTAATTTAATTGAAATGATATTTAAATGCATCTTCATCGAACCAGCCCTTGTACGTCACTGTGCGATAGCTATATTGATCAATTTGAACAGAAATATATAAATAATATACTTATTTTGTCGCGCGCTAATTATCCAACATCACTTGCTGCCAATGTATGTACACCCCTTGGGGGACAGCTCGCGTGTGCATTCACCCTGTATTGTAGACAGTTTTTCTTGGAGGCCCTGAGACAGTTATGATTTATCGACTTAAATTAGAATTCGTTTAGGTACTGATGCTGAGTCGATGTATAGATTGATTGGATATTGATCAGCGCACGCGACTCGCTGTTATGTTTAAATGTGTGTGCACGTAGGGCGATTACCTGGTTATGGATAACGGTGACCAACATCCAGTGGATCAGAATCTCCTTGTCGGGGACTGAAACAGTTATTACAGAAAGTGGCTCCGGAAATTGGAAGTAAGTCTCATATAAGTCTCGTATACAAGGTAAACAATGGGAACTGTCTTTTGTGATATAATGTCGGTTTGATAATTACTAGCAGGAAGTAGAGTTATCACTAAGTGTTAGTTAAACTACTACAGATCGTCAGTACAGCTATCACTAACTGTTAGTTAAACTACCACAGATCGTCAGTACAGCTATCACTAACTGTTAAACTACCACAGATCGTCAGTACAGCTATCACTAACTGTTAGTTAAGCTACCACAGATCGTCAGTACAGCTATCACTAACTGTAAAACTACCACAGATCGTCAGTACAGCTATCACTAACTGTAAAACTACCACAGATCGTCAGTACAGCTATCACTAACTGTTAGTTAAACTACCACAGATCGTCAGTACAGCTATCACTAACTGTTAAACTACCACAGATCGTCAGTACAGCTATCACTAACTGTTAGTTAAACTACCACAGATCGTCAGTACAGCTATCAATAACTGTTAGTTAAACTACCACAGATCGTCAGTACAGCTATCACTAACTGTTAGTTAAACTACCACAGATCGTCAGTACAGCTATCACTAACTGTTAAACTACCACAGATCGTCAGTACAGCTATCACTAACTGTTAGTTAAGCTACCACAGATCGTCAGTACAGCTATCACTAACTGTAAAACTACCACAGATCGTCAGTACAGCTATCACTAACTGTTAAACTACCACAGATCGTCAGTACAGCTATCACTAACTGTTTAACTACCACAGATCGTCAGTACAGCTATCACTAACTCTTAGTTAAACTACCACAGATAGTCAGTACAGCTATCACTAACTGTTAGTTAAACTACCACAGATCGTCAGTACAGCTATCACTAACTGTTAAACAACCACAGATCGTCAGTACAGCTATCACTAACTGTTAAACTACCACAGATCGTCAGTACAGCTATCACTAACTGTTAGTTAAACTACCACAGATCGTCAGTACAGCTATCACTAACTGTTAAACTACCACAGATCGTCAGTACAGCTATCACTAACTGTTAAACTACCACAGATCGTCAGTACAGCTATCACTAACTGTTAGTTAAACTACCACAGATCGTCAGTACAGCTATCACTAACTGTAAAACTACCACAGATCGTCAGTACAGCTATCACTAACTGTTAGTTAAACTACCACAGATCGTCAGTACAGCTATCACTAACTGTTAAACTACCACAGATCGTCAGTATAGCTATCACTAACTGTAAAACTACCACAGATCGTCAGTACAGCTATCACTAACTGTCAGTATAACTATCACTAACCTTCAGTATAACTATCACTAACCGTTGGTATAACTATCACTTACTTTTGGTATAACTATCACTAACCGTTAGTATAACTTTCTCAACCGTCGGTAGAACTATCACTAACCGTTGGTAGAACTGTCACTAACCGTCGGTAGAACTGTCACTAACCGTCAGTAGAACTGTCACTAACCGTCGGTATAACCATCACTAACCGTCAGTATAACTATCTCTAACCGTCGGTAGAACTGTCACTAACCGTCGGTAGAACTGTCACTAACCGTCGGTAGAACTGTCACTAACCGTCGGTAGAACTGTCACTAACCGTCAGTAGAACTATCACTAATCGTCGGTATAACTATCACTAACCGTCAGTAGAACTGTCACTAACCGTCAGTAGAACAGTCACTAACCGTCAGTAGAACTATCACTTACCGTCGGTAGAACAGTCACTAACCGTCAGTAGAACTATCACTAACCGTCAGTATAATTGTCACTAACCGTCAGTATAATTGTCACTAACCGTCAGTATAACTATCACTAACCGTCGGTAGAACTGTCACTAACCGTCGGTAGAACTGTCACTAACCGTCGGTAGAACTGTCACTAACCGTCAGTAGAACTATCACTAATCGTCGGTATAACTATCACTAACCGTCAGTAGAACTGTCACTAACCGTCAGTAGAACAGTCACTAACCGTCAGTAGAACTATCACTAACCGTCGGTAGAACAGTCACTAACCGTCAGTAGAACTATCACTAACCGTCGGTAGAACAGTCACTAACCGTCAGTAGAACTATCACTAACCGTCAGTATAATTGTCACTAACCGTCAGTATAACTATCACTAACCGCCGGTAGAACTGTCACTTAGCATCAGTAGAAGTATCACTAACCTCCTATTTAAACATAACAGATGTATTATGCATGTGTAATTTGATGATTAGTGCCCCTACGGTCACGAGGGTACACATGTTCGCACTTACTATGTGTTGTTTTTAAACTTGTGAGACACAAAATAAGGTTTTAAACTAAGATATTTTCTGTACATTTTATAAGCTTTTTTTAAGTTGGTGGTTCCAAAAAATAGATTGTCATGTTAAAGTTTTAGGGAAGCAATCCTTGGGTATGTATCATTTGGCGTGGTATTATGAATATCTGCTACTGCCCAATATAAATTAACAGCATGCTAAAGTGAAATACAACTACCGATATGTAGATTTGTATATATATTTTTCTTTGCATGTGAACATTTCACCGTCGAAGGGGATCGAGTGTTAAACCTTGAATGTCTATTTTGTTAGGTTGAGGGAGGAAAGATGTTTAACTTACAAGATTTTCGTCATTTAACGCCAGAAATTCCTTAAACATAACAATATTCATCTTATTATATTCTAATATTGACAATGTTAACAGATTTATCACATCGTAGGTTCACTGCCAGACATGGGAGTCACTTGTACATGTCACGACAACAAAATGGCGCCGAAGTCTTCACTTCCGGTCAACAGCAAACCTCCGACATGGAGTCGTTCTGATAAGCATGCCATTGACGTGGTGGTGACGATACAGGAATCAACTGTACCTCAAACTGGGGATACAAATACGGTTCCGTCTAGGCAGGGAAAACAAAAGTCTTCTTGGCCTTCATTCAAGTCTTCAAGGTGTTAAAAAGGACACGGTTATCCCAACCAAAGGTCAAGGTCAGGTGTCTGAAAATATCAGGAATTCAGGTTAGTAGTTCTAGTAGCACTGGACAGAGATCGGTTTTTTTCTCTTACCCTGGACAGAGATATCCGCAGTTTTACCGGGGTGAGATTTTCTTGTCACACCCTAGGGAAAAGACAAGCTACACGTGCTCTTCTCACGTTCTTAACAATTGTATTTCGTCACGTCAACAATATAATGACGTCACGGCAACGGTACAATGACGTCAGGTCTACTACAAACAAATCACGTCACGTCAACATTTTCTTGCATTTATGTAACGTCAATATTAGATACATAAGAGGGTAAACAGGGTAAGAGAAAAATAATCATTCACACCCATGGAATTGAGACAAGGGAATCTCAACCCTCGGGAAAAGATTGTAAGCCGTCAAAAACTCGGCAAGCCTCGTGTTTAATAACTTAAGAATCTTCCCCTCGGGTTGACATTCCCCTGTCTCATCCCCAAGGGGGTGAAATATTCTATTATTCTATAGTAAAGCGTTTTGAGGGATTTCTTAACCATATAGAGCTCTCTTCATAAAGCTTTGACCGATAGAGTTGACCTCATTGCATTATCCAGCTGTGATATAGAGGTGACAAATTGGTCATTTTCCATCTGTGACCCATGGAAGTGACCTCTAAATCATTATCCGACTATGGCACATAGAGGTGACCTCTTTGCCATTATCCTGTTGTGATTAACCCATAGAGGTGACCTCTTTGCATTATCCATTACCCATAGAGGTGACAAATTGGTCATTATCAAGCTGTGATCCATGGAAGTGACCTCTATATTATTATCCGACTATGGCACATAGAGGTGACCTCTTTGCTATTATCCAGCTGTGACCGACCCATAGAGGTGACCTCTTTGCTATTATCCAGCTGTGACCGACCCATAGAGGTGACCTCTTTGCCATTATCAAGCTGAACTGTATACTGGGTCATTGGGTGACCAAAGGAGCAAGCAAGGTGTCGGTGATGGGAATGGTCATTAAAAGATCAGTAAGTCAGGTGAAAACAGTACATGGACGTGCATACTGCCACAGGAAAATGATTTATAATCAAGGTGTTAAAATGAAAACCTGTCTGTACCATATTCCTGTAATGTCGAGCAGAAATGATGTCCGTCACGCTAGACAAAGGCATGAAAAGCCTAGCCCCAAGAGCTAATACGTGACAGCTTCCATCGTTATCAGGGACAGTCAGTGGGAAGTTCACTAGGATTCTGGCGATTAATGCAATTTAAAGATTTTACCCTAGGAACCAATACATTACGAGGTCTTTCAGTCCCGTTTCCTATTAATTTCACATTAATGAATGTATTTTTTCTCTTGGACCATAACGTTCTTAATCAAATTCCCCGTTCTACTCAATAGAGTCTATCACAGTGGGTGTCTTACCATATTAACCTAACCTTTGTATACCTGTGTATTGGCATACTGCGTGTGGAAACGATGTTCAGTATGTCGATGTGAGATGTATACACCTTAATCAGTCTGAATCCTTTCTCATGTAAAGTATTCCCGCTGAAATATCCTGCAACAAGCCACGAGGCCAACTCGTTCGAAGTGTTCTCATATTTGACCAATATATGAAGATTGATTTCAATGTATCGATTAGTGAAATCACGGGAATAATGTGATTTATATATTTCATATAGACAGTGATGGTGACCTTATCCATGACCTTGACACCCTGAAACACGAACTGTTCAAAGTAGTCTGATGCAGGTATGCATTCCATCATCAATTACCACTGGTCGTTAATTGATTGGTCAGACGTTTCCTGTAATAAACGAAATCAATACTTTCATCATTTCACTTATTGTAATTAATCCGACAAGTCTATCATACCCAGACTATGAGCCATGTCCCGAGACTATATACATGTATTCAGAAATTGTATGTTTGTGATAGATTGATGATTTATCGTGAAAGCATTTTTATTAAGGAAAATCTAATCGTTAAGAAAACTGTCGGATCAGTAAGGAGAATCGATTATGGCATTACTTCCGGTAACGGACTGTAATGTAACGTAGAGAACGGGTCAATACCGTCAGGAAATCTTTGTTATACAATGTCTGACAGGTTTGGCGTAATACAATGTCTGACAGGTTTGGTGTAATACAATGTCTGACAGGTTTGGTGTAATACAATGTATGCCATGTTTGGTGTAATACAATGTCTGACAGGTTTGGTGTAATACAATGTCTGACAGGTTTGGTGTTATACAATGTCTGACAGGTTTGGTGTAATACAATGTCTGACAGGTTTGGTGTAATACAATGTATGCCATGTTTGGTGTAATACAATGTCTGACAGGTTTGGTGTAATACACTGTCTGACAGGTTTGGTGTAATACAATATCTGACAGGTTTGGTGTAATACAATGTCTGACAGGTTTGGTGTAATACACTGTCTGACAGGTTTGGTGTAATACAATATCTGACAGGTTTGGTGTAATACAATGTATGCCATGTTTGGTGTAATACATGTCTGACAGGTCTGGTGTAATACCATATCTGACAGGTCTGGTGTTATACCATGTCCTGACAGGTTTGGGTGTAATACCATGTCTGACAGGTTTGGTGTAATACAATGTCTGACAGGTTTGATGTGATACAATGTCTGACAGGTTTGGTGTAATACAATATCTGACAGGTTTGGTGTAATACAATATCTGACAGGTTTGGTGTAATACAATGTCTGGCAGGTTTGGTGTAATATAATGTCTGACAGGTTTGGTGTAATACAATGTCTGACAGGTTTGGTGTAATGGTGTAATACAATGTCTGACAGGTTTGGTGTAATACAATGTCTGACAGGTTTGGTGTAATACAATGTCTGACAGGTTTGATGTAATACAATGTATGCCAGGTTTGGTGTAATACAATGTCTGACAGGTTTGGTGTAATACAATGTCTGACAGGTTTGGTGTTATACAATGTCTGACAGGTTTGGTGTAATACAATGTCTGACAGGTTTGGTGTTATACAATGTATGCCAGGTTTGGTGTAATACTATGTCTAACAGGTTTGGTGTAATACACTGTCTGACAGGTTTGGTGTAATACAATATCTGACAGGTTTGGTGTAATACAATGTCTGACAGGTTTGGTGTAATACACTGTCTGACAGGTTTGGTGTAATACAATATCTGACAGGTTTGGTGTAATACAATGTATGCCATGTTTGGTGTAATACAATGTCTGACAGGTCTGGTGTAATACAATATCTGACAGGTCTGGTGTTATACCATGTCTGACAGGTTTGGTGTAATACCATGTCTGACAGGTTTGGTGTAATACAATGTCTGACAGGTTTGGTGTAATACAATGTCTGACAGGTTTGGTGTGATACAATGTCTGACAGGTTTGGTGTAATACAATGTCTGACAGGTTTGGTGTAATACAATATCTGACAGGTTTGGTGTAATACAATGTCTGACAGGTTTGGTGTAATACAATGTCTGACAGGTTTGGTGTAATACAATGTCTGACAGGTTTGGTGTAATACAATGTCTGACAGGTTTGGTGTAATACAATGTCTGACAGGTTTGGTGTAATACAATGTCTGACAGGTTTGGTGTAATACAATGTCTGACAGGTTTGGTGTAATACAATGTCTGACAGGTTTGGTGTAATACAATGTATGCCATATTTGGTGTAATACAATGTCTGACAGGTTTGGTGTAATACAATATCTGACAGGTTGGTGTTATACATGTCTGACAGGTTTGGTGTAATACAATGTCTGACAGGTTTGGTGTAATACAATGTCTGACAGGTTTGGTGTAATACAATGTCTGACAGGTTTGATGTAATACAATGTCTGACAGGTTTGGTGTAATACAATGTCTGACAGGTTTGGTGTAATACAATGTCTGACAGGTTTGGTGTAATACAATGTCTGACAGGTTTGGTGTAATACAATGTCTGACAGGTTTGGTGTAATACAATGTCTGACAGGTTTGGTGTAATACAATGTCTGACAGGTTTGGTGTAATACAATGTCTGACAGGTTTGGTGTAATACAATGTCTGACAGGTTTGGTGTAATACAATGTCTGACAGGTTTGGTGTAATACAATGTCTGACAGGTTTGGTGTAATACAATGACTGACAGGTTTGGTGTAATACAATGTCCGACAGGTTTGGTGTAATACAATGTCTGACAGGTTTGGTGTAATACAATGTCTGACAGGTTTGGTGTTATACAATGTCTGACAGGTTTGGTGTAATACAATGTCTGACAGGTTTGGTGTAATACAATGTCTGACAGGTTTGGTGTAATACAATGTCTGACAGGTTTGGTGTAATACAATGTCTGACAGGTTTGGTGTAATACAATGTCTGACAGGTTTGGTGTAATACAATGTCTGACAGGTTTGGTGTAATACAATGTCTGACAGGTTTGGTGTTATACAATGTCTGACAGGTTTGGTGTAATACAATGTCTGACAGGTTTGGAGTTATACAATGTCTGACAGGTTTGGTGTAATACAATGTCTGACAGGTTTGGTGTAATACAATGTCTGACAGGTTTGGTGTTATACAATGTCTGAAAGGTTTGGTGTAATACAATGTCTGACAGGTTTGGTGTAATACAATGTCTGACAGGTTTGGGTTTATACAATGTCTGACAGGTTTGGTGTAATACAATATCTGACAGGTTTGGTGTTATACAATGTCTGACAGGTTTGGTGTAATACAATGTCTGACAGGTTTGGTGTAATACAATGTCTGACAGGTTTGGTGTAATACAATGTCTGACAGGTTTGGTGTAATACAATTTCTGACAGGTTTGGTGTAATACAATGTCTGACAGGTTTGGTGTAATACAATGTCTGACAGGTTTGGTGTAATACAATGTCTGACAGGTTTGGTGTAATACAATGTCTGACAGGTTTGGTGTAATACAATGTCTGACAGGTTTGGTGTAATACAATGTCTGACAGGTTTGGTGTAATACAATGTCTGACAGGTTTGGTGTAATACAATGTCTGACAGGTTTGGTGTAATACAATGTCTGACAGGTTTGGTGTAATACAATGTCTGACAGGTTTGGTGTAATACAATGTCTGACAGGTTTGGTGTAATACAATGTCTGACAGGTTTGGTGTAATACAATGTCTGACAGGTTTGGTGTAATACAATGTCTGACAGGTTTGGTGTAATACAATGTCTGACAGGTTTGGTGTAATACAATGTCTGACAGGTTTGGTGTATACAATGTCTGACAGGTTTGGTGTAATACATGTCTGACAGGTTTGGTGTAATACAATGTCTGACAGGTTTGGTGTAATACAATGTCTGACAGGTTTGGTGTAATACAATGTCTGACAGGTTTGGTGTAATACAATGTCTGACAGGTTTGGTGTAATACAATGTCTGACAGGTTTGGAGTTATACAATGTCTGACAGGTTTGGTGTAATACAATGTCTGACAGGTTTGGTGTTATACAATGTCTGACAGGTTTGGTGTAATACAATGTCTGACAGGTTTGGTGTAATACAATGTCTGACAGGTTTGGTGTAATACAATGTCTGACAGGTTTGGTGTAATACAATGTCTGACAGGTTTGGTGTAATACAATGTCTGACAGGTTTGGTGTAATACAATGTCTGACAGGTTTGGTGTAATACAATGTCTGACAGGTTTGGTGTAATACAATGTCTGACAGGTTTGGTGTATACAATGTCTGACAGGTTTGGTGTATACAATGTCTGACAGGTTTGGTGTAATACAATGTCTGACAGGTTTGGTGTAATACAATGTCTGACAGGTTTGGTGTAATACAATGTCTGACAGGTTTGGTGTAATACAATGTCTGACAGGTTTGGTGTAATACAATGTCTGACAGGTTTGGTGTAATACAATGTCTGACAGGTTTGGTGTAATACAATGTCTGACAGGTTTGGTGTAATACAATGTCTGACAGGTTTGGTGTAATACAATGTCTGACAGGTTTGGTGTAATACAATGTCTGACAGGTTTGGTGTAATACAATGTCTGACAGGTTTGGTGTAATACAATGTCTGACAGGTTTGGTGTAATACAATGTCTGACAGGTTTGGTGTAATACAATGTCTGACAGGTTTGGTGTAATACAATGTCTGACAGGTTTGGTGTAATACAATGTCTGACAGGTTTGGTGTAATACAATGTCTGACAGGTTTGGTGTAATACAATGTCTGACAGGTTTGGTGTAATACAATGTCTGACAGGTTTGGTGTAATACAATGTCTGACAGGTTTGGTGTAATACAATGTCTGACAGGTTTGGTGTAATACAATGTCTGACAGGTTTGGTGTAATACAATGTCTGACAGGTTTGGTGTAATACAATGTCTGACAGGTTTGGTGTAATACAATGTCTGACAGGTTTGGTGTTATACAATGTCTGACAGGTTTGGTGTAATACAATGTCTGACAGGTTTGGTGTTATACAATGTATGACAGGTTTGGTGTAATACAATGTCTGACAGGTTTGGTGTAATACAATGTCTGACAGGTTTGGTGTAATACAATGTCTGACAGGTTTGGTGTAATACAATGTCTGACAGGTTTGGTGTAATACAATGTCTGACAGGTTTGGTGTAATACAATGTCTGACAGGTTTGGTGTAATACAATGTCTGACAGGTTTGGTGTAATACAATGTCTGACAGGTTTGGTGTAATACAATGTCTGACAGGTTTGGTGTAATACAATGTCTGACAGGTTTGGTGTAATACATGTCTGACAGGTTTGGTGTAATACAATGTCTGACAGGTTTGGTGTAATACAATGTCTGACAGGTTTGATGTGATACAATGTCTGACAGGTTTGGTGTAATACAATGTCTGACAGATTTGGTGTAATACAATATCTGACAGGTTTGGTGTAATACAATGTCTGGCAGGTTTGGTGTAATACAATGTCTGACAGGTTTGGTGTAATACAATGTCTGACAGGTTTGGTGTAATACAATGTCTGACAGGTTTGGTGTGATACAATGTCTGACAGGTTTGGTGAAATACAATGTATGCCATGTTTGGTGTAATACAATGTCTGACAGGTTTGGTGTGATACAGTGTATGCCATGTTTAATGTATTACAATGTCTGACAGGTTTGGTGTGATACAATATCTGACATGTTTGGTGTAATACAATGTCTGACAGGTTTGATGTAATACAATGTCTGACAGGTTTGGTGTGATACAATATCTGACAGGTTTGGTGTAATACAATGTCTGACAGGTTTGGTGTAATACAATGTCTGACAGGTTTGGTGTTAAACAAACCTCTGGATGATTTGATGAATTGCCATTTACGATGCTGACGTCAAAGAAGACATATGACGTGTGTTGAGACTGCCAGGAGAAATATTACTATCGGCATATATTGCAAATCGCGAAACTCCCCCAACGATCCATTTTGCAGTGTCAGCTGGTCGCGTGACCATGATATTAAGATGCTTCAGTACACCTGTACTGAGTAGGATTTGAGAAATAACCGTATTGTTTTTTATCAATGATGAACTCCTCCACAAATGTTTTGATGTGTTCTATAGGATAATTACAGAAACGTTAGAAACAGATATTTCAATAGAAAATAAATGAATTAGATAAAATGGCCTAGTTTATAATTTGTATATAACCGGAAACTAAAGAATTCAGAGATCTCATCTTAATATTTGTTTTTTGGAACATTCCCAATAATATCATTGTATTAGTGTTTATTTACGCCGTGCCAGACTTGCTTTCGTGTAAAATATTAAAATGGTGTTGTGTTGTTACAATCTGATTAAAATGTAGATGGTCCTTCTCACTAAGTTACATGCATATCTAACAACATCCCATAAGGAGAATGACCATCTAGATTTTAATTAGATTAGTATTGTTGAAATTTACAATGCAAACGGCTATTTATATTGTATAACCGTATAAACTGTCTAATTTAAGCATTTTCATGTTGTTTTTTTCATTTTTTTTTTTTTTACAAAACAAGCCTGGCACGATATAGATAAACACCAAAACAATGATATTATTGTAACTGTTTAAAAAGAAAAAAAGAAAAACAAGAAATATCTTTAAAAAAGATAAACGGCATAGTTTTAATGCTGGTGGTTATGATGTAAAACTGCTGGTGAAATAAATTAACGAACTAATGCGTTTCAGCACGAATAACAAAATTATATCAGTTTGAATCATTTTTGGTGATAATGAGACTGCATTTGAATCAGGAATATCAATTTATCAATGTGTCATTTGATAAGATACATCCACTTATTCAACTTGTTTTCAATCTTAATACATTGTTTCGTTTTTAACTGCATGTCTGCATTTTGCATTTACCGCTACATTGACCAATCACATACTTCATCTTGACCAGTTACGCAACCTGTCGCGTCATATCCGGGGCCAATAGAATATTATACTGCTATGCCGAAAAACAAAGCTCTATGAATTGAAGGCGTGTAAGTTAAGCAGACATAGTAAAGCATGTTTCTAACCCGTGTAGGCTTATATTCCGGCTGTGTCTTGACACAGACAACCAGGTTATCAGTGCACGAGTGTTGCCATTCAGACCAAAAGTTCGTCGGCTAGTCAACTTTGCGATAAATTTCTCAAATTTTCATAAAAACGTTTTTTGGCAAATTACTGTTCAACACCAGTCATTTTATAAACATAATGATTATAAACTCGTTTAGCTATGGGGAGTAAGTGTCATAATCCGCGTTAAACACTTTCAGACATAGATTTTCATGAATCTTGCACCGAGTCACAAATTAAGTCGTAATGACTTCTATAATGTATTTTGGGTTTTGCGATGATCTTATGGCGGTACATGACTTCCTTCCGGTTGCGCAATGTACTAAATATTATTGGCACTACAAATTAAGGTTCTAAAAACACACTGTCTTAACATAGTTTTGACAACTATTTACAGGTTTGACAAGCCAGTTGACATGATGCTGACGGGGGTATTGCAATAGCTTGTATCATCCATACCTCCAAATGTGGCAGTTATACCAGTAGGTCTGCCGCATCTAGGCAGTTTATCGCTTATATTTACGTTCTATTAATGAATCGCAAAAATAAAAAAATATGAAAAAAATCTTCCAAAATTCAAATTTCCCGCTTTCTACCGTCAGGGCAACTTCAGTTATACTCTCATAGATGAAGCTGCTTTTGGTAGGGATTTACTAGTAATATATAAGGGCATTGCCACACCAAATGTAAATATAAGCCGATACAAGCTCAATATGTTGGTAGAAAGAACACTTGGAGGCCGTTAGGCCGACATGTGTTCTTTCTACTAACATATTGGACTTGTAGAGGCTTATAACATACTTAAAACATAGGCCGTCTTTGTGTTGATATTGCACTCTTGGCAATTCTTTTGTTAAAATATTGGATACCTATAGGTAACACGCAACACCCCTGTTATTAAAATAGATTGTTCCATTCATGCACACATAATCTTTTGTTATATAACTTATTGGACACCTACAGGTAAGATATTAATATCCCTGTTTTTAAAATGAACAATTCCATTCATGCAAACTATTTACCTGTTACACCATATTATTTCATTCAACACCATGTCTTCAGACAGTGACAACAGTGTATTTGTTACCCAGTCAAGTTTTAAGGAAAATAGTCCAAAGGCTGATAGTGATGAGATTCTAAGTGATATTTTCGATATGGAAAATGAGGTAAATATCAAAAATTTCAGCAACAGGTACAAATAATTGGACCTATCTTCAATTAATTGAATATATGTTAATTTGGCGTTCCATACACGACGATATTCTAGATTTGGATATCCGAGAATACGTAGACTTTCTGGATATGTTCTTTCCTTGAGAGCGGGTACCCGTTTCGTAGCCCCGCGTTATATGCTTTCTATAGCTTTTTTTTAATCCTTTAAGTACAGCAGTGACCAGATAAAGACACATATTCCACAGAGGTCTGACAAGTGATGTATATAACTTGGTGAAGATGTCCGTACTCATATATGTAAAGCTTCTGACTGAAAATGATTCTAACAATCTGATTGGCATTGTTTGCTGTTTTCTGGTATGAGCTGAGAAATTTAATCTGCCATCTATATGGACACCTAGATCTTTCTCACTGGTTATTTTCCCTGTTTTTTGTTCATTTCCTTCCAGTTTTAACGAGCTTGTAGTTTTTTTCCTTATACCCAATTTCTATGTGCTTGCATTTTTCGATGTTCAGTTTCATCAGCCATCCCTCAGACCACTCACATATTAATATGATAACTTTTTCTCTTGTATGAAAGGAATATGGGAGTATCCAAGCAGGGCTTGAAATTACAATTTTTTTAGCGAAAAAACATTTAAACTTTCTTTTTTAATCGGCCCAGCAGAAAAAGTCGTGTGTACTCTGGCATTGTCTGTTTATGAACAAACTTACATCACTACAAAAGCAATTACATTTTAATTTATTTATTGCCTATACTGTACTTCCATTAATGCGTACATCACAAGAAGCCCCCCAATACAACAATAATCCCAAATAACTACCATATTAAAACATATATATATATTAAAGGTACTAACAGAAGATGAAATGCACGAGGTTGAAGGTCAACCGATGAAAAGTAAAATTACTACACACAAAAAGTTCCTGATTTTTTCCGTGATTACAGTTTTAGTTGGAAGGGAGGCAACTCCGATATGTGCTGCGCATGTAATTTTACCAGCAACAAAGGGACGTCACTCCTGCTGGCACACTCCATGCTGATAGAACTTAACAGTATTGTGTACAGTATCTGATAACACTGGGCTGTCAGGAGACGTGGGTGGTTTTAGCAGTTTTATGATGATATAATATATTGTCCGCAGACAACATGTCTATTTCTCTAATTCTACGATAAAGTCAGACTATATGGCCCTACAAGTGCTTTGTACATACACAACGTCGTAGGACCTATGGTAATGTGTTTTCTCTCACGGCGTGTGGCAAAAGTTCCATAAAAGTCAGGTTGTGGATGTGTTAGGGATATGATATTACCGCTTGTAGAACGTACTAAATGATTCTTGTGAGTCTGATGGGTCTCACTGACTTTACTTATATCCGGACATTTTATTTAGTGTCCCGATCTCCAATGAAGGCTGACATTCCTTGTCAACATCGGGAGCTTGACTTCCAGTCCAACGATCTCCCTAAATACTATCAAAACATGTCAGGGAAACGTTCGATCAATTCTTCCAGCCTGGCTAATGCTTATTTCCCAGTACTGTCAGCTTCGCGTGGTACGTGTTGGTGAACTGACTGTGAAGATATTGTTATTTACCAAAGTGTCAGTGTGATGTTAATTGAGTGTGATGTTGTTTACGTGAGTGTGGTGTTGGTTAATTGAGTGTGGTGTTGGTAAATTGAGTGTGGTGTTGGTAAATTGAGTGTGGTGTTGGTGAACTGACGGTGAACATGGTGTTAGTTACCTAAGTGTTAGTGTGGTGTTGTTTACGTGAGTGTGGTGTTGGTTAACTTAGAGTCAGTGAGGTGTTGGTTACGTGAGTGTGGAGTTGTTTTCGTGAGTGTGGAGTTGTTTACGTGAGTGTGGCGTAGGTTAATTTAAGTATGACCAGTGAGGCGATGTTTACGTGAATGTGGTGTTGTTTACGTGAGTGTGGTGTTGTGTACGTTACTGTGATGTTGTTTACATAATAGTGTTGTTGGTTAATTGAGTGTGAGTGTGATGTTGGTTACGTGAGTGTGGCGTTGGTTAACTTAGGGGCAATGTGGTATTGGTTAATTGGGTGTGAATGTGGTGTTGATTTTGTGAGTGTGGTGTTGATTTTGTGAGTGTGGTGTTGATTTTGTGAGTGTGGTGTTTGTTGCGTGAATATGGTGTTGGTTTACTGCATTTGAGTGTGGTGTTGGTCACCTGAATGTGATGTTGGTCACCTGAGCGTGGTTATAAGTACCTGAGTGTGCATGAATGTGGTGCTGGGTACCTGAGTGTTGTGCTGGATACCTGAGCGTGAGCGTAGTGTTGTTTTTGAGTTGGTTACATCTGGAGTTTTTTTTTTTTATCAGTAGTTAATATTTTATGAATAAGTTAGAGAGACCATTTAAACAGACAGAGCACAGGAGCCCAGTATAACCAGATACCACTGTCATTTTCACACCAAAAACATTAGAAGTATTTAGATATACATATCTGACTCAGTGATATATGGTTGATTAGGTTTTGAGTTGACAATACCTTGACACCAAGAAATAATTTCCTGGAAATATCTATGCACGTTTTGTAATAGCATTACTCGTGAATGCTTCCTTTGATAGTCAGCTTGTTATTCAACGAAAAATTATTTTCCATGAACAGTATAGTTCAAAGTATTTTGAAATTTTAGCAGGAAAGAATTTTTTTCTTCATTTCATATCATTTGGGTGTTTGAAATGCCAAAACAATATCACGCAAGACGTGTTGTTATGAATGAATACCTAAAGATACTTTTCTCTTCAAGTTGATCAGGACGTAAGAACTTTTAGACGCTGGAGGGAGCATGGTAGAATGAACAGCCTGTCTGTATCAGCCGCTGTCTAAGCAGTGAAAACACACTTGGAAATATCTCTAATAAGATTTTTGGCAGATGGTCATTTAAACAGGAAAGCCGAGGATATGTTATAGACATCGGTCACTGGTCAGATGAAGGGTCCTTCTTTTATAGGTCAAGTGTCGAGCATTATAAACATTAAACCCTTCCGCTCTTGTGGTCATTTCCGATGTCTACGTCAAACTGTGACATGTCCGTGGGTCCCGGTATTGGAAATTCCAACCTTATACCGTTCCATGACTGCTGGCTACGTTCTTATAGGCATTGTCTTTGGATAAAATGTTGATAACGATTACAATTCAGGAAGCTGATCTGAAATTAGGTGTCGCTGCCATTACCGATGTTTACATTGAATAAGATGTCAAAGGTTAACTAATGTTTACATGTAATTAGGTGTCAATCATTACTGATGTTAACCTGTAATTAGGTGTCAATCATGACTGGTGTTTACCTGTAATTAGGTGTCAATCATTACTGATATTTACCTGTAATTAGGTGTCAATCATGACTGGTGTTTACCTGTAATTTGGTGTCAATCATTACTGATGTTTTCTTGTAATTAGGTGTCAACCAATACTGATGTTAACCTGTAATTAGGTGTCAATCATGACTGGTGTTTACCTGTAATTTGGTGTCAATCATTAATGTTGTTAACCTGTAATTAGGTGTCAATCATTACTGATGTTTACCTGTAATTAGGTGTCAATCATTACTGATGTTTACCTGTAATTAGGTGTCAATCATTACTGATGTTTACCTGTAATTAGGTGTCAATCATTACTGATATTTACCTGTAATTAGGTGTCAATCATTACTGATGTTAACCTGTAACTAGGTCCATGTCAATCATTACTGATGTTTTCTTGTAATAAGTTGTCAGTCATTGTTATATTATGTTATGCAAGAAATGCAATTTTGTTGTGTGTGCTGGAAATACCCGTATGTAGCAGATCCCATTGACTGGTATGTCTGACGTCATTTCCCTAAAGAAAGCTGTTTTATTAGATAGCGATTAATTATCCGTTCCGTTGGATCAATAACAATGGAATTATTGTGGTTTATTTCCTTGTGGTATAAGCATGAATACTTCATGTTAAGTCCAAACTCTGTCATTGCTGTCACACTGATGTATACCAGTACTGATAAATCCGAATTAAAGCTCTGATATTGTCATTGCAATCTTTCAGTTAGATTTGGTTGAAGATTTCTATGTCAGAACAACATTTCACAATCTGTAGGTACGTGATTATGAAGACAGATTTGATATGTCGCGATCATATGAAACACTAGTGTAACATATCTTATTACTTAATAAACGACGTAACTCTTTTGCAATTTCTGCTTGGAAAAAGAGCTAGACTTTCTGAATTACAAGAAATCTCCACCTAGACATTATCCATTATTATAAAGATGAAATACCAGCTTATCATGCTTCAGTATGGCAATCTTTCAAAGTGATAAGGAGGACGCAAACTCGCCTCGTTTATATTGGATTGCTACACTTCACACGAATCCATCGAAGCATTACCATGAAAGTCAACATTGAAAAACTTAGGAAACTGTATGATCCACAAGAGGATTAAAGGCGTCATGGATTTTAAAGATCCCCAGAGATCTTCCGATCAATCTTGAACCTCCACTTCTGAGACCCATCTCTGCTATATAAAACATTTGATTGTTCTATTTTGTACACTATCAAATATTACTCTTAAGTTAAGGGGATTTTTCGTTCTATTATCACAAAAGCTTTCTCTTCCAAAAATGGTGGATGGCAATTCGAATACAATATGTTTGTGAACTCTACTAGAGCGTGTTTTGTGAAACTTAAGCTTAAGATGAAAAATACCCAGCTTAATCTCGTGAGAAAGATTGAATTTCTTCTCGACTTCTTGCGAGATCTTACACTAGAATAATAGTATGCTAATATTAACTGTGTCTCTTGGCTGAATTGTTTCCGTTTCACAATAGACTGAGTTGATCAGAGAATTTATCATATCTGGTAACAAACTATGCCTTTGGATACACTGCATTGTCTATCAATAATAAAAAAACAAACTAATTGATCATGTCGGTTAGACATACCCTCAAGAATGTAAAAAGCAATGACGCCAAAGATATTTTATAGCGGTCGCTTAGCGTGATAGCTAACAACGTAGCTGTATAATAAGCACTGTAATTTCAGTTTCTCAGTGTGATATTTTCCCATTTCTTGATAGTAGCATCCCTACTTCCCCAATCTTTGGTATTTACATAATACAGGGAATTCTATATTCAAGTGTATATTCTTTGAATAATATAACAATTTCTGTGATATATTTCGACTGCTGCTAGAATAGAATAAAATTGCAGGTCGATTCAATAACTAACATCCTAACCACACATTGGAATAACCTATTTCCTGGTATGATAAGTTCAATGTGTTCGTGTTCTTATTAATATACACTGATATCTAGTTATCATTACCCTGGTTCTTATACTGAAATCGTGACATGGATTTGAGCTAGACTTTCATGGCGGATGTCGACAAAGAAACAGAAGACGCTTATACTTCAGAAACGCGTGGTCTTTTTCTCCTTCTGCTTTTTCATGGGTCTCTACTTATATCTATAATTTTTATTTATTTTGTCATTTTTTTTTATGGATTTTAGGCCAAAATTATGCTTTAATTTATTCTTTAGTATTCTCTTCTTTACAATATAGTATTAATGCCGACAGACAAAGATTGAATACAGGTAATAACAAACAGCAAAAGGACGCATACGCATTTAAAATGTTTGGTGAACAATGATGGAAAAAGGATTAATGGCAAAGACAGGGAGACGGCGTTCATTTATCTAATTACAAAAAAATTATATTCGGCACCATATCTAAATTTTCTTATGATTGTTAAATATAGTGTATCATTTATTCCACGTCCTAACTGCAAAGAAAAGCCATTTTTACTTCTTCGAGTAAAGTATTTTAATATATTTCAACAGATTATCTCTATCTCACCCTGTATACATCTAGACTACGTCAGACGGACCTTGGACGTTATTGTAGTCACAACATACAGAACAGTGTTTCTGCATCTCTTTCTGAACCTGAGAACACAGATTTACAGATTTTCGTGACCATTTGCAACTTCTGTTGAAAAAGCTGTGTATCTGATGATTTCTAACATTTCCGTTTTCCTAAGCGGAGAATTAATGGGAGTTGCTGTTAATGCCTTTGTAATAGCTGTGTGACAATTAGGTTCGGAGCACATTCCTGTCCTGCTGTTGTAGGGATCATTGTTACAGTTCTCTGGTGCACTTTGCACGAGATTGCTGTCTTCACAGAAGATGAGTTTGGATGATTACTGAGACACAAAAACACGTCAAATTGCAGCAGAGTGGCTGTACAGTTATAATTATGTTTTTAAATCCTCTAATCCTACACAACCAAAACGAGGATATCATGGTAGACAGAGAATGTCATATACAAACAGATAAAGCTATACTCAGACCTGGTGTGAATACATACTCAGACCTGGGGTTAATACATACTCTGACCTGGGGTAAATACATACTCAGACCAGGGGTGAATACATACTCAGACCTAGAGTGAATACATACTCTGACCTGGGGTAAATACATACTCAGACCAGGGGTGAATACATACTCAGACCTAGAGTGAATACATACTCAGATCTGGGGTGAGTACATACTCAGATCTGGAGTGAATACATACTCAGACCTGGGGTGAATACATACTCAGACCTTGGGTGAATACATACTCAGACCTGGGGTGAATACATAATGAGACCTGGGGTGAATACATTCTCAGACCTGGGGTGAATACATACTCAGACCTGGGGTGAATTCATACTCAGACCTGGGATAAATACATACTCAGACCGGGAGTGAATACATACTCAGACCTGGGGTGAATTCATACTCAGACCTGGGGTAAATACATACTCAGACCGGGAGTGAATACATACTCAGACCTGGGGTGAATTCATACTCAGACCTGGGGTAAATACATACTCAGACATTGGGTGAATACATACTCAGACCTGGGGCCAATAAATACTCAGACCTTGGGTGAATACAAACTCAGACCTGGGGTGAATACATACTAAGACCTGGAATGAATACATTCTCAGACCGGGAGTGACTACATACTCAGACCGGTGGTGAATACAAACGCAGACCTGGGGTGAATACAAACTCAGACCTGGGATGAATGCATACTCTGACCTGGGGTTAATAGATACTCAGACCAGGGATGAATACATACTCAGACCTGGAATGAATACATACTCAGACCTGCAGTGAATACATAATGAGACCTGGGGTGAATACATTCTCAGACCGGGAGTGAATACATACTCAGACCTGGGGTGAATTCATACTCAGACCTGGGGTGAATACAAACTCAGACCAAGGATGAATACATACTCAGACCTGGGGTGAATACATACTTAGACCTTGGGTAAATATATACTCAGACCAGGGATGAATTCATACTTAGATATGTGATGAATACATACTCAGACCTGGGGTGAATACATACTCAGACCTGGGGTGAATACATACTCAGACCTCGAGTGAATACATACTCAGATCTGGGATGAATGCATTTTCTGACCTAGGGTAAATACATACTCAGACCAGGGATGAATTCATACTTAGATATGGGATGAATACATACTCAGACCTGGAGTGAATTCATACTCAGACCTGGGGTAAATACATACTCAGACCTGGGGGAGTGAATACTCATTATACCTGATGGAGATAAACTTGGTGTTGTAGAGTAAAGGTGGTTGTAATTTCACTTGATAAGATTTGGTTTGTGGAATAAATTCTAATAGATAAACACTAATAATAGAGTAATATGTGATACAGTAGTGTAAACCTGTCAGGGTTTGGGTCTACATTGTAGCAGAACAGGACAGATATACCTTACCCTACAGCTCAATATTCATTATAATACTTACACATCATTCTAGATTCAATATTTTGTGCCAATAAGAAATCTTGAAATAATCCTGAACTATTAATCACAGATATACATTCTTACAAACAAGCTTTGGTTATGTAACCAACATATATACTGTCAAATTTACAAAATTTTTATCAAAGAAAATGCAAGCGTTTGTTTACCATTAATCTATATAGGAGATCAGAATGAGCTATGAAAATATCCATGTAATTATGAGAAATAATTATATTCATTAACATTTAAATCTTTATGGAAAAAATTCTCAAATCAGAGGAAAAAGGGAAAAAGGGTGATTACATATGTCGAGAATTAAAGATTTACTGGTACGTTATACAGGGTATCTGTGATATGGTGTCAGATCTCTCCCTCAAGCTACATTTACTGGTACAGATTTACATAATGGCTCCGGTGAGTGACCAAGATACCATCTCATAGCCAGATTGTCCTTATAATGGCTCACATCTCACACCCAGGCCTTATGGTCATCTGACTTGGTGATATCCAGCTGGCTGTGTGCTGCCAGCTCTCGCTCTAACTATGATGTGTGTTTATGTACTTATCAAATATAGTATGCAACATGGAAACTCTGGTAGACCTAGACCAAAAGGTCTTGTACAGACATGTGTTTTCATTTCTTACAAAGCTCTATAATATATTGACATCTGTCTTTGTGAAGCAGACAAATTCCTTTGTGTGATATTTGCCTTTATAAAAGCAGGGATTCATGTGGTCTGACTAGAACTGTCTTTTCAAGTTAGACATTCAGACTTCTTTTGAACAAGTGTCTCCCTGATACAGACATTTCACCCTTGATACATGTTTTTGTGATATAGATATTTCACCCTAGACAAGTGTTTATGTGATATAGATATTTCACCCTTAACAAGTGTTTCTGTGATACAGATATTTCACCTTGACAAGTGTTTCTGTGATACAGACATTTCACCTTGACAAGTGTTTCTGTGATACAGACATTTCACCCTTGACAAGTGTTTCTGTGATACAGACATTTCACCCTTGACAAGTGTTTCTGTGATACAGACATTTCACCCTTGACAAGTGTTTCTGTGATACAGACATTCACCTTGACAAGTGTTTCTGTGAATACAGACATTAACCCTTGACAAGTGTTTCTGTGATACAGACATTCACCTTGACAAGTGTTTCTGTGATACAGACATTCACCCTTGACAAGTGTTTCTTTGATACAGACATTAACCCTTGACAAGTGTTTCTGTGATACAGACATTTCACCCTTGACAAGTGTTTATGTGATACAGACTTTTCTCCCTTGACAAGTGTTTCTGTGATACAGACATTCACCCTTAACAAGTGTTTCTGTGATACCGACATTCACCCTTGACAAGTGTTTCTGTGATACAGACATTCACCCTTGACAAGTGTTTCTGTGATACAGACATTTCACCCTTGACAAGTGTTTCTGTGATACAGACATTTCACCCTTGACAAGTGTTTTCTGTGATACAGACATTCACCCTTGACAAGTGTTTCTGTGATACAGACATTCATCCTTGACAAGTGTTTCTGTGATACAGACATTTCACCCTTGACAAGTGTTTCTGTGATACAGACATTTCACCCTTGACAAGTGTTTCTGTGATACAGACATTCATCCTTGACAAGTGTTTCTGTGATACAGACATTTCACCCTTGACAAGTGTTTCTGTGACACAGACATTTCACCCTTGACAAGTGTTTCTGTGATACAGACATTTCATCTTTGACAAGTGACACCCTTTACATATGTTATTTGTGAGCTAATGTTATCAAGTCCTTTCTTTTTTTGTTATCCAAACATACGACTGGCTAGCACTTCTATCAAAACTACACTGTTCATGAGCAACAATGGAAAGATATTGACTTTTATTAAACATTTTTTCAAGCCCTGCATCCCTGAAAACTTGTCGTGTTTCAATCAAATTTGCTTTCAAGACTTCAGGGAATCAAATTTCATTTATGGAAGAGCATTACTTATAGGAATTGAAGAACTTAGAGCAAAATGAAAAAAAAAATCTTTGCAATATTACTTTCATTTCATTATGATTTCTTAATTACATCCAGGTGAGCAGGTTGACAATGTCGACTCATTAGAGACTGCAGTACAGCACATATTCACCACACAATGGCAGTGGCGGTATTTACGTAGTTTTTCATCAGCTCCTGTGATTGATGAGTTACCCTGTGGAAGTAATCTGTCACAAAGGCTGCAATCATCTGTTCAGCACAGGCAAATAAAAACCCACTGTCTCCAATCTCACTCTTCACTCTGGTTGTATTTAGTTTAAGGGGAAATTGCTAGATTCTTCAAACCATTGCCATTTTATGTGTGGATGTTGTTGTCAATGTACACACCAAATGTTTTATCTCAATATACTGTATACAGAAAGTGTGTTGTCTGAATGTACACAACAAGTGTGTTGTCTGAATGTACACAACACATATGTTGTCTCAATGTACACAACACATATGTTGTCTCAATGTACACAACACATATGTTGTCTCAATGTACACAACACATATGTTGTCTCAATGTACACAACACATATGTTGTCTCAATATACACAACAAGTGTGTTGTCTGAATGTACACAACAAGTGTGTTGTCTGAATGTACACAACAAGTGTGTTGTCTGAATGTACACAACAAGTGTGTTGTCTGAATGTACACAACAAGTGTGTTGTCTGAATGTACACAACAAGTGTGTTGTCTGAATGTACACAACAAGTGTGTTGTCTGAATGTACACAACAAGTGTGTTGTCTGAAATGTACACAACAAGTGTGTTGTCTGAATGTACACAACAAGTGTGTTGTCTCAATGTACACAACAAGTGTGTTGTCTGAATGTACACAACAAGTGTGTTGTCTCAATGTACACAACAAGTGTGTTGTCTCAATGTACACAACAAGTGTGTTGTCTGAATGTACACAACAAAGTGTGTTGTCTGAATGTACACAACAAGTGTGTTGTCTGAATGTACACAACAAGTGTGTGTTGTCTGAATGTACACAACAAGTGTGTTGTCTGAATGTACACAACAAGTGTGTTGTCTGAATGTACACAACAAGTATGTTGTCTGAATGTACACAACAAGTGTGTTGTCTGAATGTACACAACAAGTGTGTTGTCTGAATGTACACAACAAGTGTGTTGTCTGAATGTACACAACAAGTGTGTTGTCTGAATGTACACAACACATATGTTGTCTGAATGTACACAACAAGTGTGTGTTGTCTGAATGTACACAACACATATGTCACCTCAATGTACACAACACATATGTCACCTCAATGTACACAACACATATGTTGTCTGAATGTAGACAACACATATTTTGTCTCAATGTACACAACACATATGTCCCCTCAATGTACACAACACATATGTCCCCTCAATGTACACAACACATATGTCCCCTCAATGTACACCAGACATGTGTACCTCAATGTACACAACACATATGTTACCTCAATGTACACAACACATATGTCACCTCAATGTATTCATTGGGTAACAGACCGATGAAATGATAAAATAGTTTTGTTTAAAATATTAATTTTTAGTCATTTTAATGTAAATGGACCTACCCCAATATGGGTGTTTGTTGTTTTGTTTAGAATTCAACAATATGTGTATTTTCTGAGTTTTGTAAAATTCAACAATGCATGTATTTGTTGTGCTGTGTTAAATTCAACAATACATGTATTTTTTGTTGTTGTGTAGAAATCAACAATGCATGTATCTATTGTGTAGGAAGAGGAAGTTGACACCGATTAAAATTCCCAGTTTACTCAATCTCCCTGAAGTGCTTGCTTATCTAGAGTCTAAATGCATCGTAATCTAACAATTTTTTCTGATGTCTGATAAAACTCGATTTGACACCAACTTTGCTTCTTTACTTTTATCATGAAACTGAAGAAGATATGATACATTGGTATTCTTCTGTTAATCTATATGGAATGTTTAAACATATTTTCTTTAGCCAGGTGTCTCAAAAATATTGATAAAAGAGTACACATAAGTATGAACTGATTGATAAATTCAGAAATATTTGTGTGTTTTTTTTTTTAACAAAAGGCAAATTTAGTTACAGGAAGTATAATTATTCTGAGGAACATACACTAATAGCACAGTGTAAACATGTAAAGGGAGATAAATCCACCAAATATTAAAGTATATATAGGTAATTTATATCATTTATATGAAAAGGGAGATAAATCAACCAAAATTACAGTATAATATGTAAAGGGAGATAAATCAACCAAAAATACAGTATAATATGTAAAGGGAGATAAATCTACCAAATAGTACAGTATAATATGTAAAGGGAGATAAATCAACCAAAAATACAGTATACTTTGTAAAGGGAGATAAATCCACCAAAATATGCAGTATAACATGTAAAGGGAGATAAATCAACTGAAAAAAATCAATTAAAAAAATACAGTATAATATGTAAAGGGATATAAATCCACCAAAAAATACAGTATTAAATGTGAAGGGAAAGATATGTAAAGGGAGATAAATCAAATGAAAATTACAGTATGATATGTAAAGGGAGATAAATCAAATGAAAATTACAGTATGATATGTAAAGGGAGATAAATCAACTGAAAAAATCAATTAAAAAAATACAGTATAATATGTAAAGGGAAATAAATCCACCAAAAAATACAGTATAAATGTGAAGGGAAAGATATGTAAAGGGAGATAAATCAAGTGAAAATTACAGTATACTACATAAAGGGAGATAAATCAACCAAAAAGTAGATCTACAGTACATTGGTATTACGTCGGGGGACATAAATCCATCAAAAGGTGTAGCATAATATATAGAAAGTCACATGTCTGTTACCCAACGAACAAGGTTACTTTGTCTAGAGAAATAGTACTTATACATGTTGAACAGGAAGACAACTGGTGATGCTATGAGATTGGACAGGCATTAGGTAACAGTATGCCAGTTATGCTAGGATTTGTGTAGGCAACATGGAAAATCCTTGGAAGTATTGTGGTGTTTGATGTAATCTGTGTAGGAGGATGTGGAGCCAGGTGTACAAGTCTACGCACTCCTCGAGCATTAAAACGATTTATACTTTTCATCAGTATACAATACGTACTCCGATGTACCTTACTCACTCTGTCTGTTTACTGATCTTTTAAGAACCGGGATTTTATATCAGTATTATTTTCATCCAATGTTTCAACAATCTTTGCTGTTTACTTATGTCAAAAGGATATCTATTTAATGTTTATTTTCTCTGTGTACGCATGTCGACAGATCTATACTATTTCAGAGGAATGTCTTATTACGCAACAGTTAACAGGTTTTAACTTATACATGTAGATCTAAGGAGCCTGTATCTTTCTGACAGGATATTTACATGTATGTCTGACAGGATATTTACCTGTATCTTTCTGACAGGATATTACCTGTATGTCTGACAGGATATTTACCTGTATGTCTGACAGGATATTTACCTGTATCTTTCTGACAGGATATTTACCTGTATGTCTGACAGGATATTTACTTGTATCTGCCTGACAGGACATTTACCTGTATGTCTGACAGGATATTTACCTGTATGTCTGACAAGATATTTACCTGTATGTCTGACAGGATATTTACCTGTATCTGTCTGACAGGATATTTACCTGTATCTGTGTGACAAGATATTTACCTGTATGTCTGACAGGATATTTACCTGTATGTCTGACAGGATATTTACCTGTATCTGCCCGACAGGATATTTACCTGTATCTGTGTGACAGGATATTTACCTGTATGTCTGACAGGACATTTACCTGTATGTCTGACAGGATATTTACCTGTATCCATCTGACAGGATATTTACCTGTATCTGACAGGATATTTACCTGTATCTGTGTGACAGGATATTTACCTGTATCTTTGTTACAGGATATTTACCTGTATCTGTCTGACAGAATATTTACCTGTATCTTTCTGACAGGATATTTACCTGTATCTGTGTGACAGGATATTTATCTGTATCTGTGTGACAGGATATTTACCTGTATCCTTCTGACAGGATATTAACCTGTATGTCTGACAGGATTTTTACCTGTATGTCTGACAGGATATTTACCTGTATCTGCCTGACAGGATATTTACCTATAACTGTCTGACAGGATATTTACCTGTATATGTCTGACAAGATTTTTAACTGTATGACTGACAGGATATTTACCTGTATGTCAGACAGGATATTTACCTGTATGTCTGACAAGATATTTACCTGTATGTCTGACAGGATATTTACCTGTATGTCTGACAAGATATTTACCTGTATGTCTGACAAGATATTTACCTGTATGTCTGACAGGATATTTACCTGTATCTGTCTAACAGGATATTTACCTTTATCTGACAGGATATTTACCTGTATGTCTGACAGGATATTTACCTGTATGTCTGACAAGATATTTACCTGTATGTCTGACAGGATATTTACCTGTATGTCTGACAGGATATTTACCTGTATGTCTGACAGGATATTTACCTGTATCTTTGTTACAGGATATTTACCTGTATCTGCGTGACAGGATATTTGCCTGTTTTCATCTGACAAGATATTTAACTGTATCTGACAGGATATTTACCTGTATCTGTGTGACAGGATATTTACCTGTATCTGTGTGACAGGATATTTACCTGTATCTGACAGGATATTTGCCTGTATCTGTCAGACAGGATATTTACCTGTATCTGTGTGACAGGATATTTACCTGTATCTGTCAGACAGGATATTTACCTGTATCTGTGTGACAGGATATTTACCTGTATCTGTGTGACAGGATATTTACCTATATCTGTCTGACAGGATATTTACCTGTATATGTCTGACAAGATTTTTAACTGTACGACTGACAGGATATTTACCTGTATCTGTGTGACAGGATATTTACCTATATCTGTCTGACAGGATATTTACCTGTATATGTCTGACAAGATTTTTAACTGTACGACTGACAGGATATTTACCTGTATCTGTGTGACAGGATATTTACCTGTATCTGTCATACAGGATATTTACCTGTATGTCTGACAGGATATTTGCCTGTATCCATCTGACAGGATATTTGCCTGTATCCATCTGACAGGATATTTACCTGTATCTGTGTGACAGGATATTTACCTGTATCTAACAGGATATTTACCTGTATCTGTGTGACAGGATATTTACCTGTATCTGTCTGACAGGATATTTACCTGTATCTGCCTGACAGGATATTTACCTGTATCTGTCTGACAGGATATTTACCTGTATGTCTGACAGGATATTTACCTGTATCTGTGTGACAGAAAAGTTACCTGTTTCTGTCTGATAGGATATTTACTTGTATGTCTGACATGATATTTACCTGTATGTCTGACAGGATATTTACCTGTATGTGCCTGACAGGATATTTACCCATAAGTCTGACAGGATATTTACCTGTATGTGCCTGACAGGATATTTACCTGTATGCCTGACAGGATATTTACCTGTTTCTGTCTGACAGGATATTTACCTGTATGTCTGACAGGATATTTACCCATAAGTCTGACAGGATATTTACCTGTATGTGCCTGACAGGATATTTACCTGTATACCTGACAGGATATTTACCCGTATGTCTGACAGGAAATTTACCTGTATGTCTGACAGGATATTTACCTGTATCTGTCTGAGAGGATATTTACCTGTATCTGACAGGATATTTAACTGTATCTGACAGGATATTTACCTGTATGTCTGACAGGATATTTACCTGTATGTCTGACAGGATATTTACCTGTATCTGCCTGACAGGATATTTACCTGTATCTGTCATACAGGATATTTACCTGTATGTCTGACAGGATATTTACCTGTATATCTGACAGGATATTTACCTGTATCTGTCTGACAGGATATTTACCTGTATGTCTGACAGGATATTTACCTGTATGCCTGACAGTATTTACCTGTATGTCTGACAGGATATTTACCTGTATGTGTGACAGGATATTTACCTGTGTGTTTGACAGGATATTTACCTGTAACTGTCTGACAGGATATTTACCTGTATCAGTCTTACAGGATATTTACCTGTATCCCGTCTGACAGGATATTTTTCAATAGGTGTCTAACAGAATATTTACTTGTGAATACCGCTCTACCTGGTGTTTACATGTAGATAATGGTTTACCTGATATTACCTGTAACAGATTGTCCCCTTGGTACTTGTATCAAAGACCTATGACCAAACGAAGTGATTATAGTAGGTTCCCTATGGTCTCGACTGATATTGAAGTGTTTCCTATCGGGAGGTACTCATAATTGTCTCATACACATAGCAGATTGGAAGCTGGTATTGATAACTAGTCGACTTGTTTAGTTCACGGTGAAATCTCTTGTTTACATTTAGACCATTGAGCCAGCGTGATTGTAATTTGCTGGTCAGTGGTTTCTTAAACATTACTAACTTAGTTTGATTCAGTAGGAGAAGAAAAGCGACCAACATATGTGTCTCTCGTACACTAGACATAGCAGACTGTCTCTAGCTTTATTGAATGCAGCCGACCGCTGGTAAATATTCTGCATTCGATATTCCTAACACGGTGACAACATCTATTTATTTAGACTGTCCCTCCCGTGTCTTATGAGCAGATTGTTTATGCTCCATTCACCGATTACATTGATCAAATTGTAGTAAAGCCCCCGGGAAAATCCTGTCGGGGTTGAAATCAGTTTTTACGTGTGTACTGGTTGAACAGTAATATGACATAACATCCTGTGCTATATAGATGTTGGGTAGTACTCGAGCTTGCTATTTTGCATCAGTACGTTAAAATGTGTTGATATATATAGGTGTGTACCGATGATCCGCCACCTAGATGTGCCCAGTGTTGTCAAAGTCTGCCCACTGTATTGGAGTATAATTTTCTGTGTACATTTCTGATGGGATTTAAATCATTGGAAAAACTCTTACCGCCTGGAACACGTGTTTATTGGATTCGCTGTGGGGATTTGTATATATAAAATATTTAGGTGTTTTCAGTTTCTATGTCTTGACTATGGCTGATAAACCTACAAGAGGTTCCGTGCCACAGAAAACGTTCAAAAAATGCAAGAGTGCAACTTTCACCTTGGACGGCACTTCGTACATGATAGGTAAGTGTTTGTAAACTCATCGATACCAGACTTTGACATACAATAATGTGCAGCTTGTGAATTGATATTACTACCTGAATTTGCCATTCCCAGCTGCTGTATCTTAAGTTTATTTATATATTATTTATGAGTTGCTGTTTCATCATTGTTTGACAGGTACACGATATTTACGTCAAATACAATCCCAAAACAGGGATGTTACAGGTGTATTTAAATTATCTGTTGTAGACTGGGAATCACCGAAATTGTATACCTGGCCTAGCTATAGACGCACACAATTCTAACAGGTGTTTTTTGTTTCAAATTCTCACTACAGTAACGTCAAAATCTTAAACGGTTTTACTCAGTCTCATGTGTCAATAAATTCACCGAGTTTTCATGTCTTGTGCTGTCACCTGAAAAGATTGTGTCGGTAATGAATCTGACAATGCATTTCAATCGCCACTGTTTCCAAAATGACAGCCGCATTCAGCGAGTATCTCCCTACATGAATATTACATTATGTGTAATTTCTTTAACTGTTGATTTTTTATCCACTAGTTTTGGCCCCTTCCTTTTCTGAACTGATGACCGTCATACTGACAGAGGCATTGCATCAGTTTTATATTTACTGTCAATACTAGTTACAGTATCTGAATCAGAATTTTATTCCAATTTTATTTTGAGGGTGTATAACAGCATAACAAATCAAAAGGGAATGGCATAGTGTATTAAAGTATTAGGGAGATGAGGGGATGGTGTATTAATTGATTATCAGAGATTGATGGGTGGTGTATTAAAGTATTATCAGAGATTGAGGGGGTGGTGTATTAAAGGATTAGGGGAGATTGAGGGGATGGTGTATTAAAGGATTAGGGGAGATTGAGGGGATGGTGTATTAAAGGATTAGGGGAGATCGAGGGGGTGGTGTATTAAAGGATTATCAGAGATTGAGGGGATGGTGTATTAAAGGATTAGGGGAGATTGAGGGGATGGTGTATTAAAGGATTAGTGGAGATTGAGGGGATGGTGTATTAAAGGGTTAGGGGAGATTGAGGGGATGGTGTATTAATGGATTAAGAGAGATTGATGGGATGGTGTATTAAAGTATTAGGGGAGATTGAGGGGATGGTGTATTAATGGATTAAGAGAGATTGATGGGATGGTGTATTAAAGTATTAGGGGAGATTGAGGGGATTGTGTATTAAAGGATTAGGGGACATTGAGGGGATGGTGTATTAAAGGATTAGGGGAGATTGAGGGGATGGTGTATAAAGGATTAGGGAGATTGAGGGGATGGTGTATTAAAGGATTACGAGAGATTGAGGGGATGGGTTTTAAAAGGATTGAGGGGATGGCTCGTTTTAAGGATTGGGGAGATTGAGGGGGTGGACTGTTGGAAATTTAGGGGGAGATGGGGGGGGGGGGGGGGTATTGGATGGGGGTGGGGGTGGTGTATTGGATTAGGGGAGATTGAGGGGGTGGTGTATTAAAGGATTAGGGGAGATTGAGGGGATGGTGTATTAAAGGATTAGGGGAGATTGAGGGGATGGTGTATTAATGGATTATCAGAGATTGAGGGGATGGTGTATTAAAGGATTAGGGGAGATTGAGGGAATGGTGTATTAAAGGATTATCAGAGATTGAGGGGGTGGTGTATTAAAGGATTAGGGGAGATTGAGGGGATGGTGTATTAAAGGATTAGGGGAGATTGAGGGGGTGGTGTATTAAAGGATTAGGGGAGATTGAGGGGATGGTGTATTAAGGATTAGGGGAGATTGAGGGGATGGGTGTATTAATGGATTAGGGAGATTGAGGGGTGGTGTATTTAAAAAATTAGGGGAGAATTGAGGGATGGTGTATTAATGGATTACAGAGATTGAGGGATGGTGTATTAATAGGATTCAGGAGATTGAGGGGATGGTGTATTAAAGGATTAGGGAGATTGAGGGATGGTGTATTAATTGATTATCAGAGATTGAGGGGATGGTGTATTAATGGATTAGGGGGAGAATGGAGGGGGATGGTGTATTAAGGATTAGGGGAGAATTGAGAGGGATGGTTGGATGTTATTAGGATTAGGAGAGATTGAGGGTGGTGTATTAATGGATTAGGGAGATTGAGGGGGTGGTGTATTAAAGGATTATCAGGAAGGGATTGTGGAGTTGAGTGGTGTATTAATGGATTAGGTTGAGAGGGTGGTGTATTAATGGATTAGGGGGATTGAGGGGATGGTGTATTAATGGATTAGGGGAGATTGAGGGGATGGTGTATTAAAGGATTATCAGAGATTGAGGGGATGGTGTATTAAAGGATTAGGGGAGATTGAGGGGATGGTGTATTAATGGATTATGGGAGATTGGGGGGGGTGGTGTATTAAAGGATTAGGGGAGATTGAGGGGGTGGTGTATTAATGGATTATCACAGATTGAGGGGGTGGTGTATTAAAGGATTAGGGGAGATTGAGGGGATGGTGTATTAAAGGATTATCAGAGATTAAGGGGATGGTGTATTAAAGGATTATCAGAGATTGAGGGGATGGTGTATTAATGGATTAGGGGAGATTGAGGGGGTGGTGTATTAAAGGATTAGGGGAGATTGAGGGGATGGTGTATTAATGGATTAGGGGAGATTGAGGGGGTGGTGTATTAATGGATTAGGGGAGATTGAGGGGATGGTGTATTAAAGGATTAGGGGAGATTGAGGGGATGGTGTATTAAATGATTAGGGGAGATTGAGAGGATGGTGTATTAAATGATAAGGGGAGATTGAGGGGATGGTGTATTAAAGGATTAGGGGAGATTGAGGGGATGGTGTATTAATGGATTAGGGGAGATTGAGGGGATGGTGTATTAATGGATTAGGGGACATTGAGGGGATGGTGTATTAAAGGATTATCAGATATTGAGGGGATGGTGTATTAAAGGATTAGGGGAGATTGAGGGGATGGTGTATTAATGGATTAGGGGAAATTGAGGGGATGGTGTATTAATGGATTATCAGAGATTGAGGGGATGGTGTATTAAAGGATTAGGGGAGATTGAGGGGATTGTTTATTAAAGGATTAGGGGAGATTGAGGGGATGGTGTATTAATGGATTATCAGAGATTGAGGGGATGGTGTATTAATGGCATACAAGAGATTGGAGGGGATGGTGTATTAATTGATTAGGGCACATTGAGGGGATGGTGTATTAATTGATTAGGGGACATTGAGGGGATGGTGTATTAATTGATTAGGGGACATTGAGGGGATGGTGTATTAATTGATTAGGGGACCTTGAGGGGATGGTGTATTAAAGGATTAGGGGAGATTGAGGGGTGGTGTATTAAATGATTAGGGGAGATTGAGGGGATGGTGTATTAATTGATTAGGGGACATTGAGGGGATGGTGTATTAAAGGATTAGGGGAGATTGAGGGGATGGTGTATTAAAGGATTATCAGAGATTGAGGGGATGGTGTATTAAAGGATTAGGGGAGATTGAGGGGATGGTGTATTAATGGATTATCAGAGATTGAGGGGATGGTGTATTAAAGGATTAGGGGAGATTGAGGACATTGTGTATTAATGGAATACAAGAGATTGGAGGGGATGGTGTATTAATTGATTAGGGGACATTGAGGGGATGGTGTATTAATTGATTAGGGGACATTGAGGGGATGGTGTATTAATTGATTAGGGGACATTGAGGGGATGGTGTATTAATTGATTAGGGGACATTGAGGGGATGGTGTATTAATTGATTAGGGGACATTGAGGGGATGGTGTATTAATTGATTAGGGGACATTGAGGGGATGGTGTATTAAAGGATTAGGGGACATTGAGGGGATGGTGTATTAATTGATTAGGGGACATTGAGGGGATGGTGTATTAATTGATTAGGGGACATTCAGGGGATGGTGTATTAATTGATTAGGGGACATTGAGGGGATGGGGTATTAATTGATTAGGGGACATTGAGGGGATGGTGTATTAATTGATTAGGGGACATTCAGGGGATGGTGTATTAATTGATTAGGGGACATTGAGGGGATGGTGTATTAATTGATTAGGGGACATTGAGGGGATGTTGTATTAATGGAATACCAGAGATTAGAGGGATGGTGTATTTAAAGGTTACGAGATACTGAAGAGTGATGAGGTATTGGAGATCAGGAGAGATTGAGGGGATAGGTATAGATATTTTGAATGCATCCAGAATGTTACGATGTCAATTTGAAAAATGCCTTTTGAAGAGGATTACAGATATTTTACTGAAAAATATAATGTGCTGTTAGAGTGGATCTCTGCCAAAGATACAGTTGTACTGAAGGATAGCTGTATACAAAAATCTTGACAGGTATATGTAAGTTGTAGAGAGGTTTACGATCCATTCTGGTGTTGTTAAACTGTAGAGGACTACACTCAATGCTTTAAAAACATTCCTGGATGAATCGATTGTCTATCACTGAGCAGTTTCCTGGCAGGTTTTATTCTACTACGTCATTGTTATCCTCCTAATTCACTGAGCTGTAAAGCCAGCCTTAGGTTATATTTGGCCCCCCACCTCTTCAGTCGTCCTTTTTTAAACTAGGAATTAATTCAGGCTACAGTAAGCCTCAGACTTAAAAGATTCCACAGAGTGAATAACTTAAATCAGGTTATTGAGCCTCTAACTTAAACTTCATTGAGTTATGAACTTGTCAGGCTGAGTGTGAGCTCATAACTCATCATGCATCATTGAGTCTCTAATGTGTGAGGCTTTGTTGAGCTCCCAATGTCAGGAATCTTCTTTAAAGTTTCATTAAGCCTCCTATGTGTAAGTCTTGAGCCCAAAACTTGTGAGGCTTCATTAAGCTTCTAATGTGTAAGTCTTTATGGGCCCTAAACTTGTGAGGCTCATTAAGCCTCCTATGTGTAAGGCTCTAGTCCCAAACTTGCGAGGCTTCATCGAGCCCCCAATTGTTTAGGGTTCTTTCAGCCTCAAATATGTAAGGCTTTCGCGGCTTTATTGAGCCTTTATCTTCTGAGGCTTGATTGAGCCTCCAATGTGTAAGGCTTAAGCTCCTAGCATTTGAAGCTTTATTGAGCATCCAATATGAAATCTTTATTAAGCCCCTAACTTGCGAGGCTTCATTGGGCCCCAAATTTTTAGGCTTCATTGAGCCCTCAAATTATCAAGCAATAACAATCTCCTAGCTTCTTACCAAGATTCTTTGAGCCTTCAATTTATCAAGCTGTTACAAACCTGAGGCTCAGCCAAGCTCTGAACTCTTGGAATACCTGCTTGTATTAAGGCTAAAAGATCTGCAACCTGGGGGCAGTCTTAAAATCTGGAGAAGCTCCCTACTTGTGTACGCTGATCTGTAAACATATTAACTCTGCTATATACTTTGGTTTAAACATTCGTAGGCTTTAAGAGTCTCAGTCTGAATATCGTTTTTAAAAAGTCAATAATTCATAGTATAAATGTTTTAGTCAACTTGTATAAGTATAGAGGGACGACACTATTATGATATTCTGTTTAGGAGCCCTAGAACTCTTATGCACTGTACACAAAAGTTCCTTTGAGATTTTAAAATATTACGGTTTGATTTATGTTGGGGCGATAATGTTTTTATTGTTGGTCTGTCACGAGAAGAGCATGGACTTTAAAGGTGATTTGGTATGTTTGATTACACTGCGAGAGGTCAACTTTCAATAGCTCGGCTCTATCATTAACCATCCAGCTTTTGTCAAATATGACTAAAATGCCCCTCAGACCTCGTAAACTAGATAAGTGCCGATAAGTGTGTGGGGATTTCGTTTACAAATATTCCCATACTGGTTAAATGTTTTGCTCTGTTTGTTTGTTTGCATCAATAACACTCTACTGTAATTGTCTCAAACTTAAGTGTATTTTATGTTGTTTTTTTTGTATTAAAAATAATTTCTGTCAGTAAAATACTTTTATTGAGTAGATATGTACATGTCTATAGCAGAATTGGACTAAGGTGAAAGCTATAGGCGAGGTAGCTACATAGCTGAAATGGTTAGAGCATTTAGTTTAAATCCTCTGGTGTGGTCACATTTCTCCTCTCCTAGCTGTTAATTTGTTTATTTACATTAAAAATTGACTGTCACATTTATTTACATTAAAAATTGACTGTTGCATTTATTTATATTAAAAATTGTATCACACCTTAGAAAATTATTTATTTTACAGAAATGTTTTGATTTTAAATATTAAGTATGTTATATTGAATATTATTTTTGTGATATAATCAACAAAATTTTTTGAATATTGCGAAGAACACTGCATACAGAAAAAAGATTTATTTTGGTACACTCAAATTCTAGTGCATTACTGAATTTTTGACATATTGAATATAGAGCAATGATAAATTGGTGCACTACCGCCATAGAAAGTAAAATACAGAAACTTCAATAAGTGCAACCCGAATTCAGTGGAAGGGTTTCAACGGGACAAAGGTTTTCAGCTAAAATCTTATATTTACAGTGTCTGAGCCTCTCGGGGGTATGAAATGTTGGTTGTTCAGAAGTTCTGATTTCCATACAGACAGGTAACTGTGTTGTTATGTTGGGAACATGGCAGGAGTTTGGATAACTGAGAATGCAGACGTACTATGATTTGAAGTATAGTATGATGGAAATGAACAGACCGGATTAGCCAGACAGGTGTCATAGTGTTTCTCAACAGATGTATAGTTAAAAAACCTCTGATTACATGATATAGCCAAGTATATATATATTCAAGTCTGATGCCAAGCTTTATATAATTTTATATAATCATAAAAGTTGAGAGAAAAGGTCACCCTACTAGCTCAGGCTAGCGGGAGTTTCTCTTCAGCCTAGTATAGTAGGAGTGGAAAAATGCAAGGCCAGACCAGAGTTCCAACCCAGGACCTCCGAACACTAGCCGGATCCTCTTCCGATTGAGCTACCTGGTCGCTGATGATCGACCCGGTCCAGTTCCGCTACACTCTTCCCTCCCTTTTTTTAGTCTTTGACCCCGAAGACTTCACAACTCACAACCAATGTTCGGGTATCCCCCGTGAAGTTGTCAAGTATTCACCTCACTTGACACAAGGTTTGGTCACAGGCACCAAATGTAGTAGGAGTGGAAAAGTGCATGGCCAGACCGGGGTTCGAACCAGGGACCTCCGAACACTTGCCGGATGTTCTACCAATTGAGCTACCTGGTCAATCGATGATCGACCCAGTCCAGTTCCACTACACTAGTAAAAAGATGTCCACTCAGAGAGAGGGAGATTGTTAGAGCGAGCTCCAGCCCCAGCAGGGAATTTTTCATTAGATCTTCCTACATGTATGATGTAATGATGGACTTTTATGCCTAATTATTCACGCTGTACTTATTGATTCACTTCATGCTTTCTGGGTGCTACAATGTAACAGCTTAATGATAGTAGTATTTCAATGTGGTCTACATAAAGGAAGTTCAATACTAAGATTGATTCTCAATGTCATGCATATTCATAAGTTTGATTGCTAATGAGGTGTGGCATGTATGTAAACCTAATTAATGATGCTAAGTTCACAATCCAATTGGCTTATTGTGGTTTCCATGTAATAATTACCCTCACAGCATTTGGAACTGACCAGCTGCCCTTAATAATGACCTTATTGTGTTGATATGACACCAAGCAATACCATACCATATTGATTAGGGTGCAACAATGTATACTTGTTAACCCCAATTTCTATATGTGTATTATAGTCATTATAGTGAGGGATATAATCTATACAGATATCATTGTCATTATAGTGAGGGATATAAATTGTACATATATTATTGTCATTATAGTGAGGGATATAAACTACAGATATTATTGTCATTATAGTGAGGGATATAAACTACAGATATTATTGTCATTATAGTGAGGGATATAAACTACAGATATTATTGTCATTATAGTGAGGGATATAATCTATACCGATATTATTGTCATTATAGTGAGGGATATAAACGACAGATATTATTGTCATTATAGTGAGGGATATAAACTGTACAGATATTATTGTCATTATAGTGAGGGATATAAACTGTACAGATATTATTGTCATTATAGTGAGGGATATAAACTACAGATATCATTGTCATTATAGTGAGGGATATAAACTGTACAGATATTATTGTCATTATAGTGAGGGATATAATCTGTACATATATTATTGTCATTATAGTGAGGGATATAATCTGACAGATATTATTGTCATTATAGTGAGGGATATAAACTACAGATATCATTGTCATTATAGTGAGGGATATAAACTGTACAGATATTATTGTCATTATAGTGAGGGATATAATCTGTACAGATATTATTGTCATTATAGTGAGGGATATAAACTACAGATATTATTGTCATTATAGTGAGGGATATAAACTACAGATATTATTGTCGTTATAGTGAGGGATATAAACTGTACAGATATCATTGTCATTATAGTGAGGGATATAAACTACAGATATTATTGTCGTTATAGTGAGGGATATAAACTACAGATATTATTGTCATTATAGTGAGGGATATAAACTACAGATATTATTGTCGTTATAGTGAGGGATATAATCTGTACAAATATTATTGTCATTATAGTGAGGGATATAAACTACAGATATTATTGTCATTATAGTGAGGGATATAAACTAGATATTATTGTCATTATAGTGAGGGATATAATCTATACAGATATTATTGTCATTATAGTGAGGGATATAAACTACAGATATTATTGTCATTATAGTGAGGATATAATCTATACAGATATTATTGTCATTATAGTGAGGGATATAAACTACAGATATTATTGTCATTATAGTGAGGGATATAATCTATACAGATATTATTGTCATTATAGTGAGGGATATAAACTACAGATATTATTGTCATTATAGTGAGGGATATAAACTACAGATATTATTGTCGTTATAGTGAGGGATATAAACTGTACAGATATCATTGTCATTATAGTGAGGGATATAAACTACAGATATTATTGTCGTTATAGTGAGGGATATAAACTACAGATATTATTGTCATTATAGTGAGGGATATAAACTACAGATATTATTGTCGTTATAGTGAGGGATATAATCTGTACAAATATTATTGTCATTATAGTGAGGGATATAAACTACAGATATTATTGTCATTATAGTGAGGGATATAAACTAGATATTGTCATTATAGTGAGGGATATAATCTATACAGATATTATTGTCATTATAGTGAGGGATATAAACTACAGATATTATTGTCATTATAGTGAGGATATAATCTATACAGATATTATTGTCATTATAGTGAGGGATATAAACTACAGATATTATTGTCATTATAGTGAGGGATATAATCTATACAGATATTATTGTCATTATAGTGAGGGATATAAACTACAGATATTATTGTCATTATAGTGAGGATATAAACTACAGATATTATTGTCATTATAGTGAGGATATAATCTATACAGATATTATTGTCATTATAGTGAGGGATATAAACTACAGATATTATTGTCATTATAGTGAGGGATATAATCTATACAGATATTATTGTCATTATAGTGAGGGATATAAACTACAGATATTATTGTCATTATAGTGAGGATATAAACTACAGATATTATTGTCATTATAGTGAGGGATATAAACTACAGATATTATTGTCATTATAGTGAGGGATATAAACTACAGATATTATTGTCATTATAGTGAGGGATATAAACTACAGATATTATTGTCATTATAGTGAGGGATATATTCTGTACAGATATTATTGTCATTATAGTGAGGGATATAAACTACAGATATTATTGTCATTATAGTGAGGATATAATCTACAGATATTATTGTCATTATAGTGAGGGATATAAACTACAGATATTATTGTCATTATAGTGAGGGATATAATCTATACAGATATTATTGTCATTATAGTGAGGGATATAATCTATACAGATATTATTGTCATTATAGTGAGGGATATAAACTACAGATATTATTGTCATTATAGTGAGGGATATAAACTACAGATATTATTGTCATTATAGTGAGGGATATAAACTACAGATATTATTGTCATTATAGTGAGGGATATAAACTACAGATATTATTGTCATTATAGTGAGGGATATATTCTGTACAGATATTATTGTCATTATAGTGAGGGATATAAACTACAGATATTATTGTCATTATAGTGAGGATATAATCTACAGATATTATTGTCATTATAGTGAGGGATATAAACTACAGATATTATTGTCATTATAGTGAGGGATATAATCTATACAGATATTATTGTCATTATAGTGAGGGATATAAACTACAGATATTATTGTCATTATAGTGAGGGATATAAACTACAGATATTATTGTCATTATAGTGAGGGATATAAACTACAGATATTATTGTCATTATAGTGAGGGATATAAACTACAGATATTATTGTCATTATAGTGAGGGATATAAACTGTACAGATAATATTGTCATTATAGTGAGGGATATAAACTACAGATATTATTGTCGTTATAGTGAGGGATATATTCTGTACAGATATTATTGTCATTATAGTGAGGGATATAAACTACAGATATTATAGTCATTATAGTGAGGGATATAATCTACAGATATTATTGTCATTATAGTGAGGGATATAAACTACAGATATTATTGTCATTATAGTGAGGATATAATCTACAGATATTATTGTCATTATAGTGAGGGATATAAACTACAGATATTATTGTCGTTATAGTGAGGGATATAAACTGTACAGATATCATTGTCATTATAGTGAGGGATATAAACTGTACAGATATTATTGTCATTATAGTGAGGGATATAATCTATACAGATATTATTGTCATTATAGTGAGGGATATAAACTACAGATATTATTGTCATTATAGTGAGGGATATAAACTACAGATATTATTGTCATTATAGTGAGGGATATATTCTGTACAGATATTATTGTCATTATAGTGAGGGATATAAACTACAGATATTATTGTCATTATAGTGAGGGATATAAACTAAACAGATATTATTGTCATTATAGTGAGGGATATATTCTGTACAGATATTATTGTCATTATAGTGAGGGATATAAACTACAGATATTATTGTCATTATAGTGAGGGATATAAACTACAGATATTATTGTCATTATAGTGAGGGATATATTCTGTACAGATATTATTGTCATTATAGTGAGGGATATAAACTACAGATATTATTGTCATTATAGTGAGGGATATAAACTACAGATATTATTGTCATTATAGTGAGGGATATAATCTGTACAGATATTATTGTCATTATAGTGAGGGATATAAACTACAGATATTATTGTCATTATAGTGAGGGATATAAACTACAGATATTATTGTCATTATAGTGAGGGATATAAACTACAGATATTATTGTCATTATAGTGAGGGATATAAAATACAGATATTATTGTCATTATAGTGAGTGATATAAACTACAGATATCATTGTCATTAGAGTGAGGGATATAATCTGTAGATATTATTGTCATTATAATGAGGGATATATAAACATTACAGATATTATTGTCATTATAGTGAGGGATATAATCTATACAGATATTATTGTCATGATAGTGAGGGATATAAACTAGATATTATTGTCATGATAGTGAGGGATATAAACTACAGATATTATTGTCATTATAGTGAAGGATATAAACGACAAATATTATTGTCATTATAGTGAGGGATATAATCTGTACAGATATTATTGTCATTATAGTGAGGGATATAAACTACAGATATTATTGTCATTATAGTGAGGGATATAAACTGTACAGATAATATTGTCATTATAGTGAGGGATATAAACTACAGATATTATTGTCATTATAGTGAGGGATATAATCTGTACAGATATTATTGTCATTATAGTGAGGGATATAAACTACAGATATTATTGTCATTATAGTGAGGGATATAATCTGTACAGATATTATTGTCATTATAGTGAGGGATATAAACTGTACAGATATTATAGTCATTATAGTGAGGGATATAAACTACAGATATTATTGTCATTATAGTGAGGGATATAAACTAGATATTATTGTCATTATAGTTAGGGATATAATCTGTACAGATATTAATGTCATTATAGTGAGGGATATAAACTACAGATATTATTGTCATTATAGTAAGGGATATAAACTGTACAGATAATATTGTCATTATAGTGAGGGATATAAACTACAGATATTATTGTCATTATAGTGAGGGATATAAACTACAGATATCATTGTCATTATAGTGAGGGATATAATCTGTACAGATATTATTGTCATTATAGTGAGGGATATAAACTGTACAGATATTATTGTCATTATAGTGAGGGATATAAACTGTACAGATATTATAGTCATTATAGTGAGGGATATAAACTACAGATATTATTGTCATTATAGTGAGGGATATAAACTAGATATTATTGTCATTATAGTGAGGGATATAATCTGTACAGATATTAATGTCATTATAGTGAGGGATATAAACTACAGATATTATTGTCATTATAGTGAGGGATATAAACTGTACAGATAATATTGTCATTATAGTGAGGGATATAAACTACAGATATTATTGTCATTATAGTGAGGGATATAAACTACAGATATCATTGTCATTATAGTGAGGGATATAATCTGTACAGATATTATTGTCATTATAGTGAGGGATATAAACTACAGATATTATTGTCATTATAGTGAGGGATATAAACTGTACAGATATTATTGTCATTATAGTGAGGGATATAATCTGACAGATATTATTGTCATTATAGTGAGGGATATAAACTACAGATATTATTGTCATTATAGTGAGGGATATAAACTACGGATATTATTGTCATTATAGTGAGGGATATAAACTACAGATATTATTGTCATTATAATGAGGGAAATAAACTGTTGTTATAACGATGGATAAAATCTGTATTGATGATATATGTGCAATGTTTTTAGCGTGTTGTCATTAACATCATGCTGCTCATCTTTTGGTCATATTAATGAGTGTGGCGTAACTTAATTGTTCATAAATAAAAAATATGAAAAATTTTGAAGCAGGTTGTGGTAAATATTAATAAGATTAGATTAATATTTTTGTTTTTGCAGATCATTGATTAGTAAAACAAACACTCAGAACCTGCTTGTAATTGGTGTCCCATTCCTGTTGTTGTTGTTTTTTCATTTTTATGGATTAAGGCCTTTTTGGGAAAGGATATTAATGAATTATCAACATGAATCTGCAAGTACTTCAAATTTGATGAGAATATGAGTGAAATTAATGTAATTTCGATTGGGAATTTGATTCTCAGCCCTTAAAAGTCTTCAAAAAAGTCAAAACTCTACAATAAAAGGTTAAATGTTAGTTTTTATAATTTGTGGAGAATGTCATTGACCCACTTTTGTAATTACTGGATCATAATGAGGCTATTTTATGTTCAAATTGTCAGATAATGATAATGATGGAGTCTGGTGTAGTACGTTGATTTACAAAGATTACAGGATAAATCACCCTGATTATTTTTAAGCTGTCTCACACCAAACACCAAATTCTGTTCTGTACTCTGTGGTGTAAAATCATTCCCCTGTGTTAATGTGAACAATTATATAAAGTTGAACATTTTGGAGGTCATTGGTAATGTTACTCTGATCTCCATTTTAAAAGGTGAACAATACGGAATTGATTGTCTGTGGAGAATTCGGTTGATTATGTAATGTGTGTTAGCACTACAATAGTATGTATATGGTCACAGCTTACCGCCAGGTAAGGTCAATTAGGTCAACTATGGTAAACACTACGGTCAGGTAGGGTCAATTAGGGTCAACTACGGTAAACACTATGGTCAGGTAGGGTCAATTAGGGTCAACTACAGTAAACACTATGGTCAGGTAAGGTCAATTAGGGTCAACTACAGTAAACACTACGGTCAGGTAGGGTCAATTAGGGTCAACTACAGTAAGCACTATGGTCAGATAGGGTCAATTAGGGTCAACTACAGTAAACACTACAGTCAGCTAGGGTCAATTAGGGTCAACTACGGTAAACACTACGGTCAGGTAGGGTCAATTAGGGTCAACTACAGTTAACACTACAGTAAGGTAGGGTCAATTGGGGTCAACTACAGTAAACACTACGGTCAGGTAGGGTCAATTAGGGTCAACTACAGTAAACACTATGGTCAGGTAGGGTCAATTAGGGTCAACTACAGTAAACACTATGGTCAGGTAGAGTCAATTAGGGTCAACTACAGTAAGCACTACGGTCAGGTAGGGTCAATTAGGGTCAACTACAGTAAACACTACGGTCAGGTAGGGTCAATTAGGGTCAACTACAGTAAACACTACAGTCAGGTAGGGTCAATTAGGGTCAACTACAGTAAACACTACGGTCAGGTAGGGTCAATTAGGGTCAACTACAGTAAGCACTATGGTCAGATAGGGTCAATTAGGGTCAACTACAGTAAACACTACAGTCAGCTAGGGTCAATTAGGGTCAACTACGGTAAACACTACGGTCAGGTAGGGTCAATTAGGGTCAACTACAGTTAACACTACAGTAAGGTAGGGTCAATTGGGGTCAACTACAGTAAACACTACGGTCAGGTAGGGTCAATTAGGGTCAACTACAGTAAACACTATGGTCAGGTAGGGTCAATTAGGGTCAACTACAGTAAACACTATGGTCAGGTAGAGTCAATTAGGGTCAACTACAGTAAGCACTACGGTCAGGTAGGGTCAATTAGGGTCAACTACAGTAAACACTACGGTCAGGTAGGGTCAATTAGGGTCAACTACAGTAAACACTACAGTCAGGTAGGGTCAATTAGGGTCAACTACAGTAAGCACTACGGTCAGGTAGGGTCAATTAGGGTCAACTATGGTAAACACTACGGTCAGGTAGGGTCAATTAGGGTCAACTACAGTAAACACTACAGTCAGGTAGGGTCAATTAGGGTCAACTACAGTAAACACTATGGTCAGGTAGGGTCAATTAGGGTCAACTACGGTAAACACTACGTTCAGGTAGGGTCAATTAGGGTCAACTACAGTAAACACTACGGTCAGGTAGGGTCAATTAGGGTCAACTACAGTAAACACTATGGTCAGGTAGGGTCAATTAGGGTCAACTACGGTAAACACTACGTTCAGGTAGGGTCAATTAGGGTCAACTACAGTAAACACTATGGTCAGGTAGGGTCAATTAGGGTCAACTATGGTAAACACTACGGTCAGGTAGGGTCAATTAGGGTCAACTACAGTAAGCACTACGGTCAGGTAGGGTCAATTGGGGTCAACTACAGTAAACACTACAGTCAGGTAGGGTCAATTAGGTTCAACTACAGTAAACACTACGGTCAGGTAGGGTCAATTAGGGTCAACTACGGTAAACACTACGGTCAGGTAGGGTCAATTGGGGTCAACTATGGTAAACACTACGGTCAGGTAGGGTCAATTAGGTTCAACTACAGTAAACACTACAGTCAGGTAGGGTCAATAAGGGTCAACTACAGTAAACACTACGGTCAGGTAGGGTCAATAAGGGTCAACTACAGTAAACACTACGGTCAGGTAGGGTCAATTAGGGTCAACTACAGTAAACACTACGATCAGGTAGGGTCAATTAGGGTCAACTACGGTAAACACTACGGTCAGGTAGGGTCAATTAGGGCCACTATAGTAAACACTACGGTCAGGTAGGGTCAATTAGGGTCAACTACAGTAAGCACTACGGTCAGGTAGGGTCAATTAGGATCAACTACGGTAAACGCTACGGTCAGGTAGGGTCAATTAGGGTCAACTATGGTAAACACTATGGTCAGGTAGGGTCAACTACAGTAAACACTACGGTCAGGTAGGGTCAATTAGGGTCAACTATGGTAAACACTACGGTCAGGTAGGGTCAATTAGGGTCAACTATGGTAAACACTACGGTCAGGTAGGGTCAATTAGGGTCAACTACAGTAAACACTATGGTCAATTAGGGTCAATTAGGGTCAACTACAGTAAACACTACGGTCAGGTAGGGTCAATTAGGGTCAACTATGATAAACACTATAGTCAGGTAGGGTCAATTAGGGTCAACTACGGTAAACACTATGGTCAGGTAGGGTCAATTAGGGTCAACTACAGTAAACACTGTGGTCAGGTAGGGTCAATTAGGGTCAACTATGGTAAACACTACGGTCAGGTAGGGTCAATTAGGGTCAACTACGGTAAACACTACGGTCAGGTAGGGTCAATTGGGGTCAACTATGGTAAACACTACGGTCAGGTAGGGTCAATTAGGTTCAACTACAGTAAACACTACGGTCAGGTAGGGTCAATAAGGGTCAACTACAGTAAACACTACGGTCAGGTAGGGTCAATAAGGGTCAACTACAGTAAACACTACGATCAGGTAGGGTCAATTAGGGTCAACTACGGTAAACACTACGGTCAGGTAGGGTCAATTAGGGCCACTATAGTAAACACTACGGTCAGGTAGGGTCAATTAGGGTCAACTACAGTAAGCACTACGGTCAGGTAGGGTCAATTAGGATCAACTTCGGTAAACGCTACGGTCAGGTAGGGTCAATTAGGGTCAACTATGGTAAACACTATGGTCAGGTAGGGTCAACTACAGTAAACACTACGGTCAGGTAGGGTCAATTAGGGTCAACTATGGTAAACACTACGGTCAGGTAGGGTCAATTAGGGTCAACTACAGTAAACACTACGGTCAGGTAGGGTCAATTAGGGTCAACTACAGTAAACACTGTGGTCAGGTAGGGTCAATTAGGGTCAACTACAGTAAACACTGTGGTCAGGTAGGGTCAATTAGGGTCAACTACAGTAAACACTGTGGTCAGGTAGGGTCAATTAGGGTCAACTACAGTAAACACTACGGTCAAGTAGGGTCAATTAGGGTCAACTACAGTAAACACTGTGGTCAGGTAGGGTCAATTAGGGTCAACTACAGTAAACACTGTGGTCAGGTAGGGTCAATTAGGGTCAACTACAGTAAACACTACGGTCAGGTAGGGTCAATTAGGGTCAACTACAGTAAACACTACGGTCAGGTAGGGTCAATTAGGGTCAACTACAGTAAACACTGTGGTCAGGTAGGGTCAATTAGGGTCAACTACAGTAAACACTATGGTCAATTAGGGTCAATTAGGGTCAACTACAGTAAACACTACGGTCAGGTAGGGTCAATTAGGGTCAACTATGATAAACACTATAGTCAGGTAGGGTCAATTAGGGTCAACTACGGTAAACACTATGGTCAGGTAGGGTCAATTAGGGTCAACTACAGTAAACACTGTGGTCAGGTAGGGTCAATTAGGGTGAACTATGGTAAACACTACGGTCAGGTAGGGTCAATTAGGGTCAACTACAGTAAACACTACGGTCAATTAGGGTCAATTAGGGTCAACTATGGTAAACACAACGGTCAGGTAGGGTCAATTAGGGTCAACTACAATAAACACTACGGTCAGGTAGGGTCAATTAGGGTCAACTACGGTAAACACTACGGTCAGGTAGGGTCAATTAGGGTCAACTACAGTAAACACTACGGTCAGGTAGGGGCAATTAGTAAACACTACAGTCAGGTAGGGTCAATTAGGGTCAACTACAGTAAACACTACGGTCAGGTAGGGTCAATTAGGGTCAACTACAGTAAACACTACAGTCAGGTAGGGTCAATTAGGGTCAACTACGGTAAACACTACGGTCAGGTAGGGTCAATTAGGGTCAACTACAGTAAACACTACAGTCAGGTAGGGTCAATTAGGGTCAACTACGGTAAACACTACGGTCAGGTAGGGTCAACTACGGTAAACACTACAGTCAGGTAGGGTCAATTAGGGTCAACTACAGTAAACACTACGGTCAGGTAGGGTCAATTACGGTCAACTACAATAAACACTACGGTCAGGTAGGGTCAATTAGGGTCAACTACAGTAAACACTACAGTCAGGTAGGGTAAATTAGGGTCAACTACGGTAAACACTACGGTCAGGTAGGGTCAATTAGGGTCAACTACAGTAAACACTACGGTCAGGTAGGGTCAATTAGGGTCAACTACGGTAAACACTACGGTCAGGTAGGGGCAATTAGGGTCAACTACAGTAAACACTACGGTCAGGTAGGGTCAATTAGGGTAAACTACAGTAAACACTACGGTCAGGTAGGGTCAATTAGGGTCAACTACAGTAAACACTATGGTCAGGTAGGGTCAATTAGGGTCAACTACGGTAAACACTACGGTCGGGTAGGGTCAATTAGGGCCACTATAGTAAACACTACGGTCAGGTAGGGTCAATTAGGGTCAACTACGGTAAACACTATGGTCAGGTAGGGTCAATTAGGGTCAACTACGGTAAACACTATGGTCAGGTAAGGTCAATTAGGGTCAACTACGGTAAACACTATGGTCAGGTAGGGTCAATTAGGGTCAACTACAGTAAACACTACAGTCAGGTAGGGTCAATTAGGGTCAACTACGGTAAACACTACGGTCAGGTAGGGTCAATTAGGGTCAACTACAGTAAACACTACAGTCAGGTAGGGTCAATTAGGGTCAACTACAGTAAACACTACGGTCAGGTAGGGTCAATTAGGGTCAACTACAGTAAACACTACGGTCAGGTAGGGTCAATTAGGGTCAACTATGGTAAACACTACGGTCAGGTAGGGTCAATAAGGGTCAACTACAGTAAACACTACGGTCAGGTAGGGTCAATTAGGGTCAACTACAGTAAACACTACAGTCAGGTAGGGTCAATTAGGGTCAACTACGGTAAACACAATGGTCAGGTAGGGTCAATTAGGGTCAACTACAGTAAACACTACGGTCAGGTAGGGTCAATTAGGGTCAACTACAGTAAACACTACGGTCAGGTAGGGTCAATTAGGGTCAACTACAGTAAACACTACAGTCAGGTAGGGTCAATTAGGGTCAACTACGGTAAACACAATGGTCAGGTAGGGTCAATTAGGGTCAACTATGGTAAACACTACGGTCAGGTAGGGTCAATTAGGGTCAACTACAGTAAACACTACAGGTCAGGTAGGGTCAATTAGGGTCAACTACAGTAAACACTACGGTCAGGTAGGGTCAATTAGGGTCAACTACAGTAAACACTACAGTCAGGTAGGGTCAATTAGGGTCAACCATGGTAAACACTACGGTCAGGTAGGGTCAATTAGGGTCAACTACAGTAAACACTACAGTCAGGTAGGGTCAATTAGGGTCAACCATGGTAAACACTACGGTCAGGTAGGGTCAATTAGGGTCAACTACAGTAAACACTACGGTCAGGTAGGGTCAATTAGGGTCAACTACAGTAAACACTACAGTCAGGTAGGGTCAATTAGGGTCAACTACAGTAAACACTACAGTCAGGTAGGGTCAATTAGGGTCAACTACGGTAAACACTGTGGTCAGGTAGGGTCAATTAGGGTCAACTACAGTAAACACTATGGTCAGGTAGGGTCAATTAGGGTCAACTACAGTAAACACTACGGTCAGGTAGGGTAAATTAGGGTCAACTACAGTAAACACTATTGTCAGGTAGGGTCAATTAGGGTCAACTACGGTAAACACTACGGTCAGGTAGGGTCAATTAGGGTCAACTACAGTAAACACTATGGTCAGGTAGGGTCAATTAGGGTCAACTATGATAAACACTATAGTCAGGTAGGGTCAATTAGGGTCAACTACGGTAAACACTACGGTCAGGTAGGGTCAATTAGGGTCAACTACAGTAAACACTACGGTCAGGTAGGGTCAATTAGGGTCAACTACGGTAAACACTACGGTCAGGTAGGGTCAATTAGGGTCAATTAAGGTAAACACTATGGTCAGGTAGGGTCAATTAGGGTCAACTACGGTAAACACTACGGTCAGGTAGGGTCAATTAGGGTCAACTACAGTAAACACTACGGTCAGGTAGGGTCAATTAGGGTCAACTAAAGTAAACACTATGGTCAGGTAGGGTCAATTACAGTCAACTACAGTAAACACTATGGTCAGGTAAGGTCAATTAGGGTCAACTACAGTAAACACTATGGTCAGGTAGGGTCAATAAGAGTCAACTACAGTTAACACTATGGTCAGGTAGGGTCAATTAGGGTCAACTACGGTTAACACTACGGTCAGGTAGGGTCAATTAGGGTCAACTATGGTAAACACTACGGTCAGGTAGGGTCAGTTAGGGTCAACTATGGTAAACACTATGGTCAGGTAGGGTCAATTAGGGTCAACTACAGTAAACACTACGGTCAGGTAGGGTCATTTAGGGTCAACTCCGAAGCAGTTAGATCGTTGAGCTAAATCCTTTCATTAACCACTGATTGGTCAAGGAGTTCTGTCACAACCACTCTGATTGGTTATGGGGTCATGATTAGTATATGGGTTCACCTGAGGAAATTCAGAAATTGGCCCTGTGACCTTGAAATAGGTCAAGGTTATTCATTTGAACTAATTTAGTATAGTCTTTATACTCTGCATTGGTACTGGTCAAATATCATTACCATGCACCTTTTTGGTCTTCAATGAGATGGCAGGCGAGGTAATTACAATGGAAAGTCAATACATATATATAAAATCCTGACTCTGTCTCAAAATGGGAGAAAAATATCGAGTTAACAGAGATCTTTGAAAGACATTTTGCTGATTAAGGACCCATGCCTTCTCCTGATAGTGGCTGTATGAGATATGTTCCCCCTGTTAGATATTGCCTCAGAGACCATCTTTACTACTTAGAGTGTCTGATGGAGACTTTAGAATACTTCATTAGAGGTCCTTCAAATGGTAAACAACCTGTCACAGACCTGTTTGTCCTGGAAGGGTTCCGCAATGTATATGTCTTTTATAGAAAAGACAATCTCTTGCTAGAGGGTGAACAGATTCATTTTGATATCAAAGGCTTACTCAAACCAGAGCTCGATCTGTAATATTCCAATATGTCTTCATATTGATGGTGACTGTCAGTGAGGCCTCTCAGACAATGGAATTAAGGTCTGGCTATATATATATGCCCTCTCTGTTCCCATGGGATCCACCCCTCATCCCATATTGTAGGATAACTGATACAAATCACTCTGTCTGTTCCCTCCAGTAGATTTACCGGTCATGTTATAGTTTTGTCATTTTCTCCAGTAGATTTACCAGTGGTTGTAGTTTTGTGATTTTCTCCAGTAGATTTAACAGTGGTTGTAGTTTTGTGATTCAGTAGATTTACCAGTGGTTGTAGTTTTGTGATTTTCTCCAGTAGATTTACCGCTGGTTGTAGTTTTGTGATTCAGTAGATTTACCAGTGGTTGTAGTTTTGTGATTCAGTAGATTTACCAGTGGTTGTAGTTTTGTGATTCAGTAGATTTACCAGTGGTTGTAGTTTTGTGATTCAGTAGATTTACCAGTGGTTGTAGTTTTGTGATTCAGTAGATTTACCGCTGGTTGTAGTTTTGTGATTCAGTAGATTTACCAATGGTTGTAGTTTTGTGATTCAGTAGATTTACCAGTGGTTATAGTTTTGTGATTTTCTCCAGTAGATTTAACAGTGGTTGTAGTTTTGTGATTCAGTAGATTTACCAGTGGTTGTAGTTTTGTCATTTTCTCCAGTAGATTTACCAGTGGTTGTAGTTTTGTGATTTTCTCCAGTAGATTTAACAGTGGTTGTAGTTTTGTGATTCAGTAGATTTACCAGTGGTTGTAGTTTTGTGATTTTCTCCAGTAGATTTACCGCTGGTTGTAGTTTTGTGATTCAGTAGATTTACCAGTGGTTGTAGTTTTGTGATTCAGTAGATTTACCAGTGGTTGTAGTTTTGTGATTCAGTAGATTTACCAGTGGTTGTAGTTTTGTGATTCAGTAGATTTACCAGTGGTTGTAGTTTTGTGATTCAGTAGATTTACCGCTGGTTGTAGTTTTGTGATTCAGTAGATTTACCAATGGTTGTAGTTTTGTGATTCAGTAGATTTACCAGTGGTTATAGTTTTGTGATTCAGTAGATTTACCGGTGGTTGTAGTTTTGTGATTCAGTAGATTTACCGGTGGTTGTAGTTTTGTGATTCAGTAGATTTACCAATGGTTGTAGTTTTGTGTAAGTGTGTAGAGTGAGATGTATGAGTGTGAAGTGTGAGGTGTGAGTGTGAGGTTTGAGTGTGAAGTGTGAGGTTTGAGTGTGAGGTTTGAGTGTGAAGTGTGAAGTGTGAGGTGTGAGGTGTGAGTGTGAGGTTTGAGTGTGAGGTTTGAGTGTGAGTGTGAAGTGTGAAGGGTGAAGTGTGAGGTGTGAGTGTGAAGTGTGAGGTGTGAGTGTGAGGTTTGAGTGTGAGTGTGAAGTGTGAGGTGTGAGGTGAGGTTTGAGGTGTGAGTGTGAGGTTTGAGTGTGAAGTGTGAGGTTTGAGTGTGAGGTTTGAGTGTGAGTGTGAAGTGTGAAGTGTGAGGTGTGAGTGTGAGGTGTGAGTGTGAGTGTGAGGTTTGAGTGTGAGTGTGAAGTGTGAAGTGTGAGGTGTGAGTGTGAAGTGTGAGGTGTGAGTGTGAGGTTTGAGTGTGGGTGTGAAGTGTGAGGTGTGAGTGTGAGGTTTGAGGTGTGAGTGTGAGGTTTGAGTGTGAAGTGTGAGGTTTGAGTGTGAGGTTTGAGTGTGAGTGTGAAGTGTGAGGTGTGAGTGTGAGGTTTGAGTGTACAGTGTAAGGTGTGTATTTTGTTAGCTGTGAGTGTGAAGTGTTTGCTGCGTGATGTGTAATTATAGAACTATGAGTTGGATGTGACTACTTGATACATTTTAACACTGAAGATGGAGAGATGATTACACATCATGAATTGATAGACTCTTTTTGTTTCTCTTCCTGTTCAGAAGGACTCACAAGTAGATGACAGAAATTTGTTACAATTGATGAATAACCACATCATGGACATTTCTCATTCATGTAAATACTTAAATTGTTTTATGGAAATGTAAAATATTCCTTGCATATATATGAAAAATTAGCTTTACCCTAGCCATTATCTGTAGCACTTTTCACACTGATGAAGCTCCATTCGTCTGTTGTCATGGAAATTGAATTATGAAACATGACAGAGGGTGATAGATTGTCACAAGGGATGGATTCCCTAGTAATATTTCAGTTGCTTCTGAGCATGTAGTGAGCTCACTTTGAGCCATTTCTGACATGTGATGAGCGCTAATAAATATCAGGGATAGGCCGCTATAATTAGAAACCAATATGAGAATTATTGTCTTTTTATTGGCCATGGAAGTTTTATTGTTTAACTGATTCTGGTGTAGAACAACTATTAAGTACAAGCCAGGCAGTCGGTTTCTCTTTATGGCACCATGTTTATCTCTGTGTTTTAAAACAATCTTAAGTCCAGGTGGCCATGCAAACCTTTTTGAGAAATCTCAAACCAGGATTTTCCATCTTTCGTTATTAGACTGTTGTCATCAAATCACCCTATGTCCGTAATCCGTGTTTTGTGTTCAATCCATCTGATTGTAAACCATCCTTTTTATCACTATTTCTAGACAAACCAATGGAAGGATATTTCTCAAACTTCACATGAAGCTTCCCCTAAGCTTTGTCCCTTGTTGTACCTTGGTAATTGACAATTTTGAGACTGATCCAGGAAACAAAATGGCCGACATGCAGCCATCTTGGATTTTGACAGTTGAAGATTGTTATCGCTATATCTCATCAAATTCTCCTTAGATCATTTTTAGATTTGATGTGAAGGTTTTCCTCCTAATCAAATTATTAAAGGGAAAAGAGAAAAGAATGAAAAAAAGAGAAAAGACTGCTGTCTTTATACATAGAACCAATATATACCATTCAGTGATGGGTGCCAAATAAATCACTCTGAATTCCTTTGTCTTAAATCATGATCATCCTAAATATCTAAATCCTGAGAGATCTCCTCTTTTGATTTGAACATGTCTTTAAGTCTTTCTGCCTTTCTGAAGAAATTTGATTCCTCAATCATGAGTTGACATATTGCTCTTTTTTGAGAAATATCTTAAATTCATACATGTATAAATCCTCAGTCACGATTTTTGATATATCCTTTGTTGAAAAATATCTTATCATGAATCCTCAATCATGATTTGTGATTGTGCCTTTTTTCAGAAATATCTTATCATGAATCCTCAATCATGATTTGTAACCATGCCTCAATTTCTTCAAAAACATCTTATCATGAATCCTCAATCATGATTTGTGATCTTGCCTTTTTTCAGAAACATCTTATCATGAATCCTCAATCACGATTTGTGATCGTGTCTTTTTTCAGAAATATTTCATCATGAATCCTCAATCACGATATGTGATCGTGCCTTCCTCGGTCATATGACTCGTGATATTGTCCTGCCTTATAAAATGTCTTGAATTATGATTCCTTGAACCTCAATTTAGATTGAGTATCTTACTGTACATTTTCCCCATGCATCTCCATGCATGAGTTACCATGACAACTGTTGCTTCCACAGAACAGCAGCTGACAATTGATCCCTGATCAATATCGGATGTGCTTACATTAGTGGGGGAGGATAATTGAGGGGGAGGATATATGTATAGGCTTGTATTGATTGATGGAGCTGTAATTTCAGACAGAAATTACACAAAAGATCAGTATAAAAAGTTATATATCTATATATATATATATATATATATAAGATGACATCAAAGGTATTATTAAGTTAGCAGAAATATCCAGACACCAGAACTTATCTATCATACTGAAACCCATATATGGAGAAACTCACGAAATTTAATTACCTACAAATATAAAATTTGATCCTCATATGACTATTTAATGAACAGTGTAAAAATGAAAAGGATGTCGGTTAAATCTTATGTAGATATCAATCTGGTTATACAGGATGGTGATAGTTTATACATCGATATTCGGGTATTTACATTGAAGTGAGAGTTAAGATGATTTGAATTATGATACACTTTAGCATTCAACTGTCATTGACCTGAATGTTGACACAGGTCATTAAGTTTTAATAAATCCATAACAAATTAAAACCCAGGACCTCTAGCTGACTGTAATGCTCTACTGAATTAACTAAAGAGAAATTCTCCCCTGCCATTATAGATATGTAGAGGGAAGCAGCTTATAATTTTACTACGGTAGCATATTTCCAAATTTTGTCAATATTTCCAGAGTCCTTTTCTGGGTGCCAGCGTAAAAGAGGCCTGACGCTTCCGCTTCAGGAATTGAAACAGCAGAGTCACCTGGTGTAATAGAATAAAGATCTTAGATGATCAAAAGAGATACTTTTTGTATTTTTTTACTCATATCCATCAATTTTGTCTTCAAACCATCTTTTCGTTACATATAAAGAAAAATGTACATGAATGCAGCTAAAACATTTGAATATCTTTTAAACTCCTAGTAAAATATCTGTGGAAAGATATCAGTCAAAAGATATAGCCATTGTATGACTTTCCCCAGATTACTGCTACTTTTTTCTACCTCATTTATTCTACCTTACTAATTGCAGACCCCTGGCTTTAACGAGATTTTCAACCTTTCCAATGGTAGACCTCTGGGTTTAACGAGATTTTCAACCTTTCCAATGGCAGACCCCTGGGTTTAACGAGATTTTCAACCTTTCCAATGGTAGACCCCTGGCTTTAACGAGATTTTCAACCTTTCCAATGGTAGTCGCCTGGCTTATTAGTCTAAAGGTCTAAAAAAGATCTAACAAGATTTTCTTCCTTACCAATGGTAGTCGCCTGGCTTACTAGCATAAAGTTATAAAAATGATATTAATAAACAATTAAAATGCAATTTTAATATCATTTATACATGCTAAGGAGTAAATTAAGATCTATCTTGAATCATGTAGCATACATTAAATGCTTAATATAGTCCCTATTAAGGGGTTTCATAACAGAGTGAGGGCGCAGGGTTATGGAGGTGAAAGGTCATGTGCAGTGATTTTACTATATATACCTATTACAAGGTAACAGTAGCTACCCAGCCACTGAAACAGACTGCATTACTAATGGACACAAGTCAAGGTCAGTTTGTGTTTACACCTTTTTAAGGTTGGAATTTATCTACCCGCCTCCTCCCCAGCATCCTCCTTTTGTTATACTATTTTATTTGTTATCTATTTCGAACATTTTATGTTGACTTGATTATGTCATGGAATTTTCTGGAAATTGTATGTTGTCAATTTTTGTAACTCTACCTTGAAACCAAAGTTTCACACATATGATTGTTGCGAGTAATTTTGTTGTAACTTAAGTTGATAGTTTAAGGTGCGGTTTTGTATCCCCACCTTGGACCAAAGTTCGATTCATATGGTTGATTTTATGAATATCAACTTGTATTGCAAGTTTATTTCAATTGTCGTTTAATAAATAAACGGCCAATTTCAATTCAATCTATGGTTTTAGTTGTTGGTCTTCTTTGGTCAACAAGCTTGTCATGTCCGAAGTCATGTATAAGAGATAGTCTATACCTTACCAATGGTTAGTCGCCTGGCTTACTAGTATAAATATCTAAAAATGATTTTAAGTGATAGTCTATGTTACCAATGGCAGACCCCTGGTTTACTAGTATAAAGGTCTACAAATGATATTAGGAGGTAGTCTGTGTTACCAAGGTATTAGGAAGTGGCAAGTGTTTAAGGGAGGCATACAAATAACCAATTTATTGTGTGTTTCTCTGGGCAGCATTTTGATTGACTGTGTTTGCAACAGTTATTGCCCTTTGTTTATTTCAGTATTTGAATCTTTTCCAGATATCTTCTTTTATATAGCTTTTAACAGCTGATCTCTGAAACTAAAAGTATTAGGGCTTGATATTCATAATATGTGTAGTTGTGTATCTCTGAATGATTATTTTTGCAAAAGTTATTTCCCCCCCTTTTTTTTTTATTTCAGTACATTATATTTGAACATTTCTTAACAGATTTCTTTAAATCTTGGAAGGCTTAATAGCCTTGATATACTGAGTGTCACTGCTATCGTTTTGTACATATTGCGGTGACATTCACACAATCATGAACTATCATTTTATATATATGTGTAGGTATGAGTGACATTCACCTATATTCATGTAATATTATTTCATAGGTATGAGTGAAGTTCACGCAATCATGAACTATCATTTGATGGGTATGAGTGAAGTTCACGCAATCATGAACTATCATTTGATGGGTATGAGTGAAGTTCACGCAATCATGAACTATCATTTGATGGGTATGAGTGAAGTTCACGCAATCATGAACTATCATTTTATAGGTATGAGTGAAGTTCACGCAATCATGAACTATCATTTGATGGGTATGAGTGAAGTTCACGCAATCATGAACTATCATTTTATGGGTATGGGTGACATTCACACATTCATGAACTATCATTTTATAAAATGTAACTTAACAGACTTATTTAATCCTATTTATACTTGTATATTCAGCAGTTGGAAATGGAAGCCGGGGTCACCAATCTCTTATGAGATCTACCAGTGGTAAGCCTTCTAATTAATATCTTAATATGTACACTGGTGTTGTCTGTACTCTTTTATACTAGTAGTTTTCTAGCCTTCAGAGACATAAGAGCTCGGAATTATTCTCAGCGGCTACCCTAATCATCTTCAAATGAACAGCATACACCTGATGCCTTGTATCATGTTACATTGTACAGGTTTGACAGACATTTCATTAGGATTAACATGGTTTAATGACGGACATTGAACACGCTTTTGATGTAGTACCCATGTTGTTTTATAAACGTGGCTTGGCAGAAACTTTGGGGGTGAGAATTGGGGTTTTTATGCATTATTTTATTTAAAAGATTTTGTTTCTTTGTTGAAAATTTCAAAATTCTCATTTTCAAAGAAAATTTTGAAATTTTCTCTTTTTGTTGAAAATTTTCCAGAATGTGCTACCTTTCATAAAAAAACACTATGCAGATTCCTCAAAACTGTGAAATTATTGCATCAGGTTCATCCAGGCCTTGAATTATCGCTGTAGGAAGCTGACATATAATGATGATCTGAGAACATAACAAAACTGTCACCTGACAACCCTGTGTCAGTATCGATCTGTTCTATCTCTGACGACGGAAATCTGATTATTGTTCAAACAATACTAAAATATCAAGAACTCTAATAAATTATTGATGGTAATATCACTAATTATTCTGTATGATGATCACAGGGGATTGTTTGTTAGTTGGTCATTTTTTAGACAACAAAGACAAAAATGATGGAGAATATTTTGTTTTATGTACACCATATTAGGCACACATAGAATTAAAATATATCTTGAAGTGATCAAAATGGAGGTCAGATTTAATTGTAGCCCCTCATAGATCCAAATAGAGGCTGACACAAAGAAAACAGGGACTTTTTCCTGAACCTTTTTAATCAGAAGGTGATTAGGCTAATCACATTTTAACAACATTACTCAAATCCTGATATAATAATTTCTGGTAGAACTAGCTTGTCAAAACTTTATGAAATTCTGTAATTATTAATTCTCTTCCAAATGCCATAATTTAAAGATGATATACTCACGGGTTTTGCAACAAATGAGAAATGAAATTTTCACTAATCAAGTGATTATGCTAATCACCTTTTGAACAACTGGGCCCTGGAAACAACTCTATCTTTCACTCCTATCTAACTATATCTTAATATGGTTTATTGGTTATGGTAAGTAAAATTCACATCTATATATAAATAAACAGGAGATTTTCTGTAATAATTAAACAGATAATCACTTTTAATTAGAGGTATTCCTGTAAATATAAAGGTGCTAATTAGTAAGGCTGTGCTCAATAGTTAATTCCAATTTTGACACTTATTTCTAATTGAAGGACTATTTTAGGTTTTCTTTTTTTTCCCAGGAACTCTTTGTATTTTTTATTAGTTGTGTCTGAGTGACTAATTACCTGTGAGACTACATGTATAGCACCTGCATCCTGGGATAAAATGCACATGACAGAGTTTATTATTTGAGGTCTACAATGGGAGATTATTTGAGGTCTACAGTGGGAGATTATTTGAGGTCTACAGTGAGAGATTATTTGATGTCTACATTGGGATATTATTTGAGGTCTACAGTGGGAGATTATTTGATATCTACAGTGGAAGATTATTTGAGGTCTACAATGGGAGATTATTTGAGGTCTACAGTAGGAGATTATTTGATGTCTACAGTTGGAGATTATTTGAGGTCTACAATGGGAGATTATTTGAGGTCTACAGTGGGATATTATTTGATATCTACAGTGGGAGATTATTTCAGGTCTGCAGTGGGAGATTATTTGATGTCTACAGTGGGAGATTATTTGAGGTCTACAGTGGGAGATTATTTGATATCTACAGTGGGAGATTATTTGAGGTCTATAATGGGAGATTATTTGAGGTCTACAGTAGGAGATTATTTGATGTCTACAGTTGGAGATTATTTGAGGTCTACAATGGGAGATTATTTGAGGTCTACAGTGGGATATTATTTGATATCTACAGTGGGAGATTATTTCAGGTCTGCAGTGGGAGATTATTTGATGTCTACAGTGGGAGATTATTTGAGGTCTACAGTGGGAGATTATTTGATGTCTACAGTTGGAGATTATTTGAGGTCTACAGTGGGAGATTATTTGAGGTCTACAGTGGGAGATTATTTGAGGTCTACAGTGGGAGATTATTTGAAGTCTACAGTTGGAGATTATTTAAGGTCTACAGTGGGAGATTATTTGAGGTCTACAGCGGGATATTATTTGAGGTCTACAGTGGGAGATTATTTGAGGTCTACAGTGGGAGATTATTTGATGTCTACAGCGGTAGATTATTTGAGGTCTACAGTGGGAGATTATTTGAGGTCTACAGCGGTAGATTATTTGAGGTCTACAGTGGGAGATTATTTGAAGACTACAGTGGGAGATTATTTGATGTCTACAGCGGGAGATTATTTGAGGTCTACAGTGGGAGATTATTTGATGTCTACATCGGGAGATTATTTGATGTCTACAGTGGGAGATTATTTGAGGTCTACAGTGGGAGATTATTTGAGGTCAACAGCGGGAGATTATTTGAGGTCTACGGTGAGAGATTATTTGATGTCTACAGTGGGAGATTATTTGAGGTCTACAGCGGGAGATTATTTGAGGTCTACAGTGGGAGATTATTTGATGTCTACAGCTGGAGATTATATGAGGTCTCCAGCGGGAGATTATTTGATGTCTACAGTGGGAGATTATTTCAGGTCTACAGTGGGAGATTATTTGATGTCTACAGTGGGAGATTATTTGAGGTCTACAGTGGGAGATTATTTGATGTCTACAGTGGGAGATTATTTGTTGTCTACAGTTGGAGATTATTCGATGTCTACAGTTGGAGATTATTTGAGGTCTACAGTGGGAGATTATTTGAGGTCTACAGTGGGAGATTATTTGAGGTCTACAGTGGGAGATTATTTGATGTCTACAGTGTAGGATTATTTGATGTCTACAGTGGGAGATTATTTGATGTCTACAGCGGGAGATTATTTGATGTCTACAGTGGGAGATTATTTGAGGTCTACAGTGGGAGATTATTTGAGGTCTACAGTGGGAGATTATTTGATGTCTACAGTGGGAGATTATTTGAGGTCTACAGTGGGAGATTATTTGAGGTCTACAGCGGGAGATTATTTGAGGTCTACAGTGGGAGATTATTTGATGTCTACATTTGGAAACTATTTGAGTTCTACAGTTGGAGATTATTTGATGTCTACAGTGGGAGATTATTTGATGTCTACAGTGGGAGATTATTTGATGTCTGCAGTGGGAGATTATTTGATGTCTACATTTGGAAACTATTTGAGTTCTACAGTTGGAGATTATTTGAGGTATACAGTGGGAGATTATTTGATGTCTACAGTGGGAGATTATTTGAGGTCTACAGTGGGAGATTATTTGAGGCATACAGTGGGAGATTATTTGATGTCTACAGTGGGAGATTATTTGAGGTCTACAGTGGGAGATTATTTGATGTCTACAGTGGGAGATTATTTGATGTCTACAGTGGGAGATTATTTGAGGTCTACAGTGGGAGATTATTTGAGGTCTACAGTGGGAGATTATTTGATGTCTACAGTGGGAGATTATTTGAGGTCTACAGTGGGAGATTATTTGAGGTCTACAGCGGGAGATTATTTGAGGTCTACAGTGGGAGATTATTTGATGTCTACAGTGGGAGATTATTTGATGTCTACAGTGGGAGATTATTTGAGGTCTACAGCGGGAGATTATTTGAGGTCTACAGTGGGAGATTATTTGATGACTACAGTGGGAGATCATTTGAGGTCTACAGTGGGAGATTATTTGATGTCTACAGTGGGAGATTATTTGATTATTTGAGGTCTACTGCGGGAGATTATTTGAGGTCTACAGTGGGAGATTATTTGAGGTCTACAGTGGGAGATTATTTGAGGTCTACAGTGGGAGATTATTTGAGGTCTACCGTGGGAGGATTATTTGAGGTCTTCAGTGGGAGATTATTTGATGTCTACAGTGGGAGATTATTTGAGGTCTACAGTGGGAGGATTATTTGAGGTCTACAGTGGGAGATTATTTGATGTCTACAGTGGGAGATTATTTGATGTCTACAGTGGGATATTGTTTGATATCTACAGTGGGAGATTATTTGAGGTCTACAGTGGGAGATTATTTGAGGTCTACAGTGGGAGATTATTTGATGTCTACAGTGGGAGATTATTTGAGGTCTACAGTGGGAGATTATTTGAGGTCTACAGTGGGAGATTATTTGATGTCTACAGTGGGAGATTATTTGATTATTTGAGGTCTACTGCGGGAGATTATTTGAGGTCTACAGTGGGAGATTATTTGAGGTCTACAGTGGGAGATTATTTGAGGTCTACAGTGGGAGATTATTTGAGGTCTACAGTGGGAGGATTATTTGAGGTCTTCAGTGGGAGATTATTTGATGTCTACAGTGGGAGATTATTTGAGGTCTACAGTGGGAGGATTATTTGAGGTCTACAGTGGGAGATTATTTGATGTCTACAGTGGGAGATTATTTGATGTCTACAGTGGGATATTATTTGATATCTACAGTGGGAGATTATTTGAGGTCTACAGTGGGAGATTATTTGAGGTCTACAGTGGGAGATTATTTGATGTCTACAGTGGGAGATTATTTGAGGTCTACAGTGGGAGATTATTTGATGTCTACAGTGGGAGATTATTTGAGGTCTACAGTGGGAGATTATTTGAGGTCTACAGTGGGAGATTATTTGAGGTCTACAGTTGGAGATTATTTGAGGTCTACAGTGGGAGATTATTTGATGTCTACAGTGAGACATTATTTGAGGTCTAGAGTGGGAGATTATTTGATGTCTACAGCGGGAGATTCTTTGATGTCTACAGTGGGAGATTATTTGAGGTCTAAAGTGGGAGATTATTTGATGTCTTCAGTGGGAGATTATGTGATAATTTGAGGTCTACAGTGGGAGATTATTTGAGGTCTACAGCAGGAGATTATTTGAGGTCTACAGTGGGAGATTATTTGATGTCTACAGCAGGAGATTATTTGATGTCTTCAGCGGGAGATTATGTGATAATTTGAGGTCTACAGTGGGAGATTATTTGAGGTCTACAGTGGGAGATTATTTGAGGTCTACGATGGGAGATTATTTGAGGTCTACAGCAGGAGATTATTTGAGGTCTACAGTGAGACATTATTTATGTCTGGAAGATTATTTTAATTCATTTGTTAATTTGTTTTCCTGTTTGAGGGCTATTTCATTTTGATCCAAATTACTTTATGTATTAAGAGTTCTTCCTGATGGACTAAATAGTATTTTTATGTGGTTGATTTTAGGTCTCTGTAAACATTGCGGACTGCCTGCTATCTAGGGAATTAAGCTTCCTAGAACTCTGTCCTGACTGGGGAATCAAACTGTCCATTCGGACAGTGTCTATAAATAACAAGTAAACAAATTCAATCTTCCTACTTAATATCTGTTTGCTGACTTGCCTCAGACATCCCATTAATGAAATCCTGGACCTAATAACACTTTATCATTATAGCACCACAGTTCTATGAAAACAATGTACTGTTCATCATTTGTAAGCTGGACCAACATGGCTGTTTCTTTGTCTTGGCATATAATGTACAATTATAGCAGTTTGATAAGGTCGATACTTGCTTGGTTTTATTACCAGAAAAAAAAATTGACTAAGGTTTAAATCTGAGGTTGATATTTTTTTCAGGTTAATAAAACGATGTATTGACCGAAATCAAAAGGTTATTACAGTTTTATTATAAAATAATTTGTTTTATTGTTAATGATTATGCAATAATTGCATGAAACACCAAAAAAAATGTACGTGTAATATGATTGAGTCTAATATGTGAAACATTCGTATATTTCATGATATCTTTAAAACGTACATGTCTACACAATCGAATCGTAAACTGATACTAACATTAAAATGAATTCAATACACTAATTCTTATAATACAGTGCAAGATATTTTGCACGATTGGACAATACCAATGGAAGTAATTCATAATCTATTTTTAGAAACACCCAGTCAACCAGCATTTTTTGAATGGTTGGTCAATAGGACTTTTTATCCAGAATCATGTGACATTATTAAAGCCAATCGGAAAGTGTGAAAAAGATAATTTTTTATAAATGATCAATTTAAAAGTATGAATCCTGCGGACGAAGCAACACATAAAGAAAAATGATTACTTTCAACACATGTTAGATCAAATGAAAGTAATAAACATGTGTTGTCAAGTTTTCTTATATATATATTTCAAAATTATTTGTGTGAAAACAGGAGTATATAGGTATACATACAGAAGTTTGACATCATCAGACATTTCCTGTGTGTGGTTCTGTGTGGGGACAGGGGTATATAGGTACATACAGAAGTGTGACATCATCAGACATTTCCTGTGTGTGGTTCTGTGTGGAGACAGGAGTATATAGGTACATACAGAAGTGTGACATCATCAGACATTTCCTGTGTGTGGTTCTATGTGGGGGACAGGTGTATATAGGTACATACAGAAGTGTGACATCATCAGACATTTCCTGTGTGTGGTTCTGTGTGACATCATCAGACATTTCCTGTGTGTGGTTCTGTGTGGGGACAGGTGTATATAGGTACATACAGAAGTGTGACATCATCAGACATTTCCTGTGTGTGGTTCTGTGTGGAGACAGGTGTATATAGGTACATACAGAAGTGTGACATCATCAGATATGTCCTGTGTGTGGTTCTGTGTGACATCATCAGACATTTCCTGTGTGTGGTTCTGTGTGGGGACAGGAGTATATAGGTACATACAGAAGTGTGACATCATCAGACATTTCCTGTGTGTGGTTCTGTGTGACATCATCAGACATTTCCTGTGTGTAGTTCTGTGTGTGGACAGGAGTATATAGGTACATACAGAAGTGTGACATCATCAGACATTTCCTGTGTGTGGTTCTGTGTGGAGACAGGAGTATATAGGTACATACAGAAGTGTGACATCATCAGACATTTCCTGTGTGTGGTTCTGTGTGGAGACAGGAGTATATAGGTACATACAGAAGTGTGACATCATCAGACATTTCCTGTGTGTGGTTCTGTGTGGAGACAGGAGTATATAGGTACATACAGAAGTGTGACATCATCAGACATTTCCTGTGTGTGGTTCTGTGTGACATCATCAGACATTTCCTGTGTGTGGTTCTGTGTGGAGACAGGAGTATATAGGTACATACAGAAGTGTGACATCATCAGACATTTCCTGTGTGTGGTTCTGTGAGACATTTCCTGTGTGTGCAATGGTTCTGTGAGACATTTCCTGTGTGTGGTTCTGTGAGACATTTCCTGTGTGTGGTTCTGTGAGACATTTCCTGTGTGTGGTTCTGTGAGACATTTCCTGTGTGTGGTTCTGTGAGACATTTCCTGTGTGTGGTTCTGTGAGACATTTCCTGTGTGTGGTTCTGTGAGACATTTCCTGTGTGTGGTTGTGTGAGACATTTCCTGTGTGTGGTTCTGTGTTGTGACAGAAGTATAGACAATATTGTATATCTAAGTCTGATATGGTCAGACATTTCCTGAGTAAGACCTAATCTGTATGTCGCGGCTCAGTCTGTGAGAGTTTAAGCTGTGTCTTTATATCCCATCTTGAGAGAATTAGACCACGGGAAACTGATTACTCCATAAAAAACAAATCTTTCATCATGACTAATGCCATATTCCTGGTGATTGCCTCTTACCCAACATGCCATCATATATGACTTGGCTTTTATTCCGAGGGATTCGAGAACTCTCTAGAAAGGAGATAAGATATAAGTATACAACATTATTATGCGTTAGACATGATGAAAATCTGATATATCAGGAATGAACAGAAATATTTCATGTTTTGTTTACAAAGAATCTGATATAACCCTGATTTAGGTGATATATATATATAACCCTGATTTAGGTGATATAACCCTGATTTAGGTGATATAACCCTGATTTAGGTAACTTCCTTGTGAATTAGACTCTCTGTCTGTATATCCCTTATGGCAGTAATATTATAGGTTATAAAAAAATACACACCTGGAATATATTTCTTAGAAAACAACCATTTTCCATTGTGTTTAGGTGTCTAACAAACAATTAGGTACAGTACAGGTACAACCCTATATTTGTTTCATTGTAGTATGGGCTGGAACTTTGAACTATAATTTGTTTTTGACGTAACAAAATATTTGCATACTTCTGTTAATAGGGATTTATTATCGGAGTTAACTTGTATAACATTGGGTGCAGTTTAGTAGTGAAGAGAATCATAGCGAGTGCATTTAGTAAACAAGATTTTCTGATTCAGTGTTAGATATGAAAAAAAAAATATATAAAAACCCCAACAAAACACAGCTCCTAAACTGGGATCAAACAGCCCTTAATTACACTGCTAGTCCTAAAATTCTCCAGTACCTATCTCTCTTAATAGACGTGAAAATACATACTGTTAAAATGAAAAGTTTTTACTACAGTGAAACCTGAATTTACCGACCACAGACTGATATGACATCTTGTAACATCCGACCATATCCAACAGTACGGCAACATACTCCACTGTCTTTAATGACCACTGTCATTACCGACCACTGACTTAACCGACATCCTGTAACATCAGATCATATCTATCAGAACAGTCACTTTCTCCACTGTCATTACTGACCACTGACTTAACCGACACAATCTCATATCCAACACACTGTCATATTTGACACAGTGTCAAATCCGACACATTATGACTCGCCCCCACATTACAGTGTTGGTAAATTTTAAGTAAGGTTTTACTGTACAATATAAGCTGAATGTGCTAGAGTTATCTAGTTACGATCCTTGACCTAGTTATGATTCATGACCTAGTTACGACCCTTGACCTAGTTGAGATCCTTGACCTATATACAATCCTTGATCTAGTTTCAACCCTTGACCTAGTTACAACTTGACCTAGTTATGACCCTGACCTAGTTATGATCCCTGACCTAGTTATGACCCTTGACCTAGTTTTGACCCATGACCAATTTACAATCTTTCTGTATTATCAAAGTGCTTCAGCACACTTAGAAGTGACAATGATGTTTCACCTACTTTAGTCTGATAAAAAACTACGTTCGACAGCACTAAAATGTATTGTGTTGGGGTATACGACTTTGGTAGGAAATTTCAGGTTCACATTTAAACTCTGGATTATACTTTCTAAAAATTTTATTGATATGGATTTTCTGGAAATTTCATTGAAGCACTACTTATTTTTTCATCAATTTATTGAAATTAAATTTTCTTTGCTTTTACCAAAAAATTTGAAAAAAAAAAAAAAAAAAAGGATCAGAATTTTCAAATCAATGAAGATGTGATATATAAATAAACTAGTTGTTAATCATATAAAGGAAAAATCTATATGAAGGTGAAGTCCGGAGATACCTTCATTGGTGTTAGTATCACAATAACGATTAGTCCGTATTCCTATCTGTAATTATACACTCGAATTGTTGTCCTATAATTGGAGGCCTCACTGTCCAATTAACTAGGGTTAACCTGATGCCAGACTTATATTGACATTTTCCCTCCCAATATACATGAAGATGGAAAGGTACTGGTACATCAAATTGTCTTCATTGACAAACAGCCTGTTGATGTTGTGAGCTTATTGTGGTAGTAGATTTCTATATTAGTATTTATATTTATAGGTTGCGGTGGTAATTTCAGGTGTAAACGTCCATTTGTGCTGCCATCTTCTGATTTCTGAGTAATGATACAGGTACTGCCCCCTGCTGGTCTGTAGTGAATCATGTCCAGCAGACGGGATTAATTAAGTAGCAAAACCAAATCATCCATCACTAAGACTGTGTATTTCTGGCTGTTGTGTTGTTGTTGTTTGTTTTGATTTCTGAATTTTGTTGTTGTTTTCTTTGTCATACCCGGTGTTGGCCATGGATTTATATCATGAACAAAAGTAACATGATGCGTTGTATTTCTTGAAATAATATCTAGAACCATCTCTCTGTCCATAAAGAGATGTACCATTTCAGCCACAGCAGTCTTCCTTGAGAAATCATTTGATTTTAATGAAAATTGACATACAAATCTTCAACCTAAAGGAACTATATCTTTGAAAACCAAGGGTTTCACTCTTAGTTACCTTCGATTACCAAGGGTTTCACTCTTATAGTTACCTTCGCATTTAATGAAATTGACATACAAATCTTCAACCTAAAGGAACTATATCTTTGAAAGCCAAGGGTTTCACTCTAAGTTACCTTCGATTTTAATGAAAATTGATGTACAAATCTTCAACCTAAAGGAACTATATCTTTGAAAGCCAAGGGTTTCACTCTTAGTTACCTTTAACCACACCATTAGAATGTCCCTGGAAATACTGAAGGCTCTCTGTAATAGTTTGTTTGGTTTTGGACTTGATGAACTGACCAATCGCTTGGCTGATATATGTCCTTTGAAGATCACAGAGGATTGAGCTACTCTCAAAGCAAAGCTGGTTACATTTTACCTTTATATCATGTGATTCCTTTGATTCTTATCAAAGAGAATTTAGGCATGAAAGCTCAATTTCCAGACAATGAATGTGAGTTTGTACATTGTACCAATCATAAGGCTGATGCATGCAGAGCCTTGGATTTTTTTTGGATACAACACTTGAAGGGTACAGAGAAGATGACATGTATTTTGAGAGTAAAAAAGTTTCATTTTGTTTTTAGTAAATTTTTAACCTTCCGTATTTCTTATGTCCTTTAGCAACAATACTACCAACATGCTACATCTGAACCATTAATAAAGACAAATTATTCACACCTTTATTTTGTCAATCATTGTTTTGAAGTCAAATTGAGGCCACGTTACAGATTTTTGAAAAATTTCCAGTTGGGGTTTCATAATCTGATGATAATGATATTCATTAATTTTTATTTTCCCTGTTATTATCACACCATGTAGATTCCCTGTTATTATCACACCATGTAGATTCCCTGTTATTATCACACCATGTAGATTCCCTGTTATTATCACACCCTAGAGATTCCTGTTATTATCACACCCTGGATATTCCTGTTATTATCACACCATGTAGATTCCCTGTTATTATCACACCCTTGAGATTTCCTGTTATTATCACACCCTAGAGATTTCCTGTTATTATCACACCCTGGATATTCCTTGTTATTATCACACCCTGGAGATTCCGTTATTATCACACCCTGGAGATTCCTGTTATTATCACACCCTGGGGATTCCCTGTTATTATCACACCCTGGAGATTCCCTGTTATTATCACACCATGTAGATTCCCTGTTATTATCACACCCTGGAGATTGCCTGTTATTATCACACCCTGGAGATTTCCTGTTATTATCACACCCTAGAGATTTCCTGTTATTATCACACCCTAGAGATTCCCTGTTATTATCACACCCTGGAGATTTCCTGTTATTATCACACCCTAGAGATTCCTGTTATTATCACACCCTGGAGATTCCCTGTTATTATCACACCCTGGAGATTTCCTGTTATTATCACACCCTGGAGATTTCCTGTTATTATCAAACCATGGAGATTTCCTGTTATTATCACACCCTGGAGATTCCTTGTTACTATCACACCCTGGAGATTCCTGTTATTATCACACCCTGGATATTCCTGTTATTATCACACCCTGGAGATTTCCTGTTATTACCACACCCTGGATATTCCTGTTATTATCACACCCTGGAGATTTCCTGTTATTATCACACCCTGGAAATTTCCTGTTATTATCACACCCTGGATATTTCCTGTTATTATCACACGCTGGAGATTTCCTGTTATCATTACACCCTGGAGATTTCCTGTTATTATCACACCCTGGAGATTTCCTGTTATTATTACGTCCTGGAGATTTCCTGTTATTATCACATCCTGGAGATTTCCTGTTATTTTCACACACTGGAGATTTCTTGTTATTAATACACCCTGGAGATTTCCTGTTATTATCACACCCTGGAGATTCCTCGTAATTATCACACCCTGGAGATTTCCTGTTATTATCACATCCTGGAGATTTCCTGTTATTTTCACACCCTAGAGATTCCCTGTTATTATCACACCCTGGAGATTTCCTGTTATTATTACACCCTGGAGATTTCCTGTTATTATCACACCCTGGAGATTCCTCGTAATTATCACACCCTGGAGATTTCCTGTTATTTTCACACCCTGGAGATTCCTTGTTATTATCACACCCTGGAGATTCCTGTTATTATCACACCCTGGAGATTCCTGTTATTACCACACCCTGGATATTCCTGTTATTATCACACCCTGGAGATTCCTGTTATTATCACACCCTGGAGATTCCTGTTATTACCACACCCTGGATATTCCTGTTATTATCACACCCTGGAGATTTCCTGTTATTATCACACCATGTAGATTCCCTGTTATTGCCACACCCTGGATATTTCCTGTTATTATCACACCCTAGAGATTCCCTGTTATTATCACACCCTGGATATTCCTGTTATTATCACACCCTGGAGATTTCCTGTTATTATCACACCCTGGAGATTTCCTGTTATTTCATACCCTTTAGTTAATATCCTGCTAAATGTATATGAAATTTATAACACCAGTCTTGGTTTGAATTATGAAAATCTTGTCCGTTTACATTTGAAGTAATTTGATTATAGAATTCCCCAAAGCCAGATGAAGACTGGTACGCTACAGAGGTTCAAAATATGTTTTTCATTGGATGTGTTGTATGGGAAATTAATATCAAACACTCTTTGCATCTTTCTCAGGGAACTAACAAGCCCAAATCTGAGAAATATTAAACCACTAGGCCAACAATTATGATTAGGTTAATTATGTAGTCCGGTGTAGGAATGGATTAGATAAAAGTGAGGGGAAGTTTGAAAAGTTCGGCCTGAACTCAGACACCCAGTCAGCTTAGATAGGTTTTATTGAGGAGATATATATGTACACCACTTGTAAGATGTTTAGTGTTATTGTGACATTTACAGGTAAGGAGCTGAGTCTTGTTGTCATGGTAGTCACACACGGAGTGCCAGTAACGGCACAGCTCAAGATTTAGTGTTTTCTGAGACTGAACCGTAATCCAGCCGTTATACAGTTGTTATACCCGCCATTACACAGTTCTTTGTCTGAGTGAAGATCTCGTACTCCTGTCAGATAGTCCTTAGTAAGATGCATTGTACCTTTAACTGTAGACATTAGTGAAATAATATGATGAACTCTTCGTCTTCATAGATCTTCAGAAAATAATGGTTGTATTATTCTAATTTTATTTTACATAACAGTACTTTCATGGGGAACAATTCAAGAACCATCTTCATATGACCCTGGCTGTTGGTGTCTCCCTGACAACCATCCTCATATGACCCTGGCTGTTGGTGTCTCCTCAAAACCTGTCCTCATATGACCCTGGCTGTTGGTGTCTCCTTGACACCCATCCTTATATGACCCTGGCTGTTGGTGTCTCCTCAAAACCTGTCCTCATATGACCCTGGCTGTTGGTGTCTCCTCAAAACCTGTCCTTATATGACCCTGCACTAGCTGTCAGTGTCTTCTTGACACCTGTCCTCATATGACCCTAGCTGTTGGTGTCTCCTAAAAACCTGTCCTTATATGACCCTGGCTGTTGGTGTCTTCTTGACACCTGTCCTCATATGACCCTGGCTGTTGGTGTCTCCTCGAAACCCGTCCTTATATGACCCTGGCTGTTGGTGTCTCCTAAAAACCCGTCCTTATATGACCCTGGCTGTTGGTGTCTCCTAAAAACCCGTCCTTATATGACCCTGGCTGTTGGTGTGTCCTAAAAACCTGTCCTTATATGACCCTGGCTGTTGGTGTCTCCTAAAAACCTGTCCTTATATGACCATGGCTGTTGATGTCTCCTAAAAACCTGTCCTTATATGACCCTGGCTGTTGGTGTCTCCTAAAAACCCGTCCTTATATGACCCTGGCTGTTGGTGTCTCCTAAAAACCCGTCCTTATATGACCCTGGCTGTTGGTGTCTCCTAAAAACCCGTCCTTATATGACCCTGGCTGTTGGTGTGTCCTAAAAACCTGTCCTTATATGACCCTGGCTGTTGGTGTCTCCTAAAAACCTGTCCTAATCTGACCCTGGCTGTTGGTGTCTCCTAAAAACCTGTCCTTATATGACCCTGGCTGTTGGTGTCTCCTAAAAACCTGTCCTTATATGACCCTGGCTGTTGGTGTCTCCTCAAAACCAGTCCTTATATGACCCTGGCTGTTGGTGTCTCCTAAAAACCTGTCCTTATATGACCCTGGCTGTTGGTGTCTCCTAAAAACCTGTCCTTATATGACCCTGGCTGTTGGTGTCTCCTAAAAACCTGTCCTTATATGACCCTGGCTGTTGGTGTCTCCTAAAAACCTGTCCTTATATGACCCTGGCTGTTGGTGTCTCCTCAAAACCTGTCCTTATATGACCCTGGCTGTTGGTGTCTCAAAACCTGTCCTTATATGACCCTGGCTGTTGGTGTCTCCTAAAAACCTGTTCTTATATGACCCTGGCTGTTGGTGTCTCCTTAACACCCATCTTCATATGACCCTGGCTGTTGGTGTCTTCTTGACAACTGTCCTCATATGACCCTGGCTGTTGGTGTCTCCTCAAAACCTGTCCTTATATGACCTGGCTGTTGGTGTCTCCTCAAAACCTGTCCTTATATGACCCTGGCTGTTGGTGTCTCCTAAAAACCTGTCCTTATATGACCCTGGCTGTTATTGGTGTCTCCTCAAAACCTGTCCTTATATGACCTGGCTGTTGGTGTCTCCTCAAAACCTGTCCTTATATGACCCTGGCTGTTGGTGTCTCCTCAAAACCTGTCCTTATATGACCCTGGCTGTTGGTGTCTCCTAAAAACCTGTCCTTATATGACCCTGGCTGTTGGTGTCTCCTAAAAACCTGTCCTTATATGACCCTGGCTGTTGGTGTCTCCTAAAAACCTGTCCTTATATGACCCTGGCTGTTGGTGTCTCCTAAAAACCTGTCCTTATATGACCCTGGCTGTTGGTGTCTCCTCAAAACCTGTCCTTATATGACCCTGGCTGTTGGTGTCTCCTCAAAACCTGTCCTTATATGACCCTGGCTGTTGGTGTCTCCTAAAAACCCGTCCTTATATGACCCTGGCTGTTGGTGTGTCCTAAAAACCTGTCCTTATATGACCCTGGCTGTTGGTGTGTCCTAAAAACCTGTCCTAATCTGACCCTGGCTGTTGGTGTCTCCTAAAAACCTGTCCTTATATGACCCTGGCTGTTGGTGTCTCCTAAAAACCTGTCCTTATATGACCCTGGCTGTTGGTGTCTCCTCAAAACCAGTCCTTATATGACCCTGGCTGTTGGTGTCTCCTAAAAACCTGTCCTTATATGACCCTGGCTGTTGGTGTCTCCTAAAAACCTGTCCTTATATGACCCTGGCTGTTGGTGTCTCCTAAAAACCTGTCCTTATATGACCCTGGCTGTTGGTGTCTCCTAAAAACCTGTCCTTATATGACCCTGGCTGTTGGTGTCTCCTCAAAACCTGTCCTTATATGACCCTGGCTGTTGGTGTCTCAAAACCTGTCCTTATATGACCCTGGCTGTTGGTGTCTCCTAAAAACCTGTTCTTATATGACCCTGGCTGTTGGTGTCTCCTTGACACCCATCTTCATATGACCCTGGCTGTTGGTGTCTTCTTGACAACTGTCCTCATATGACCCTGGCTGTTGGTGTCTCCTCAAAACCTGTCCTTATATGACCTGGCTGTTGGTGTCTCCTCAAAACCTGTCCTTATATGACCCTGGCTGTTGGTGTCTCCTAAAAACCTGTCCTTATATGACCCTGGCTGTTATTGGTGTCTTCTCAACACCTGTCCTTATATGACCCTGGCTGTTGGTGTCTCCTCAAAACCTGTCCTTATATGACCCTGGCTGTTGGTGTCTCCTAAAAACCTGTCCTTATATGACCCTGGCTGTTGGTGTCTCCTAAAAACCTGTCCTTATATGACCCTGGCTGTTGGTGTCTCCTAAAAACCTGTCCTTATATGACCCTGGCTGTTGGTGTCTCCTAAAAACCTGTCCTTATATGACCCTGGCTGTTGGTGTCTCCTCAAAACCTGTCCTTATATGACCCTGGCTGTTGGTGTCTCCTCAAAACCTGTCCTTATATGACCCTGGCTGTTGGTGTCTCCTAAAAACCTGTCCTTATATGACCCTGGCTGTTGGTGTCTCCTTGACACCCATCTTCATATGACCCTGGCTGTTGGTGTCTTCTTGACAACTGTCCTCATATGACCCTGGCTGTTGGTGTCCCCTCAAAACCTGTCCTTATATGACCTGGCTGTTGGTGTCTCCTCAAAACCTGTCCTTATATGACCCTGGCTGTTGGTGTCTCCTAAAAACCTGTCCTTATATGACCCTGGCTGTTGGTGTCTCCTCAAAGCCTGTCCTTATATGACCCTGGCTGTTGGTGTCTCAAAACCTGTCCTTATATGACCCTGGCTGTTGGTGTCTCCTAAAAACCTGTTCTTATATGACCCTGGCTGTTGGTGTCTCCTTGACACCCATCTTCATATGACCCTGGCTGTTGGTGTCTTCGTGACAACTGTCCTTATATGACCTGGCTGTTGGTGTCTCCTCAAAACCTGTCCTTATATGACCCTGGCTGTTGGTGTCTCCTTAAAACCTGTCCTTATATGACCCTGGCTGTTATTGGTGTCTTCTCAACACCTGTCCTTATATGACCCTGGCTGTTGGTGTCTCCTCAAAACCTGTCCTTATATGACCCTGGCTGTTGGTGTCTCCTAAAAACCTGTTCTTATATGACCCTGGCTGTTGGTGTCTCCTAAAAACCTGTCCTTATATGACCCTGGCTGTTGGTGTCTCCTAAAAACCTGTCCTTATATGACCCTGGCTGTTGGTGTCTCCTAAAAACCTGTCCTTATATGACCCTGGCTGTTGGTGTCTCCTCAAAACCTGTCCTTATATGACCCTGGCTGTTGGTGTCTCCTCAAAACCTGTCCTTATATGACCCTGGCTGTTGGTGTCTCCTAAAAACCTGTCCTTATATGACCCTGGCTGTTGGTGTCTCCTTGACACCCATCTTCATATGACCCTGGCTGTTGGTGTCTCCTCAAAACCTGTCCTTATATGACCTGGCTGTTGGTGTCTCCTCAAAACCTGTCCTTATATGACCCTGGCTGTTGGTGTCTCCTAAAAACCTGTCCTCATATGACCCTGGCTGTTATTGGTGTCTTCTCAACACCTGTCCTTATATGACCCTGGCTGTTGGTGTCTCCTCAAAACCTGTCCTTATATGACCCTGGCTTTGGTGTCTCCTAAAAACCTGTCCTTATATGACCCTGGCTGTTGATGTCTCCTAAAAACCTGTCCTTATATGACCCTGGCTGTTGGTGTCTCCTTGACACCTGTCCTCATATGACCCTGGCCGTTGGTGTATCTGCAACACATGTTCGCATATGACCCTGGCTGTTAGTGTCTCCTAAAGACCTGTCCTTATATGACCCTGGCTGTTGGTGTCTTCTCAACACCTGTCCTTATATGACCCTGGCTGTTGGTGTCTCCTCAAAGCCTGTCCTCATATGACCCTGGCTGTTGGTGTCTTCTCAACACCTGTCCTTATATGACCCTGGCTGTTGGTGTCTCCTCAAAACCTGTCCTTATATGACCCTGGCTGTTGGTGTCTCCTAAAAACCTGTCCTCATATGACCCTGGCTGTTGGTGTCTTCTCAACACCTGTCCTTATATGACCCTGGCTGTTGGTGTCTCCTCAACACCTGTCCTTATATGACCCTGGCTGTTGGTGTCTTCTCAACACCTGTCCTTATATGACCCTGGCTGTTGGTGTCTCCTCAAAACCTGTCCTTATATGACCCTGGCTGTTGCTGTCTCCTAAAAACCTGTCCTCATATGACCCTGGCTGTTGGTGTCTCCTAAAAACCTGTCCTCATATGACCCTGGCTGTTGGTGTCTCCTCAACACCTGTCCTTATATGACCCTGGCTGTTGGTGTCTCCTCATCAATTGTCCTCATTTGACTCTGGCCGTTGCGGGGACATTAGACTCCTAGAATTAGAAATGATAAAACAAAGGAAATATAAAAGAATAGAAATAGAAGTTATGTCAATATCCAGGAGGACTGTGTGTGTTTGTTAAGTCGAGTGTTGCAAATGTAAACAAATCACTGTTGTAAAATTCCGCCTATTGAATTACAGGATTTCTCAAATTGAAATAAGGAATGCTGCTGTTTTTATGACAGGTCTTTCATCTACAAGGATCAGGAGTTTTGAAGTTACAAGTCATACATGTTTGTACGTGGACGTTTTAGATGTATTACATGTCCCTGTCACAATTAGCTGTGAATGTGAGTGTGTCTCAAAAATTAAAATGTCTTTTAACATGATAAATGCTTGAAACTAAACACCAACTGAAATTCAAACACTTAATTTATATATTACATACAGTGTAGATCTTTTCAGTATTATAAAGCGACTTTAAGGTTATCAGACCTAGATTCCGTTTTTTTGAATAATTACAGTATATCTGTGGTAACCATGACTACACTACATATTTTTCCTTTATTAGGATTGGATTTTACTTTATTTTCCCTTAAAAAATATAAAGACAAAAAAAAAAACCCATACAAATGTGTAATTTTTAATGCTGTACAATTGTTATGAACATTTCCGCTTCAGAAGGAAGCTGATAGAATTTTATCGAGGTCAAAAGTTATGTTGTACTCAACTGTACTTGGTAATCAGAGTACGTCTGAGTGAAAAACCACAAAAAAAGTATAAAGAATTTAAAGTTATGGTGTACCCCCTATAACATTTTCAGTGCTTGAATATAATTGATAATCGATCGGGTGATAACAAGTTGTTGGTATATCAGATGTGAAATCCGTAGTTGATTATTGTGAATACAATGTCTCATGTATTGAGGCCAGAAAAAGTGTGATATTTGGTTTTAGCGCACCTGCCAAAAGGACAAGTGAGCTTATGACATCATGTGTTGTCTGCCTGTCTGGCCACCTGATTTTGGGCCTGTAGCATGCTGGGGTGAAGGGCCTCCAACTCTGTTTAAATGAATGACCTTGATTGACATTTGAGGTCACAGGGGTCAAATGTGCTAAATCTTTAAAAAAAACCTTCTTCTCAATAACTGAGAGGCCCAGAGACCTAAGATTGGGCCTGTAGCATGCTGGGGTGAAATGCTACCAGGTTTGTTCAAATGAATGACCTTGACCGTCTTTCAAGGTCATAGGGTATATGCATACATATACATGTATGTTAAAATCTTTAAATGATGACGTGATATCAGGCCAATAGTATGTTTAAGGCTACAAAATTATTTGAAATGAATAAACCTAGCCTAATCCTATATTTTAATCAAATGTTACTCTGAGCTGTTAGCATCTGCATAAATGGTATTCCTTCAACCTTAATGTTGCATTAGAAGTAGGAGAGCAATACAGGCCCATTGGTCCTCTTGCTTTTTGGAAAATAATACTGAAATAAAACCTACACTACTGACAAAGTGTGACAGATGAGATAAATAATTATGTGCAATTCTTGTGTTGATGACGAGAAATTACTTCCCAGTTTCAGACAAGTTAAACAGTGGATTTATATATCCCTGAGGAGTCTTTATAAAGGAAATAGACAGAAATTGTGGAATACTTGATGGGAAAGTTTGGAGAGAGAAATTAAGGAGAAAGGTGGGATTGTACTCATATCGTATCTCAAACATCCATTGAAGCTGTTTAAATCCCTAAGTTGAAGGGAAGAGAAATGTCACTGTTCGAGTTAGATTTCACTTGACTATTGTAAACTACAATTTGTATGAACATGTGACTTTAATGTTACAATTATGTCATGTACATTACAACATAATTGTTTCCAAAACTTTACAAAGACGTGAAATTGTTAACTGGAATGGAAATTCTGAGTTCATGCAGGCTTCAATTGACAAAGAATTGATGTTCAAAGTACAATAGGTGATATGATACTGTTATGAAACAGCACTGTAGTTTTATATGGTTTAAGTCTCTTAGAGAAAGGCCTCCTACCATGTTGTAGAATCAATGGAAGTTACATCAAAATTGTATAGTACTACATGTACATATATTTAGACCTCGTATATTTTCCATTAGATTATATAGACAATACAACATACATGAATATTAATTGAAACGATGACATTGTACATCGTAGTGTCAACCCATGCGTGCATGTATGACCGATATCGGACCCAGAGTGACAAGCAATGAAGTGTATGCAAATATTTTTATTTGTACATTTACAAAGAATAACAACCCATGTATTTCGTATTTACTCTTATATTTAACTATTTTTTTTAAATATATTTTTAATGCAAATAACGTAAACAATCATATAGCGCCCATTTTGAGTACCTACCTGACGATCTACATGTGTATAAGAGGGGACCAAAACCCAACTCCGCCTATACGAATACTCTGGTTATTTGCATATTTTGTCATGGAAAAAGGGCTATGCAAATAAGCGGGTTGCTCTGTATATCATCTGACAGTTCTTTGAGTATAACCTGCCCATTGCATTTAAGCTGTCCTGGTTCAACACAATTACTGTACATCATGGTGACAGTAAAATCAGTGTAAGTCGATGTCACATGACAGACTGTAAAAGTCGATGTCACATGACAGACTGTAAAAGTCGATGTCACATGACAGACTGTAAAAGTCGATGTCACACGACAGACTGTAAAAGTTGATGTCACATGACAGACTGTAAAAGTCGATGTCACATGACAGACTGTAAAAGTCGATGTCACATGACATACTGTAAAAGTCGATGTCACACGACAGACTGTAAAAGTTGATGTCACATGACAGACTATAAAAGTTGATGTCACATGACAGGCTGTAATAGTCAATGTCACATGACAGACTGTAATAGTCAATGTCACATGACAGACTATAAAAGTCGATGTCACATGACAGACTATAAAAGTCGATGTCACATGACAGACTGTAAAAGTTGACCTCACATGACAGACTATAAAAGTTGATGTCACATAACATACTTTAAAAGTTGATGTCACACGAAAGGCTGTAAAAGTCGATGTCACATGACAGGCTGTAAAAGTTGATGTCACATGACATACTTTAAAAGTTGACCTCACACGACAGACTATAAAAGTCGATGTCACATGACAGACGGTAAAAGTCGATGTCACATGACAGACTGTAAAAGTTGATGTCACATGACATACTTTAAAAGTTGATGTCACACGACAGGCTGTAAAAGTCGATGTCACATGACAGACTGTAAAAGTTGATGTCACATGACAGACTGTAAAATTCGATATCACATGACAGACTGTAAAAGTCGATGTCACATGACAGACTGTAAAAGTTGATGTCACATGACAGACTGTAAAAGTCCATATGTCACATGACAGACTGTAAAAGTCCATATGTCACATAACAGACTCTAAAAGTCAATGTCACATGACAGACTGTGAAAGAGTCAATGTCACATGACAAACTGCAAAAGAGTCGATGTCACATGACATACTGTAATTAGGGGTTACACTAATGCATTGTTTTCTAACAAGAATACATTTGTCGTACTGTAAAGCCACACATTATCATTCAGTTAGCCGTATAAAGGTTATCTGTACCAGGTCAGATTTAAAAATTTACAGTCAGCTGTAAAGGTCAGAGGTCAGCTATCAAGATCATTAGTCAGCTGTCAAGGTCATCTATATCAGGTCAGGCACAAATATCTAGGATCAGCTGTAAAGGTCAAATATCAGCTGCCAAGGTCATTAGTCAGTTGTTAAGATCATATGGTCAGCTGTCAATGTTATACAGTCTGTTGTCAAGGTAATATGATAAGCTGTCACGGTCATACAGTCAGTTACCAAGGTCATATAGATAGCTGTCAAGGTCATACAGTTAGCTGTCAAGGTCATATGTTCAACTGTCAAGGTCATACAGTCAGTTGTCAAGGTCATATAGTCAGCAGTCACAATAATACTGTCAGCTGTTAAGGTCATACAGTCAGCTGTCAAGGTCATATGGTCAGCTGTCAAGGTCATACAGTCAGTTGTCAAGGTCATATAGTCAGCCGTCACAATAATACTGTCAGCTGTTAAGGTCATACAGTCAGCTGTCAAGGTCATATGGTCAGCTGTCAAGGTCATACAGTCATCTGTCAAGGTCATCAGGTCAGCTTTCAACGTTATATATATGTACAGTTAGCTATCATAGTGTCATCTGCTGTTTACAGTAAGTGATCATTGATATCAACTACAACTATTCTAATATATAACAAAATTTTACAAGTGCATGGGGATTTGGAACATGGCCTTTGATCTGAATGTCAAAATCGTTCAGTCTAGAAATTTACTGAAAGACAAGATACAAGGTATATTTCATTACAGAAGTATTCTTTGTTTTCATTACTCTTGTTTACTACTTGTAGCGACTGAATCATGTTGTGTGAGTTATTAAATATCACCAGAAATAATCTTCAAAATACAAAACAATCTGACAGTCATTTCTTTCATTTTGACTGAAAAGTACTTAACAATTGAGCTGGAGCTCTATTGGTGTAAACAGAAAAATACATAAAAAACTTTTCAACACATCAAAAAGATCCTTGGGGAAATTATCGAAGAAGACTGGCATCCAGCAGCCTGCTGATGTCCTCCGTGTCCTGGTACTATGGCAGACAGCTGATGGTGTTTGTTCTCTCACTCAGCTATGTAACATGGCCCTACCTTGGGACAGATGAAATTTTATATCTCAAACTTGATTTATTTTCTATGCTGGTGTCTGACACCAGATTCTGGCAGAATTAATGCAGGTTATAACACCCAAAAGTCTGGTAATAGACACCTCAACAACTGTAACCCAAGATTACTAATGCTATCTGTCAATCCAACCAGAAGTCCGCCCTCAATCATAGGGTACAGTGTGTTCCTTGTGTGTCCCTCGTGTCCCTCTTGTGGTTTATTTAGTCTAATGTCCTATATATCCTCTCGCTCTCCTGTACATAGTGCTGTATGTGTGCTCCACTAAGGTTAAGATCCTGAGGATTTGGCCGCCTTTGGCCCAGATCCTAAATGTGGGGCCTCCTTTAGGTTGGGGTGCTGTGTGTGGCCGCCTTTGGCTGAAATCCTAAAGTGTGGCCTCCTTTAGGTTGAGTTGTGTATGTGTGGCCTCCTTTAGGTTTAGGTGGTGTATGTGTGGCCACCTTTAGGTTGAGGTGGTGTATGTGTGGCCTCCTTTAGGTTGCGGTGGTGTATGTATAGCCTTATTTAGGTTGAGGCAGTGTATGTGTGGCCTCCTTTAGGTTGAGGTGGTGTATGTGTGGCCTCCTTCAGGTTGAGGTGGTGTATGTGTGGCATTCTTTAGGTTGTGGTGGTGTATGTGTGGCATTCTTTAGGTTGAGGTGGTGTATGTGTGGCCACCTTTAGGTTGTGGTGATGTATGTGTGGCCACCTTTAGGTTGAGGTGGTGTATATGTGGCCACCTTTAGGTTGAGGTGGTGTATGTGTGGCCACCTTTAGGTTGAGGTGGTGTATGTGTGGCCTCCTTTAGGTTGAGGTGGTGTATATGTGGCCACCTTTAGGTTGAGGTGGTGTATGTGTGGCCACCTTTAGGTTGAGGTGGTGTATGTGTGGCCTCCTTTAGGTTGAGGTGGTGTATGTGTGGCCTCCTTTAGGTTGAGGTGGTGTATGTGTGGCCTCCTTTAGGTTGAGGTGGTGTATGTGTGGCCTCCTTTAGGTTGAGGTGGTGTATGTGTGGCCTCCTTTAAGTTGAGGTGGTGTATGTGTGGCCTCCCTTAGGTTGTGGTGGTGTATGTGTGGCCTCCTTTAGGTTGAGGTGGTGTATGTGTGGCCATCTTTAGGTTTAGGTGGTGTATGTGTGGCCTCCTTTAGGTTGTGGTGGTGTATGTGTGGCCATCTTTAAGTTGATGTGGTGTATGTGTGGCCTCCCTTAGGTTGTGGTGGTGTATGTGTGGCCTCCCTTAGGTTTAGGTGGTGTATGTGTGGCCTCCTTTAGGTTGTGGTGGTGTATGTGTGGCCTTCTTTAGGTTTAGGTGGTGTATGTGTGGCCACCTTTAGGTTGGTGTGGTGTATGTGTGGCCTCCTTTAGGTTGAGGTGGTGTATGTGTGGCCTCCCTTAGGTTGTGGTGGTGTATGTGTGGCCATCTTTAAGTTGAGGTGGTGTATGTGTGGCCTCCCTTAGGTTGTGGTGGTGTATGTGTGGCCTCCTTTAGGTTGAGGTGGTGTTTGTGTGGCCTCCTTTAGGTTGAGGTGGTGTATGTGTGGCCACCTTTAGGTTGAGGTGGTGTATGTGTGGCCACCTTTAGGTTGAGGTGGTGTATGTGTGGTCTCTTTAGGTTGTGGTGGTGTATATGTGGCCACCTTTAGGTTGAGGTGGTGTTTGTGTGGCCTCCTTTAGGTTGAGGTGGTGTATGTGTGGCCTCCTTTAGGTTGAGGTGGTATATGTGTGGCCACCTTTAGGTTGAGATCATGTATGTGTGGTCTCTTTAGGTTGAGGTGGTGTATGTGTGGTCTCTTTAGGTTAAGGTGGTGTATGTGTGGCCTCCTTTAGGTTGTGGTGGTGTATGTGTGGCCTCCTTTAGGTTGAGATCATGTATGTGTGGTCTCTTTAGGTTGAGGTGGTGTATGTGTGGCCTCTAGGTTGAGGTGTTGTATGTGTGGCCACCTTTAGGTTAAGGTGGTGTATGTGTGGCCACCTTTAGGTTGAGATCATGTATGTGTGGTCTCTTTAGGTTGAGGTGGTGTATGTGTGGCCTCTAGGTTGAGGTGTTGTATGTGTGGCCACCTTTAGGTTGAGGTGGTGTATGTGTGGCCTCCTTTAGGTTGTGGTGGTGTATGTGTGGCCTCCTTTAGGTTGTGGTGGTGTATGTGTGGCCTCCTTTAGGTTGAGATCATGTATGTACGACCTCCTTTAGGTTGTGGTGGTGTATGTGTGGCCTCCTTTAGGTTGAGGTGGTGTATATGTGGCCACCTTTAGGTTGAGGTGGTGTATGTGTGGCCACCTTTAGGTTGAGGTGGTGTATGTGTGGTCTCTTTAGGTTAAGGTGGTGTATGTGTGGCCTCCTTTAGGTTGTGGTGGTGTATGTGTGGCCTCCTTTAGGTTGAGATCATGTATGTGTGGTCTCTTTAGGTTGAGGTGGTGTATGTGTGGCCTCTAGGTTGAGGTGTTGTATGTGTGGCCACCTTTAGGTTAAGGTGGTGTATGTGTGGCCACCTTTAGGTTGAGATCATGTATGTGTGGTCTCTTTAAGTTGAGGTGGTGTATGTGTGGCCTCTAGGTTGAGGTGTTGTATGTGTGGCCACCTTTAGGTTGAGGTGGTGTATGTGTGGCCTCCTTTAGGTTGTGGTGGTGTATGTGTGGCCTCCTTTAGGTTGTGGTGGTGTATGTGTGGCCTCCTTTAGGTTGAGATCATGTATGTACGACCTCCTTTAGGTTGTGGTGGTGTATGTGTGGCCTCCTCTAGGTTGAGGTGGTGTATGTGTGGCCTCCTTTAGGTTGAGGTGGTGTATGTGTGGCCACCTTTAGGTTGTGGTGGTGTATGCGTGGCCATCTTTAGGTTGAGGTGGTGTATGTGTGGCAACCTTTAGGTTGAGGTGGTGTATGTGTGGCCTCCTTTAGGTTGAGGTGGTGTATGTGTGGCCACCTTTAGGTTGTGGTGGTGTATGCGTGGCCATCTTTAGGTTGAGGTGGTGTATGTGTGGCAACCTTTAGGTTGTGGTGGTGTATGTGTGGCCTCCTTTAGGTTGAGGTGGTGTATGTGTGGCCTCCTTTAGGTTGTGGTGGTGTATGTGTGGCCTCCTTTAGGTTGAGGTGGTGTATGTGTGGCCTCCTTTAGGTTGAGGTGGTGTATGTGTGGCCTCCTTTAGGTTGAGATCATGTATGTGTGGCCTCCTTTAGGTTGAGATGGTGTTTGTGTGGCCTCCTTTAGGTTGAGGTGGTGTATGTGTGGCCTCCTTTAGGTTGTGGTGGTGTATGTGTGGCCACCTTTAGGTTGTGGTGGTGTATGTGTGGCCTCCTTTAGGTTGTGGTGGTGTATGTGTGGCCTCCTTTAGGTTGTGGTGGTGTATGTGTGGCCTCCTTTAGGTTGTGGTGGTGTATGTGTGGCCTCCTTTAGGTTGAGGTGGTGTATGTGTGGCCTCCGTTAGGTTGAGGTGGTGTATGTGCGGCCTCATTTAGGTTGAGATGGTGTATGTGTGGCCTCCTTTAGGTTGAGGTGGTGTATGTGTGGCCACCTTTAGGTTGAGGTGGTGTATGTGTGGCCTCCTTTAGGTTGAGGTGGTGTATGTGTGGCCACCTTTAGGTTGAGGTGGTGTATGTGTGGCCACCTTTAGGTTGAGGTGGTGTATGTGTGGCCACCTTTAGGTTGAGGTGGTGTATGTGTGGCCACCTTTAGGTTGGGGTGGTGTATGTGAGGCCACCTTTAGGTTGAGGTGGTGTATGTGTGGCCACCTTTAGGTTGAGGTGGTGTATGTGTGGCCTCCTCTAGGTTGAGGTGGTGTATGTGAGGCCTCTAGGTTGAGGTGGTGTATGTGTGGCCTCCTTTAGGTTGTGGTGGTGTATGTGTGGCCTCCTTTAGGTTGAGGTGGTGTATGTGTGGCCTCCTTTAGTTTGAGGTGGTGTATGTGTGGCCACCTTTAGGTTGAGGTGGTGTATGTGAGGCCTCTAGGTTGAGGTGGTGTATGTGTGGCCTCCTTTAGGTTGAGGTGGTGTATGTATGTGTGGCCTCCTTTAGGTTGAGGTGGTGTATGTATGTGTGGCCTCCTTTAGGTTGAGGTGGTGTATGTATGTGTGGCCTCCTTTAGGTTGAGGTGGTGTATTTGTGGCCACCTTTAGGTTGAGGTGGTGTATGTATGTGTGGCCTCCTTTAGGTTGAGGTGGTGTATGTGTGGCCACCTTTAGGTTGAGGTGGTGTATGTGTGGCCTCCTTTAGGTTGAGGTGGTGTATGTGTGGCCACCTTTAGGTTGAGGTGGTGTATGTGTGGCCACCTTTAGGTTGAGGTGGTGTATGTGTGGCCACCTTTAGGTTGAGGTGGTGTATGTGTGGCCTCCTTTAGGTTGTGGTGGTGTATGTGTGGCCACCTTTAGGTTGAGGTGGTGTATGTGTGGCCTCCTTTAGGTTGAGGTGGTGTATGTGTGGCCACCTTTAGGTTGTGGTGGTGTATGTGTGGCCTCCTTTAGGTTGTGGTGGTGTATGTGTGGCCTCCTTTAGGTTGTGGTGGTGTATGTGTGGTCTCTTTAGGTTGTGGTGGTGTATGTGTGGCCTCCTTTAGGTTGTGGTGGTGTATGTGTGGCCACCTTTAGGTTGAGGTGGTGTATGTGTGGCCACCTTTAGGTTGAGGTGGTGTATGTGTGGCCTCCTTTAGGTTGTGGTGGTGTATGTGTGGCCTCCTTTAGGTTGAGGTGGTGTATGTGTGGCCTCCTTTAGGTTGTGGTGGTGTATGTGTGGCCTCCTTTAGGTTGAGGTGGTGTATGTGTGGCCACCTTTAGGTTGAGGTGGTGTATGTGTGGCCACCTTTAGGTTGAGGTGGTGTATGTGTGGCCTCCTTTAGGTTGGTGATAGGTTGGGCCATGTCTACCCCTACAGCTATAGTTCCTGTTTGAAGGTATGATAGGTTGGGCCAAGTCTACCCCTGCAGCTATAGACATATATATATATATATATGTTTCTATGTTTTCTGAGTGTTACTATACAGCGATAACTTACTAGGTAATGATCAGTACTTAGAGGAAAATCGGCATGTTGTTTTGGTTCTCATGAGAGCTACTTTCGCTCCAGAGATCCACCTTTTTGTCTGTCAGTATGAAGCCTCTCAGAGGGCTGGTAAGCCTCTCTGGTACCTCTCATGTTTTATATGATCTAAGCTTCTTTTAGACTGGAATTTTTCATCTGGATATAAACCTCCCTGGGACTCTGATGTTATATGTGTATCAAGCTCTGTAGGGACCATGCTTGCTTTGTATGTCAATGGACTTGGCAGCATGTCCACTGATTGTTGTAAATGGTGAATTAATTGTCATAGATATGTCATCTATGAGGCATTGCTACAAGCTGAGATTGGAGTGGGTTGTCCTTACAATAAAGTCTTTCTCAGGCTATTTTAAGTTTAACATCTTGTATATGTATTTATTCCTCTTGTAAAAATTGTCTTGGTTGGATTTAGAGATTAAGCAGCTCTAAAAAGCCGGTAACATTGGATTGGACTGGTCCGGAGAAAGTAACCGAATCTTATTGACTAGGAGACATGTAAGATCGAACCATCCCTCTGTACTTATCCTGTCTGTATTAAGTATTAAGTATTTCTTTACTGGTCAGCTTTATATTCCAATTCAATTACCACCAATAGATTAAAAGTTATATGTAGCAGGTTAACCAATCGGTGACAGTTTCTGTAGTCTGGTTAGATAAACATCCCACACTTCCAGGGCTTTTTCTGAGGGCTTTTTGGGGCCATTAATGGGCCCTATTCCCAATTGGAATAATTTCATCTTAAAGCAAAATTCCCAAAATTGAAGTTTACTGCTGAAAAAATCTTTCCCAATTCACCAATTTTCTTCCAAAAATGAGAGAAAAAGGTCCCATCCCAAACCAGTGAGAAAAAGCTCTGATTTCAGGTTTTCATATCTTATGAGGAACTCCGCTTTTTTCCGTGTAAAAGATATGGAGAAAATAGGGATATTTGAGGTATGGGTCTAACATCATATATAAAGCATTGTACCCTACTTCTTCCCTTTGTTCATTCATCTTTCTGTCCATCGGAAAATCTGTCATCATTTTGAGTGGATAGTCCTATAGCCATAATTTTCAAAATTTGAAATTATACATAATTTTCCCCAATATCGTAATTCCTTAAGGTGAGATGAAGGGTAAGGTCATATCATACACTCAAAGTCAAGGTCACATGTACAAACAATATATGGAATCTCTGAATACATCATATAGATCATTTGTAATTTGGTTGTTGGCAAGTTCTTGGCTAAGAAATTTTCATTGTAAATCTCTGCAGAACATTTAAAGGTCAGAGTAGTACGTTCAAGGTCAAGGTCATACTGTAAAAGATCTGTCCTATCAGGTTCTGATATCTTGTGTTCTGGTGTCATATAGGACCTCTCGATCAGTCAGCATTTAGCTTGTAAATTATAGGTTCCTTAATTTACAGTTTAAACAATATTTCATGAAAGTGCTTTAGTGGGTCTTATATCTGTGAACAATTTGTATGAAGAACAGTCAAATGTTTTAATCATCACTTAGAACCAATTTTCAGAAACTAAATCCATCAATGCTTTATAATTAAACACCATAATTATTATCAGCTGCTAATATTTTGACATGAACATGAACATGTTGAGATTTCATCTTACATATCAGATTGTTATATACCATAGATAATCCATCTGCCTCCTACGTTGATATGCTTATCTAGGAGTATAAAAAATACTACTATATATAAATATACCATTATTTTTGGGCTTGAAAGCAAAAATTGACATTTCAATCAATACAAGTTTAAAAGCTTTGAATTCCTAGTCAAAGGGAGGTAACCCTTGTTGAGGTGATGGTGCCAATTCTTGTTTGTTCATTTGATTTATTTTGAACAAAAATTCCTGTCAATTATTGAAAATCTCAACAGTATAATGTATTAGGTACAGTTAAACTGTGTAAACTGACACCTGATTATAACGGAAAATCTTTAATACCGACACCATTATACAGTAAAACCTTATATACTGACACCATTATACAAACCTTATATATCGACACCATTATACAAACCTTATATACTGACACCATTATACAGTAAAACCTTATATACTGACACCATTATACAGTAAAACCTTATAGACTGACACCATTATACAGTAAAACCTTATAGACTGACACCATTATACAGTAAAACCTTATATACTGACACCATTATACAGTAAAACCTTATATACTGACACCATTATACAGTAAAACCTTATATACCGACACCATTATACAAACCTTATATACCGACACCATTATACAGTAAAACCTTATATACTGACACCATTATACAGTAAAACCTTATATACTGACACCATTATACAGTAAAACCTTATATACTGACACCATTATACAGTAAAACCTTATATACTGACACCATTATACAAACCTTATATACTGACACCATTATACAGTAAAACCTTATATACTGACACCATTATACAGTAAAACCTTATATACTGACACCATTATACAGTAAAACCTTATATACTGACACCATTATACAGTAAAACCTTATATACTGACACCATTATACAGTAAAACCTTATATACTGACACCATTATACAAACCTTATATACTGACACCATTATACAGTAAAACCTTATATACTGACACCATTATACAAACCTTATATACTGACACCATTATACAGTAAAACCTTATATACTGACACCATTATACAAACCTTATATACTGACACCATTATACAGTAAACCTTATATACTGACACCATTATACAGTAAAACCTTATATACTGACACCATTATACAGTAAAACCTTATATACTGACACCGTTATACAGTAAAACCTTATATACTGACACCATTATACAGTAAAACCTTATATACTGACAACGTTATACAGTAAACCTTATATACTGACACCATTATACAGTAAAACCTTATATACTGACACCATTATACAGTAAACCTTATATACTGACACCATTATACAAACCTTATATACTGACACCATTATACAGTAAAACCTTATATACTGACACCATTATACAGTAAAACCTTATATACTGACACCATTATACAAACCTTATATACTGACACCATTATACAAACCTTATATACTGACACCATTATACAGTAAAACCTTATATACTGACACCATTATACAGTAAAACCTTATATACTGACACCATTATACAGTAAAACCTTATATACTGACACCATTATACAGTAAAACCTTATATACTGACACCATTATACAGTAAAACCTTATATACTGACACCCATTATACAGTAAAACCTATATTACTGACACCATTATACAGTAAAACCTTATATACTGACACCATTATACAGTAAAACCTTATATACTCGACACCATTAACATTAAAACCTATATACTGACACCATTATACAGTAAACCTTATATACTGACACCATTATACGTAAAACCTTATATACTGACACCATTATACAGTAACCTTATATACTGACACCATTATACGTAAAACCTTATATACTGACACCCTTTATACAGTAAACCTTATATAACTGACACCATTATACAGTAAACCTTATATACTGACACCATTATACAGTAAAACCTTATATACTGACACCATTATACAGTAAAACCTTATATACTGACACCATTATACAGTAAAACCTTATATACCGACACCATTATACAGTAAAACCTTATATACTGACACCATTATACAGTAAAACCTTATATACTGACACCATTATACAGTAAAACCTTATATACTGACACCTTTATACAAACCTTATATACTGACACCATTATACAGTAAAACCTTATATACTGACACCATTATACAGTAAAACCTTATATACTGACACCATTATACAAACCTTATATACTGACACCGTTATACAGTAAAACCTTATATACTGACACCATTATACAGTAAAACCTTATATACTGACACCATTATACAGTAAAACCTTATATACTGACACCATTATACAAACCTTATATACTGACACCATTATACAAACCTTATATACTGACACCGTTATACAGTAAAACCTTATATACTGACACCATTATACAGTAAAACCTTATATACTGACACCATTATACAGTAAAACCTTATATACTGACATCATTATACAAACCATATGCACTGACGCTTATACTGAAAACAAACTTCAGCATTTTTCTTGTCAGAACAAAGCGTTTGGTAATGAATCATATTTGATGGAGATAATTTGTTGCTGTGGATTAAAATCTATCGGGATATAGGCCTGGCTGTGTCAGGGTTTGATGATATAACTAGCTATAGAGGCAAATCAGACATTAGTTAAACGGTAGTGTGCTTCCCTACTGAATAAACCAGATAAATGTACCAGATACGTCTTATCTTGTGTTAAAGGATGCCTATAAACGAAATGAGCAAACAAAAGAAACCATTTACATTTGGCCTCATCTTGCATGCGTTTTATATAGGTTTAATATTCAAGCATCGACGGTAACACAATTTATCGCTACACAACATCAGAATCCTTGATGCAGTCGATCCGATAGCGTTGACTATGAAATCGAAAATGACTCCTACGAATCAATACTTGAATAGGACACTTTTAATCTTCTCGGCACAATGCCTAACTGCATGTGAGGAACCCTCGGGATTCATGCGCATGCAAATACATAAAGTCCATATGGAAGTGTGTCAGCTAAGATCTCGTTAAAACATTGCCCTTAGGATGAAATAATAATTACTGCACCACCATATAGATTGTACTGTGGTTTGAACACACATATAAATTCAGTAAATTGTCTGTGGAGAGTTGGTTCAGTAAATTGCCCATGGTAAGTTGGTATCGGAAGATCTGAGCGAGGGGAATCACGTACGTCATTAAAAAACAATATTCATATAATGTTTTCGCATCAAGATCATATCATCAAACATTTCTGAAGCTCTGATTCATTTTGAATTTAACAGGGTTTTAAATTGGCTGATCAAGATAATTTATGACGGTATGATATAACCGTAATAACTGGTAAATTCAGCGATGAAGACAAGATCATAGTCTCTGACCTTGACCTTAACCACCCACGCATGCTGAAGGTCAGAATCTGTCGATCTCACCTAGAACTGACCTGGTATTTCTGCTTTGTGTACTGCATACTTAACTTTCTCAGAGAATTGAATTAGATCTTTAACAACAAACAAGCCTGAATGATGTGTGTTCCTCTCTTGATTAGGTTATGGTGCCTCACAGTTTCTGCTTGTATTACAGTGTGTCGGAAATTGTATTGACGTTCTACAAATTTGATTTAACAAATAGTAAAAAGGAATTTATAGAGTGCTGGTACATGTACATCTTTAAAAGACAGCCTGCTAAATACATTACACTGCGCCTCTAATACAGGCTTAATTCCATATACAGTACAGGGGCCTCTAATACAGCCTCCATATACATACAGTAGAGGGGCCTCTAATACAGCCTTCCATATACAGTACAGGGGCCTCTAATACAGTCTTCCATATACAGCAAAGGGGCCTCTAATACAGCCTTCCATATACGTACAGTACAAGGGCCTCTAATACAGCCTTAATTCCATATACAGTACAGGGGCCTCTAATACAGCCTTAATTCCATATACAGTACAGGGGCCTCTATTACAGCCTTAATTCCATATACAGTACAGGGCCTCTAATACAGCCTTAATTCCATATACAGTACAGGAGCCTCTATTACAGCCTTAATTCCATATACAGTACAGGGGCCTCTAATACAGCCTTCCATATACGTACAGTAGAGGGGCCTCTAATACAGCCTTCCATATACAGTACAGGGGCCTCTAATACAGCCTTCCATATACAGCACAGGGGCCTCTAATACAGCCTTCCATATACAATGTACGTACAGTACAAGGGCCTCTAATACAGCCTTCCATGTAAAGGCACAGGGGCCTCTAATACAGCCTTCCATATACGTACAGTACAAGGGCCTCTAATAAAGCCCTCCGTATACAGTACTTGGGCCTTTAATACAGCCTTCCATATACAGCACAAGGGCCTCTCATACAGCCTTCCATATACAGATTAGGGGCCTCTATTACAGCCTTGCATATACAGTACAAGGGCCTCTAATACAGTCGTAATTCCATGTACAGTACAAGGGCCTCTAATACAGCCTTCCATATGTAGTACAAGGGCCTCTAATACAGTCTTAATTCCATATACAGTACAGGGCCTATAATACAACCTTCCATATACAGATCAGGGGCCTATAATAAAACCTTCCATATACAGATCAGGGGCCTACAATACAACCTTCCATATACAGATCAGGGGCCTCTAAAACAGCCTTCCACGTTCAAGTATCTGGGGCCTCTTATTCAAATTTTGTTGGGTCCATTTGGACCGCAAGGCATATTCTATGTTTTATTTCATTGGTTTGCACCTTAATAAATTCTATAAACAATTAATAACTGATAAAGATTTATTGGCATAGAATATTTTAAAAAAAAGTGGAAACTACAACAGAATTTATCTGTAGATAATATAGATTAAACTGCAAAAGTCAAAATAAAATTCATTCATCAATCACTAATACTAGCCGACCCTGTCTATCACCTGAGAGGCTCCATGACTACTGACCGTGATTAACCTCTCAAATCGACCTGTCTGTTAGTGAAGTGGACTGTCGTGGGTGTGGCACTATACCACTCGCGGCATGCCGACAGTCACCTGTGCTTTTTATGTTTTATATACATTATATGATGGGCTTGTTTCTGTTTACTTGTACAAATTCAATTAAATGTATGATTTAGCAGATATATATATGTATACATATATATGTTTAATTTTCGTAAGATGGTAAACAAGGTCAGTATTTATGATTGAGGAAGTTGTTTCTGAAAATCTTCACCGGTGTCAGTTATCAGGACATCAGTAAGCAATAAAAACAAAGCTGTCAATCAAAATACAAATCAATAACTGTAGAACAATTGAAAAGAAATAAACGCATTGTGGTATTTGTAAGTAATGTGTTTCTTTAATAAGTTTAAGTGCACACAGAAATTTTAGAACATTCTTTATCTGTATATGTCATTCATGGGCTTTATAGTTATGTACAATCTTAAGAGTCCATCTTAATCGGTTGTACAAACGTATTCAACATGTCACATGTACAATATATAATGGTTATCTGTTGTTCGTTAAATAAAAATATCAAATCCAGTACCTATTTACATTGTACATCTGGATTCTCCGAGATCCATTTTCTTCCACATCTGTTTTTAATTGGAAAAAAAACAGCAGTCCTGATCTATAGTATAAAAAGTCAAAATAAAATGCATACAGAACACGAAAATATGCATGAATTACATACTTTGTGTTTTGTTTGGTTTGGTTTATTTTGTTTAACGTCCTATTAACAGCCAGGGTCATTTAAGGACATGCCTGGTTTTGGAGGTGGAGGAAAGACTGAGTACCCGGAGAAAAATCACCGACCTACGGTCAGTACCAGGCAACTGCCCCACGTGGGTTTCGAACTTGCGACCCAAAGGTGGAGGGCAAGTGATAAAGTGTCGGGACACCTTAACCACTCGGCCACGTGGCCCCTCGTACTTTCTGACCCTAACTCTTCTACACCAACCAAACTACATCCAACATTCAAGTCGTTGTTATATTTATAGTTAAGAATAGGGTCTTAAATGGGTTTTCATCTCAGAATTTATGAAATGAGTTATAGAAGTTTTTATGTTTCAGAGCCTTTCATCAACTCTTTTGTGAACTGAAAACAAATTGCAAAACATTCTATCATGTCACAAGTTGAAAAATTTAATTTAAACAGGTTTTAAATTATCAAAATGAGGAGGACAAAATAAAATGCTATAGAGACAGCCATTTTGTTGTGCCATTTTCAATTAATGATGTCACATCTGTATGATATCTGTATAATGATGTCATATTTGTTTCAGCCAATGAAAAATGCTCTATGTGGGCGATTGACGTACCGTATAACAGTCAATTACGTGATTTATGTGTGCATGGTGATCAGGATGGGACATTTGCACTTTTTGTCATTTAAAATTCCTTTACATAATTTACGGTAAAAATGTAAGGGCAATTGTTTAGAAACCATTTACACTTCAACTTGAATTATATGTAATAGAGGGGAATCCTTCAAATCACTACTTATCCTGAACAACTGAAGCATTTTGATGAAATTTGGTCTGGAGCTTGATTTATTGGACAAAGAAGATATATAATGTTGTGTGAATGGAGGGTGTGGCTCCCTTATGCGACTGGAGGTGCAGGGCCTATAATAGGGGAAATAGAGGTAAATCCTTTTTAATTGCTACTGGTGACCTTAAAAGCTGAAGGTTTTTAGGAAATTTGGTCTTGAGCATTATTGGCCAAGTGAGATCTAATGTGTATAAATGAAGGATGTGGCACTCTTAGGGCAAGAGAAAGGGGGTCTGATACTAGCTAAAATAAAACAACTTTTTCAAGAATGACAGGATTTGGTCCATCTGTAGTTTTACCATTGTTGGGAGAGGCATGCAGTTCAAAAATAGGAAAATATTTGAAATATAGCTTAAATAAGAGTATTTTGCAATAATTACTGAAATATCCATGTGAGCGATGCAGGCCTCTGGGCCTCTTGTTTTTTTTTATAAATTTTATGGGTCAATGTAAAAAGAAATCTTAAATTTGTCCATCATGTATTCATAATTATGAAGAAATATTGGCCTAATATTGAGTAGTTTTAACATATTGGTAGACATTTATCTCTCCTTCTGAACGTCAGCTCCGTCATTAATGTGTAGTTAATTAGCAAATGCAAACATACGAATATGACACTCGTCAGGACCATATTCGCATTTGTAATTATTGAAAAGCGGTTATAACCCATCTGTGGTACGAAAATTGGGCTGAAATCGAGCCAGTCAGTCTGGCTAATTGTGGTTTACGTATGATACAATATCTATAATTTGGGTCCCTGGCGCTGGGCATGTCGACTTCGGTAGCATTCCACCATTTTGGTATTGTTGGATGGATCTCTTCAGGTTTCAGGTACCCATGCGAAGCATACAGATTTCAGCACAGTCTTCTTTCCTGATCTATCCTCATGGGAGGGCTGTCAATTCTATATGAATTGGATGGAAACATACATTGTAATTCAACCATCGTTCATCATCCTGTATTGATATTTTGAGTTTCCTCTGAAAAAAACTGTGAAATCTCACCGACAGAGCTGGAGGGGTGGGGGGGTGGGGGGGGGGTGGGGTGGTATCAAATTAGCATACTCAACCAATAGAGGTGGGTGATCGGGCTTCAGAAGGGGCTGTAGACAGACCCACACACTAATGTCACCTGGTATTGGGGTGACCTTACAGAAGGGGCTGTAGACAGACCCACACACTAATGTCACCTGGTATTGGGGTGAAGCTACAGAAGGGGCTGTAGACAGACCCAAACACTTATAGTATGTCACCTGGTATTGGGATGAAGCTACAGAAAGGGCTGTAGACAGACCCACACACTAATGTCACCTTGTATTGGGGTGACACTACAGAATGGGCTGTAGACAGACCCACACACTAATGTCACCTGGTATTGGGGTGACCCTACAGAAGGGGCTGTAGACAGACCCACACACTGTCACCTGGTATTGGGATGACACTACAGAAGGGGCTGTAGACAGACCCACACACTGTCACCTGGTATTGGGGTGACACTACAGAAGGGGCTGTAGACAGACCCACACACTAATGTCACCTGGTATTGGGGTGACACTACAGAAGGGGCTGTAGACAGACCCACACACTAATGTTACCTGGTATTGGGGTCAAGCTACAGAAGGGGCTGTAGACAGACCCACACACTAATGTCACCTGGTATTGGGGTGACACTACAGAAGGGGCTGTAGACAGACCCACACACTAATGTCACCTGATATTGGGGTGACACTACAGAAGGGGCTGTAGACAGACCCACACACTAATGTCACCTGGTATTGGGGTGACACTTCAGAAGGGGCTGTAGACAGACCCACACTGTGACTGATGTCATCTCATATATTGAGATGAAGCCCATAGAGAAGGGCAGTGATTGTTGCCTTGGCTATTTCAGTTAATATCCCCTTCCTAATTGATATTAATATTATTTATTTCTGATAAACATTTCCCTCATTATCTCATGCTTATAAAGGACATGTAACAAGTGTGTAGCCTTTCTAGGCACATGGAAGGGAACGAAATGTAAAATAGGACATGTAATTATATAACTAGTGTGTAGCCTTTCCTGTCACATGGAAGGGAACGAAATGTAAAATAGGACATGTAATTATATAACTAGTGTGTAGCCTTTCTTGTCACATGGAAGGGAACGAAATGTAAAATAGGACATGTGATTATATAACTAGTGTGTAGCCTTTCTTGTCACATGGAAGGGAAAGAAATGTAAAATAGGACATGTAATTATATAACAAGTGTGTAGCCTTTCTTGTCACATGGAAGGGAACGAAATGTAAAATAGGACATGTAATTATGTAACAAGTGTGTAGCCTTTCTTGTCACATGGAAGGGAACGAAATGTAAAATAGGACATGTAATTATATAACTAGTGTGTAGCCTTTCTTGTCACATGGAAGGGAACGAAATGTAAAATAGGACATGTAATTATATAACAAGTGTGTAGCCTTTCTAGGCACATGGAAGGGAAGGAAATGTAAAATAGGACATGTAATTATATAACTAGTGTGTAGCCTTTCTAGGCACATGGAAGGGAACGAAATGTAAAATAGGACATGTAATTATATAACAAGTGTGTAGCCTTTCTTGTCACATGGAAGGAAAAGAAATGTGAAATTGGAAATTGAAGAATACATTAACTGAGTATGGCAGCAGATTAAAGCTGGTGGAAGAAAATGAAACAGATTGAATTTGGGACATTTAATCTTTCTGATGAAATGCACTCCTTTAATTTGTTTTCACATGCATTTTTTCTTCTTTCTTAATGAGACATATTGCAGTGTGCAGTTGTCTTTTCATCTGTTTTAAATATTTTGCTTTCAAGACCACATCCTTTTAACATCCGATGCATGTATTGAACAATTCTGATAGCTCCACACAGATATGAATCTTATAACCCTAGATATGTACAGTGTATTATATGGAATTAGGTTTAATAACATTTAAACAGATCACATAGTGCAGAAAATCATCAACTTATAAATGCAATCACAAAATATTTGTAACCATGTAGAATCTTGCAATTGATAACCTTGTGGTTACTATGTACATTCTTGGTAACCAGGTAGCATCTTGGTAACCTTGTACAATATTGGTTACCATATTGCATCTTAGTAACCATGTTACATTTTGGTAACCATGCTGCATCCTGGTTATCATGCTGCATCTTGGTTACTATGCTTCATCTTGGTTACCATGTTGCATCTTGGTTACCATGCTATATATTGGTTACTATGCTGCATCTTGGTTACCATGCTATATCTTTGTTACCAATGCATCTTCGTTACCATGTAGGGTCTTGGTTACCATGTAGTGTCTTGGTTACCATGTAGTGTCTTGGGTTACCATGCTGCATCTTTGTAACCATGCAGCGTCTTGGTAACCACGTAGCTTCTTGGCTACCATGTGGCATCTTGGTTACCATGTAGCATCTTTGTTACCATGTAGTGTCTTGAATGGTTACCATGTAGTGTCTTGGTTACCATGTAGTGTCTTGGTTACCATGTAGTGTCTTGATTAACCATGTAGCGTCTTGGTAACCATGTAGCGTCTTGGTAACCACGTAGCTTCTTGGCTACCATGTGGCATCTTGGTTACCATGTAGCATCTTGATTACCATGTAGAGTCTTGAATGGTTACCATGTAGTGTCTTGGTTACCATGTAGTGTCTTGGTTACCATGTAGCATCTTGGTTACCATGTAGTGTCTTGATTAACCATGTAGCATCTTGGTTACCATGTAGTGTCTTGGTTACCATGTAGTGTCTTGATTACCATGTAGTGTCTTGGTTACCATGTAGCATCTTGATTACCATGTAGAGTCTTGAATGGCTACCATGTAGTGTCTTGGTTACCATGCTGCATCTTTGTAACCATGTACCGTCTTGGTAACCATGTAGCGTCTTGGTAACCATGTAGCTTCTTGGCTACCATGTGGCATCTTGGTTACCATGTAGCATCTTTGTAACCATGTAGCGACTTGGTAACCATGTAGCTTCTTGGCTACCATATAGTTTCTTGGCTACCATGTAGTGTCTTTGTTACCATGTAGTGTCTTGGTAACCATGTAGTGTCTTTGTTACCATGTAGTGTCTTGGTAACCATGTAGCATCTTGTTACCATTTAGCGTCTTGGCTACCATGCAGCATCTTGATTACCATGTAGAGTCTTGAATGGTTACCATGTAGCGTCTTGGTTACCATGTAGCATCTTGGTTACCATGTAGCATCTTGGTTACCATGTAGCGTCTTGGTTACCTGATGTAGTGTCTTAGTTACCATGTAGGGTCTTGGTTACCATGTAGAGTCTTGGTTACCATGTAGTGTCTTGATTACCATGTAGCATCTTGATTACCATGTAGAGTCTTGAATGGTTACCATGTAGCGTCTTGGTTACCATGTAGTGTCTTGGTTACCATGTAGCATCTTGGTTACCATGTAGTGTCTTGGTTACCATGCAGTGTCTTGGTTACCATGTAGCGTCTTGGTTACCATGTAGTGTCTTGGTTACCATGTAGCATCTTGGTTACCATGTAGAGTCTTGGCTACCATGCAGTGTCTTGGTTACCATGCAGTGTCTTGGTTACCATGTAGCGTCTTGGTTACCATGTAGTGTCTTGATTACCATGTAGCGTCTTGGTTACCGTGTACCAATTTTTCTCTCTTTTCCACTCCTATCACTCTGACCATTTAGATATATAGTCATTCCACAATGATATGTCACCTGAGTGATGATATCTTCACAGTTGTCAGACTTACCCAGTGTTTATGTATGGACATCTAGTGATGCTGAACATTGATCTGTACAGCCCTAATTGACCAGAAATGGTTTGTGAGTACCCTATTGATCCTTCAGGTTCCTCAAACCCACATTGATCTAGGGCCCCTCTCATGCATCCTTAAAACATTGCAAGTCCTTATTCAATTTAATCCTGAACAGTCTGTTCTATTTTAGCTTGTTTTCCCCAATGGCCAAAAGAAGATTGAAGTGAAAACTACATGTCAATTATTTTCTAGACTTCTATCAAAAATAGAACAAAAGCTGTCTGAAAGATGTGACTTTATGTCACTAATGTTTTCTATCACTTCAATCATCACGTGGAGCTGTCCTCTGTATCTCACAGCCAGAGACCTGTTGTATTTTGTCCAAAGATCCTTGTTGTGAGATTAAGAGATATGCTTGATATTCACTGAGAGATCCTTGTTGTGTGAGTGAGAGATCCTTGTGTGAGTAAGAGATCCTTGTGTGAGTAAGAGATCGTTTTTGTGTGAGAGATCCTTGTGTGAATGAGAGATCGTTGTTGTGTGAGAGATCCTTGTGTGAATGAGAGATCGTTGTGTGAGTGAGAGATCCTTGTGTGAGTGAGAGATCCTTGTGTGAGTGAGAGATCCTTGTGTGAGTGGGGATATTGTTGTGTGAGTGAGAGATCCTTGTGTGAGTAAGAGATCCTTGTGTGAGTAAGAGATCGTTGTTGTGTGAGTGAGAGATCCTTGTGTGAGTAAGAGATCCTTGTGTGAGTGAGAGATCCTTGTGTGAGTGAGAGATTCTTGTGTGAGTGGGGATATTGTTGTGTGAGTGAGAGATCCTTGTGTGAGTAAGAGATCCTTGTGTGAGTGAGAGATCCTTGTGTGAGTGGGGATATTGTTGTGTGAGTGAGAGATCCTTGTGTGAGTAAGAGATCCTTGTGTGAGTGAGACATCCTTGTGTGAGTGAGAGATCCTTGTGTGAGTGAGAGATCCTTGTGTGAGTGGGGATATTGTTGTGTGAGTGAGAGATCCTTGTGTGAGTAAGAGATCCTTGTGTGAGTAAGAGATCGTTGTTGTGTGAGTGAGAGATCCTTGTGTGAGTGAGAGATCCTTGTGTGAGTGAGAGATTCTTGTGTGAGTGGGGATATTGTGTGAGTGAGAGATCGTTGTGTGTGTAAGAGATCCTTGTGTGAGTGAGAGATCGTTGTGTGAGTGGGGATATTGTTGTGTGAGTGAGAGATCCTTGTGTGAGTGAGAGATCCTTGTGTGAGTAAGAGATCCTTGTGTGAGTGAGAGATCCTTGTGTGAGTGAGAGACCCTTGTGTGAGTAAGAGATCCTTGTGTGAGTGAGAGATCCTTGTGTGAGTGAGAGATCCTTGTGTGAGTAAGAGATCCTTGTGTGAGTGAGAGATCCTTGTGTGAGTGAGAGATCCTTGTGTGAGTGGGGATATTGTTGTGTGAGTGAGAGATCCTTGTGTGAGTAAGAGATCGTTGTTGTGTGAGTGAGAGATCCTTGTTGTGTTTGTGAGAGATCATGTATAACTGAAGAAAACAATTATTACATAAGAAGATATTCCTAATGTAGGGGACATTAAAACAGTGATTAGAGGATATTCCTAATGTAGGGGACATTAAAACAGTGATTAGATTAGAAGATATTCCTAATGTAGGGGACATTAAAACAGTGATTAGATTAGAAGATATTCCTAATGTAGGGGACATTAAAACAGTGATTAGATTAGAAGATATTCCTAATGTAGGGGACATTAAAACAGTGATTAGATTAGAAGATATTCCTAATGTAAGGGACATTAAAACAGTGATTAGATTAGAAGATATTCCTAATGTAGGGGACATTAAAACAGTGATTAGATTAGAGGATATTCCTAATGTAGGGGACATTAAAACAGTGATTAGAAGATATTCCTAATGTAGGGGACATTAAAACAGTGATTAGAAGATATTCCTAATGTAGGGGACATTAAAACAGTGATTAGATTAGAAGATATTCCTAATGTAGGGGACATTAAAACAGTGATTAGAAGATATTCCTAATGTAGGGGACATTAAAACAGTGATTAGATTAGAAGATATTCCTAATGTAGGGGACATTAAAACAGTGATTAGATTAGAAGATATTCCTAATGTAGGGGACATTAAAACAGTGATTAGATTAGAAGATATTCCTAATGTAGGGACATTAAAACAGTGATTAGATTAGAAGATATTCCTAATGTAGGGGACATTAAAACAGTGATTAGATTAGAAGATATTCCTAATGTAGGGGACATTAAAACAGTGATTAGATTAGAAGATATTCCTAATGTAGGGACATTAAAACAGTGATTAGATTAGAAGATATTCCTAATGTAGGGGACATTAAAACAGTGATTAGATTAGAAGATATTCCTAATGTAGGGGACATTAAAACAGTGATTAGATTAGAAGATATTCCTAATGTAGGGGACATTAAAACAGTGATTAGATTAGAAGATATTCCTAATGTAGGGGACATTAAAACAGTGATTAGATTAGAAGATATTCCTAATGTAGGGACATTAAAACAGTGATTAGATTAGAAGATATTCCTAATGTAGGGGACATTAAAACAGTGATTAGATTAGAAGATATTCCTAATGTAGGGGACATTAAAACAGTGATTAGAAGATATTCCTAATGTAGGGACATTAAAACAGTGATTAGAAAATATTCCTAATGTAGGGGACATTAAAACAGTGATTAGAAGATATTCCTAATGTAGGGACATTAAAACAGTGATTAGAAAATATTCCTAATGTAGGGGACATTAAAACAGTGATTAGAAGATATTCCTAATGTAGGGGACATTAAAACAGTGATTAGATTAGAAGATATTCCTAATGTAGGGGACATTAAAACAGTGATTAGATTAGAAGATATTCCTAATGTAAGGACATTAAAACAGTGATTAGATTAGAAGATATTCCTAATGTAGGGGACATTAAAACAGTGATTAGATTAGAAGATATTCCTAATGTAGGGACATTAAAACAGTGATTAGAAGATATTCCTAATGTAGGGGACATTAAAACTGTGATTAGATTAGAAGATATTCCTAATGTACGGGACATTAAAACAGTGATTAGAAGATATTCCTAATGTAGGGGACATTAAAACAGTGATTAGAAGATATTCCTAATGTAGGGGACATTAAAACAGTGATTAGAAGATATTCCTAATGTAGGGACATTAAAACAGTGATTAGAAGATATTCCTAATGTAGGGGACATTAAAACAGTGATTAGATTAGAAGATATTCCTAATGTAGGGACATTAAAAGAGTGATTAGGGGATATTCCTAATGTCGGGGACATTCACAGTAATGATCTCCAGCGACTACGACATTTTAAATGACACACATGTTGTGCTGAAAGCAAAAGCAAAACATAAAGATGCAAGCAGTTAGAATTCACCGTTAAATTTCTGATTACTTGTAGAAAACATTTATTATCACGCTTGGTAAATCTCTTTAAATGTCACAGTTTGACAACAATTACGACTCTTATCACTGTGGTTTTCAATAACTTTCTCCAAAATGTAATATTAATCAAGTTCATAAAACACAGATTACTGGATTGAAATCCAGAACAAAGCAGGCTTAAGGAATGTATTGATATTGGCTTTCCAAGACAAAACTGAAATTAATTGACGGAATTTTAACACTGAACCTTTTGCAAGGTATGTACGTATATATATATTAAAACCAACTACAATTTACATATTAGAAACAAGGTTCTCAGATTATTTACTTTTGGGATCAATGAATTTAAAGCTGTTATTGTTGAGTGTTTAAAATTAATTCTGTATCATAACTCCCATGTGATTTATTTTCCTTTCACTTGTAAAACTTTAAAATTCACTCAATTTGATAAAGTACATGTCCAAATTCCATTTGTTGAGGGACAGCTATGGTGAATGGCCGTCACCTGTAACACAATCTTATTAAACACCTCACAACTGACAATATTTTTTGTATGCACTGGTCAGTCCAATATTTAAACTGTTTTAACAACAGTTCAATATCTTAAAAAATTTTCAAGATCAAGGAAAATTTGACTAATTTGTTTTGTGTCCTTATATATCAGATAAAATTCATTACAAGTCATCGATGTTGCCTTCCCAATTCAATAGAATTAGGGATGGTATATATTGAAATGTCGGGATTATAAGATATTCTTGGGTTTTGTAGGTGGTATTCATCTAGCTATTATTATACTCTTTACGTCACTTTCCATATTCATATTATCGTTGCCATGGAAACCAAGTATTTCTGGAATTGCGTTTTATATATTGGCCAATCCTATAGCCAGGTGACTGGTGAGTTTCTTTAATCACAGAAAAATTCACAAGTATCATTAAGGCCTGACTGGTTTGTAATAGGATGAGTTCTGAGTGTCCGATTCCCATGTAAAATGTACATTGATAATTGCTCTCCATAACTTAGAAGCTGCTGGTGAGGAAAGAACATGCTAGTTTTTTTCTCCTAAGGTGATCAATTATTTACAAGTCTTATTAGCTCTCCCAGTTAGGATCACAAATGGTTTTAGTGCCTACGTTGTAAATTTATTGGAGATATCAGATTCTGGGTACATCTGGGGAGAGAACTACCATCGGCATTGATTGAAAATAGCATGAAACAGAAGGTCAGTGGGTATATGGTGATCGGACTTACAGGGATCTGTTGGGGTTAAACTGGGTATGTGTGGGGACTATAGGGGTATGTGTGGGGACTATAGGGGGTATGTGTGAGGACTATAGGGGTATGTGTGAGGACTATAGGGGGTATGTGTGGGGACTATAGGGGTATGTGTGGGGACTATAGGGGTATGTGTGTGGACTATAGGGGTATGTGTGGGGACTATAGGGGGTATGTGTGAGGACTATAGGGGTATGTGTGGGGACTATAGGGGGTATGTGTGGGGACTATAGAGGGTATGTGTGGGGACTATAGGGGTATGTGTGGGGACTATAGGGGGTATGTGTGGGGACTATAGGGGTGTGTGTGGGGACTATAGGGGGTATGTGTGGGGACTATAGGGGGTATGTGTGGGGACTATAGGGGTATGTGTGGGGACTATAGGGGGTATGTGTGGGGACTATAGGGGGTATGTGTGGGGACTATAGGGGTATGTGTGGGGACTATAGGGGGTATGTGTGGGGACTATAGGGGGTATGTGTTGGGACTATAGGGGTATGTGTGAGGACTATAGGGGTATGTGTGGGGACTATAGGGGTATGTGTGGGGACTATAGGGGTATGTGTGGGGACTATAGGGGTATGTGTGGGGACTATAGGGGTATGTGTGGGGACTATAGGGGTATGTGTGGGGACTATAGGGGTATGTGTGGGGACTATAGGGGTATGTGTGGGGACTATAGGGGTATGTGTGGGGACTATAGGGGTATGTGTGGGGACTATAGGGGTATGTGTGAGGACTATAGGGGGTATGTGTGGGGACTATAGGGGTATGTGTGGGGACTATAGGGGTATGTGTGGGGACTATAGGGGTATGTGTGGGGACTATAGGGGTATGTGTGGGGACTATAGGGGGTATGTGTGGGGACTATAGGGGGTATGTGTGGGGACTATAGGGGTATGTGTGAGGACTATAGGGGTATGTGTGGGGACTATAGGGGGTATGTGTGAGGACTATAGGGGTATGTGTGGGGACTATAGGGGGTATGTGTGGGGACTATAGGGGGTATGTGTGAGGACTATAGGGGTATGTGTGGGGACTATAGGGGGTATGTGTGGGGACTATAGAGGGTATGTGTGGGGACTATAGGGGTATGTGTGGGGACTATAGGGGGTATGTGTGGGGACTATAGGGGTATGTGTGGGGACTATAGGGGGTATGTGTGGGGACTATAGGGGGTATGTGTGGGGACTATAGGGGTATGTGTGGGGACTATAGGGGGTATGTGTGGGGACTATAGGGGGTATGTGTGGGGACTATAAGGGGTATGTGTGGGGACTATAGGGGTATGTGTGGGGACTATAGGGGGTATGTGTGGGGACTATAGGGGTATGTGTGAGGACTATAGGGGTATGTGTGGGGACTATAGGGGTATGTGTGGGGACTATAGGGGTATGTGTGGGGACTATAGGGGTATGTGTGGGGACTATAGGGGTATGTGTGAGGACTACAGGGGTATGTGTGGGGACTATAGGTGGTATGTGTGGGGACTATAGGGGTATGTGTGGGGACTATAGGGGGTATGTGTGGGGACTATAGGGATATGTGTGGGGACTATAGGGGGTATGTGTGGGGACTATAGGGGTATGTGTGAGGACTACAGGGGTATGTGTGGGGACTATAGGTGGTATGTGTGGGGACTATAGGGGTATGTGTGGGGACTATAGGGGTATGTGTGGGGACTATAGGGGGTATGTGTGGGGACTATAGGGGGTATGTGTGTGGACTATAGGGGGTATGTGTGGGGACTATAGGGGGTATGTGTGAGGACTATAGGGGACTATAGGGGTATGTGTGGGGACTATAGGGGTATGTGTGGGGACTATAGGGGTATGTGTGGGGACTATAGGGGTATGTGTGGGGACTATAAAGTTGTGTTGCAGAGTATAAATTATGTTTGGGGACTGATAATTGTATGGATAAGATATAAAAAATCATACAGGACTATAGGGATTCCAAGGAATCTTGACACATCAATGATGATGTTTAGAACAATTATAAATTTTAGCCAAATCGCCATGTACAATACTATTGCCATACCACCTTTGAGAGTGTACTGGCATTTATAATGTATTTTAAAAGACCTGTTGATTTGATTACAATTTTACACCTAATACAGCAAACAATGTACTCTTTACTGGTCAATTGTATGGCAAAAGTGACAGATTTGAGTAGAATCAGGAAAACCTCACACCTCGAATCCAACACTAGCTGTGATATGATACATTTTACATTTAATGAGGCCATCATATTTAATATGCTGTCTCTGCTGGTGTGATGTATCCAGAATTGTGGTTTCAGTAACTAATGCCAGGAAAGTGTGGGAGAAAAATCATCAGTCTCCGCTGTGTGATGTATAGACAGTGATACCTGGACCCTTGGGATAAAATTTTTATAAGGACGTCAACTTTTGACAGGAATTGTTACTGTATGTAATAATGGTGTGGAGTTGTCTGTCTGTCGTTCTGTTTGGAATATAATGGTGTGGAGTTGTCTGTCTGTCGTTCTGTTTGGAATATAATGGTGTGGAGTTGTCTGTCTGTCTGTCCTTCTGTTTGGAATATAATGGTGTGGAGTTGTCTGTCTGTCGTTGTTACTGTATGTAATAATGGTGTGGAGTTGTCTGTCTGTCGTTCTGTTTGGAATACACTTTGTTTGTCAAGATACCTTAACCCTTTTAACCCTAAGAATCTAAGGTGGACTCTTCCATTCAATCATCATTTGAAGTCCAATATGGTCAGTAGGGGTGAAAGGGTTAAATTCCTCCATTTTCAGATGATATCTTGGCTGTCTTAAGGGGCATGTACATTTTTTTTTTTTTGTATGTCTCTTAAAGTCACTGAACAACATTCTGATTTCGTGATTTCTCTGATGCCTTTTGTTTATTTCATTACTTGAATGTAGCTTGTCTGGAGATCTTCTCTAAGAGATTTAAACAAATCTCATTGAATCTTAATGGAAGCCTTCAAATTATAATACATTTCTTTAAAGAAGTCTGTTTTCCTGAGTGATATTTAAATTTGACTATTTTTTGAATACGTGTACATTTGTAAGTAATATATGGTAACTCTATTTGTTCAAAGATTGTCTAGTTTAACATCAAATCAGCAGATACATTTAAGGACGGCAAGCTTCCCCTTCATGCCTATAGGGACAAAATGTACAAAATTTGGTTTAGTATTTTTTAAGGTCCTATCAGCAGCTATGATTATTCAAGGACGACCTCCCAATTGTGTGGGTTTGGTTTGGTTTGTATTGTTTAACGTCCTACCAACAGCTAAGGTCATTCAAGGACGGCCTCCCCCGTGTGCGAGATACATGTGTATGGTGAGTGTGTATTTTGGGAGGCTGTGGTAATATCGTGTTTGTCTCCTTATGATAATGCGGAACTGATGCCGACTTTATAGTGCAATTTCACTGAAATATACTCCTGAAGACATCCAGCAGGACACCCTAAATGGTCACAATGTACAGACAATGGCGAACCAGTTATGTTACTCCTACAATGCTGAGTACTATAGAAACGTTTAATAGACTCTAGTATGTCTCGGCCAGGGGACAGTACCAAAAGCCTTCCTCACACGCTCAACTAAAATGTCAAAAGTGAGGCAGTGTCAAGGGAGATATTAGAAAGAAAAAAACTGTTTTGCAAAAGAAGAGGAAAGATAAGATCCCTAATTTAGTTGCTTCTTTCGATCGTTTTTGTTGAAAGATGATTTGCTCTTTGTTTATTTCATTATTTTGATCTTGTTCAGAGATATTTTAATTTTGTGGTGTATAAATCTGAAAGAAATTTATACTTGATAGGATATGTTACTGTAGTTATAGTGTCTAATATTTTACAGTTCCTTAAAATCTTTTTCCCACACTATACACTTGAAATCGTACCCTCAGGTTGAGACATTTGTCTGTATCACTCAGGAGTACAATATTCTTTTTCTCCCACACTATACACTCAAAATCTAACCCTCATGTTGAGATTTGTTTGTATCACTCAGGAGTATAAGATTCTATTTCTCCCACTCTATACACTTCAAATCTTGCCATCAGGTTCAGACATTTGTCTGTATCACTCAGGAGTACAATATTCTATTAATCCCACACTATATACTTAAAATCTTACCCTCAGGTTGAGACATTTGTCTGTATCTCTCAGGAGTATAAGATTCTATTTCTCCCACACTATACACTTCAAATCTTGCCATCAGGTTCAGACATTTGTCTGTATCACTCAGGAGTACAATATTCTATTAATCCCATACTATATACTTAAAATCTTACCCTCAGGTTGAGACATTTGTCTGTATCTCTCAGGAGTATAAGATTGTATTTATCCCATACTATACACTTGAAATCATACCATCAGGTTCAGACATTGTCTGTATCACTTAAGAGTACAATATTCTGTTCATCCCACATGTATACTTCAAATCTTGCCATCAGGTTCAGACATTTGTCTGTATCTCTCAGGAGTATAAGATTATATTTATCCCCCACTGTGCACTATATATATATATATAAAATGCACTGCAAGCTTAATTGATACACAATGGTATGATCCCAACATTCAGAGGACAACGTGGTAAGTATATGACATGATGTCTGGAGAAATCTGCCATTAACAACTGACACCCACCTCAAGTCCTTAATGGTAGTAATTAACCAAGAACCCTGTACAGAATACTAGCTTACTTCATGATCTTTCCAAATTAAATATGATGTTATTTTGTGTGAGTTTTATAAAGACAGTGTGAACTGTATGTCCATGTGTTTATAAAAATAGTGATGGTACAATGTAATTATGAATACAACCATTGTCAAAAACCAAAGTGTATAGATGGTTTGACGAACACGTAACATGTCCACTCTTAAAGAGATCAGACCGGAGACTTCAGAAACATTTGAATATACAATAAAACATTGAAACTAAGCACTTTAGTCTGTACGATACCATCCATTAGTAAATAGCCCCGAGTTCCAAAGAGTTCCAACCAGGATAATGAGAGTAGAAAATGAGGTATGTATAATTACTGTACTTTTAAACAGACATGGTGCCCTCTGTGTAATGGTGGGTCCTATGTCCACACAGCCTTGCTGGACTATCACAAACATATGCGCTATCATTAAGCTTTTCCTGATTCATAAGGTATAGATGTCAGAACGCTGTCGTCTGTTGAGCTGGAGAGTGGCAAAAATCGGCTGTCACATAGAAACTGCTCTACCAGCAGATCCGCTTTGTAAACATTTGAGTCGAGTCGTCGTAGGAATGGTTGGACAGTCAGTGCAGTATAAACTTGGGCTTTCTTGTTAGGACTTTTTATCAATACATTCCCTGCTGTTGGGCATCAGTTTGTATTTAGACTTTACTAGGGAGTCTGTTTTCTGTAGTGTACTTTCCGTGATATTTATCGGCTGATGACAAAGTTACCAGATTACCAAGCCAGGGTGTCGCTATATGAGAGATAATCCCTCCTCAAAGGAGTTAAGATATTTACCAGGAATCTACCCTAATCTGATAAATGTTTAATAGAAAAGTGTTCAGCTATTGTCTGGTACAACAGGTCTTCAACAATGACAACTTTACACATAGCCTAGTCGACCTGTGAACTGTTCAGCAGGAGCTGTCAATGTGGGATTAGTATTCCGATGTGGGATTCGTTTTCTGATGTGGGATCCATGTTCGGATGTGGGATTTGTGTAATTCTGATGTGGGATTTGTATTCTGATGTGGGATTTGTAATCTGATGAGGAATTTTTAATCTAATGTGGGATTCTGATCCATATGTGGGATTTGTATTCTGATGTGGGATTTTTAAATTCTGATGTGGGATTTGTATGCTGATGTGGGATTTGTATTCTGATGTGGGATTTGTATTCTGATGTGGGATTTGTATTCTGATGTGGGATTTTTAAATTCTGATGTGGGATTTGTATTCCGATTCTAGCTGGGCCTGTATTTTATGATCTCAGGACCATCGACGCAGTCGGCAATAAAATTCAACAATAAACATATAAAAAAAACTTAGATATCAGAAATTGCTCATTGAGGAGAATTGATGATAAGATTTGAAGGAATTTTTAGAGATATCCAAAAGTTAAGTACAAAGTGTTTTTAGCATCTTCCTGGTGATAACAATGAACAAATTCATTGTGTTTTGATGGTATTATTATATATGTGGATTACATCTGTGAACAATTCTGTCAATGGTCATTGGAACCAACAACATTGGTATATTTACTGATACCGATGAGGGATAGTATTGACTCGGTCACTGTGGTGGTCAAATACAACTAATTAAGGAATAAATTTGATAGAGAATTGTGAACATGGATCAGAGTCAGCACAGGTTAGAGCCTGTTAAGAGATTAACCATAGCCACACAGACGTCGTTATGTGAGGAACTTGATGAGGGGGAAGAGGAGGGAGATTCGGAGGGTCGGCGTGACAGTTACAGCAGTATTGAGGGTGGATTCAGTCGTAAGAAGTGTGTCGTGTGTCTGGATGGAGCCCGCTACACCATCGGTAACATTCAGTTTATTTATCATTGTTTCCTCAAATATTAAGTGACATTATATTGTCAGGAATAGTATAAATAATACCTATCATTCTGCTTCAATATAAAAACATCAATACACCAATTAAATACATATGTACTAACAATTATTATATCACCACACAGACCAACTATATCACCACACAGACCACTATATCACCACACAGACCACTATATCACCACACAGACCACTATATCACCCCACAGACCACTATATCACCACACAGACCACTATATCACCACACAGACCACTATATCATCACACAGACCACTATATCACCACACAGACCCACTATATCACCATACAAACCCACTATATCACCACACAGACCACTATATCACCACACAGACCACTATATCACCACACAGACCCACTATATCACCACACAGACCACTATATCACCACACAGACCACTATATCACCACACAGACCACTATATCACCACACAGACCCACTATATCACCACACAGACCACTATATCACCACACATACCACTATATCACCACAGAGACCACTATATCACCACACAGACCACTATATCACCACAGAGACCACTATATCACCACACAGACCACTATATCACCACACATACCACTATATCACCACAGAGACCACTATATCACCACACAGACCCACTTTATCACCACACAGACCACTATATCACCACACAGACCACTATATCACCATACAGACCCACTATATCACCACACAGACTCACTATATCACCACACAGACCACTATATCACCACACAGACCACTATATCACCACACAGACCCACTATATCACCACACAGACCACTATATCACCACAGAAAACAATATATCACCACACAGACCACTATATCACCATACAGACCCACTATATCACCACACAGACCCACTATATCACCACACAGACCACTATATCACCACACAGACCACTATATCACCACACAGACCACTATATCACCACACAGACCACTATATCACCACACAGACCCACTATATCACCACACAGACCCACTATATCACCACACAGACCACTATATCACCACACAGACCACTATATCACCACACAGACCACTATATCACCACACAGACCACTATATCACCACACAGACCACTATATCACCACACAGACCACTATCACACTAACCACTATATCACCACACAGACCACTATATCACCACACAGACCCACTATATCACCACACAGACCACTATATCACCACACAGACCACTATATCACCACACAGACCCACTATATCACCACACAGACCACTATATCACCACACAGACCCACTATATCACCACACAGACCACTATATCACCACACAGACCACTATATCACCACACAGACCACTATATCACCACACAGACCACTATATCACCACACAGACCCACTATATCACCACACAGACCACTATATCACCACACAGACCCACTATATCACCACACAGACCACTATATCACCACACAGACCCATGGTATCACGTTGTTTGACGTCACAACAGTGATATAATGACATTTGAATACAAATGAAGTTAAACTCTTGGCATGACTCTGATTTGTCAACTTAAGAGCCCCCCCCCCCCCCCTACCTCATCCTATAGGGGGTTGAAAGATGCTATCTTGAACTCATGGATGCGTGAAAAAGAATTTCTGGTACATTATTGATATAATTATGTAATTATATAAAAATTGCATAAAGACCAAATTAATATGATTATGTCTGCTATATCTCACTGCATGTCGAAAAGCTGACTAACTGCGGGGCCTTGCTGGGCTGTGGTTTCTCGTTCCTTATATGGCCCCTGAAGAATCGCGGATTTTCTTCTGTGGCTTCTATTAGGGGGACATTGATGAGACCAAAATAGACCTGTCCCTATGGCAACACTTGGGATCTTAAATATTTTCTTTCTTTCCTCACTACTCTGTCTTTCTTTGCTTCGTTTTTATACTCTGACCCTGACTGTTATTGTCTCCTTGACATTAATCCTCATATGACCCTGACTGTTGTTGTCTCCTTGACATTAATCCTCATATGACCCTGGCTGTTGTTGTCTCCTTGACATTAATCCTCATATGTCCCTGGCTGTTGGTGTCTCCTTGACATTAATCCTCATATGGCCCTGGCTGTTGGTGTCTCCTTGACATTAATCCTCATATGGCCCTGGCTGTTGTTGTCTCCTTGACATTAATCCTCATATGGCCCTGGCTGTTGGTGTCTCCTTGACATTAATCCTCATATGACCCTGGCTGTTGTTGTCTCCTTGACATTAATCCTCATTTGCCCCTGGCTGTTGTTCTCTGCTTGACATTAATCCTCATATGACCCTGGCTGTTGGTGTCTCCTTGACATTAATCCTCATATGACCCTGGCTGTTGGTGTCTCCTTGACATTAATCCTCATATGTCCCTGGCTGTTGTTGTCTCCTTGACATTAATCCTCATATGGCCCTGGCTGTTGGTGTCTCCTTGACATTAATCCTCATATGGCCCTGGCTGTTGGTGTCTCCTTGACATTAATCCTCATATGGCCCTGGCTGTTGTTGTCTCCTTGACATTAATCCTCATATGGCCCTGGCTGTTGGTGTCTCCTTGACATTAATCCTCATATGACCCTGGCTGTTGTTGTCTCCTTGACATTAATCCTCATTTGCCCCTGGCTGTTGTTCTCTGCTTGACATTAATCCTCATATGACCCTGGCTGTTGGTGTCTCCTTGACATTAATCCTCATATGACCCTGGCTGTTGGTGTCTCCTTGACATTAATCCTCATATGTCCCTGGCTGTTGTTGTCTCCTTGACATTAATCCTCATATGGCCCTGGCTGTTGGTGTCTCCTTGACATTAATCCTCATATGGCCCTGGCTGTTGGTGTCTCCTTGACATTAATCCTCATATGGCCCTGGCTGTTGGTGTCTCCTTGACATTAATCCTCATATGGCCCTGGCTGTTGTTGTCCCCTTGACATTAATCCTCATATGACCCTGGCTGTTGGTGTCTCCTTGACATTAATCCTCATATGGCCCTGGCTGTTGTTGTCCCCTTGACATTAATCCTCATATGGCCCTGACTGTTGGTGTCTCCTTGACATTAATCCTCATATGGCCCTGGCTGTTGGTGTCTCCTTGACATTAATCCTCATATGACCCTGGCTGTTGGTATCTCCTTGACATTAATCCTCATATGGCCCTGGCTGTTGTTGTCTCCTTGACATTAATCCTCATATGGCCCTGGCTGTTGTTGTCTCCTTGACATTAATCCTCATTTGGCCCTGGCTGTTGGTGTCTCCTTGACATTAATCCTCATATGACCCTGGCTGTTGGTGTCTCCTTGACATTAATCCTCATATGGCTCTGGCTGTTGGTGTCTCCTTGACATTAATCCCCATATGTCCCTGGCTGTTGGTGTCTCCTTGACATTAATCCTCATATGGCTCTGGCTGTTGGTGTCTCCTTGACATTAATTCCATATGTCTCTGGCTGTTGGTGTCTCCTTGACATTAATCCTCATATGGCCCTGGCTGTTGGTGTCTCCTTGACATTAATCCTCATATGGCCCTGGCTGTTGGTGTCTCCTTGACATTAATCCTCATATGACCCTGGCTGTTGGTGTCTCCTTGACATTAATCCTCATTTGGCCCTGGTTGTTGGTGTCTCCTTGACATTAATCCTCATATGACCCTGGCTGTTGCTGTCTCCTTGACATTAATCCTCATATGACCCTGGCTGTTGGTGTCTCCTTGACATTAATCCTCATTTGGCCCTGGCTATTGTTGTCTCCTTGACATTAATCCTCATATGGCCCTGGCTGTTGGTGTCTCCTTGACATTAATCCTCATATGGCCCTGGCTGTTGGTGTTTCCTTGACATTAATCCTCATATGACCCTGGCTGTTGTTGTCTCCTTGACATTAATTCCATATGTCTCTGGCTGTTGGTGTCTCCTTGCCATTAATTCCATATGTCTCTGGCTGTTGGTGTCTCCTTGACATTAATCCTCATATGACCCTGGCTGTTGTTGTCTCCTTGACATTGATTCCATATGGCTCTGGCTGTTGGTGTCTCCTTGACATTAATTCCATATGTCTCTGGCTGTTGGTGTCTCCTTGACATTAATCCTCATATGACCCTGGTTGTTGGTGTCTCCTTGACATTAATCCTCATATGGCCCTGGCTGTTGGTGTCTCCTTGACATTAATCCTCATATGACCCTGGCTGTTGTTGTCTCCTTGACATTAATCCTCATATGACCCTGACTGTTGGTGTCTCCTTGACATTAATCCTCATTTGGCCCTGGCTGTTGGTGTCTCCTTGACATTAATCCTCATATGGCCCTGGCTGTTGTTGTCTCCTTGACATTAATCCTCATATGACCCTGGCTGTTGTTGTCTCCTTGACATTAATCCTCATATGACCCTGGTTGTTGGTGTCTCCTTGACATTAATCCTCATATGACCCTGGTTGTTGTTGTCTCCTTGACATTAATCCTCATATGACCCTGGTTGTTGTTGTCTCCTTGACATTAATCCTCATATGACCCTGGTTGTTGTTGTCTCCTTGACATTAATCCTCATATGACCCTGGTTGTTGGTGTCTCCTTGACATTAATCCTCATATGACCCTGGTTGTTGTTGTCTCCTTGACATTAATCCTCATATGACCCTGGCTGTTGGTGTCTCCTTGACATTAATCCTCATATGACCCTGACTGTTGGTGTCTCCTTGACATTAATCCTCATATGACCCTGGTTGTTGTTGTCTCCTTGACATTAATCCTCATATGACCCTGGCTGTTGGTGTCTCCTTGACATTAATCCTCATATGACCCTGGTTGTTGTTGTCTCCTTGACATTAATCCTCATATGACCCTGGTTGTTGTTGTCTCCTTGACATTAATCCTCATATGGCCCTGGCTGTTGGTGTCTCCTTGACATTAATCCTCATATGGCCCTGGCTGTTGGTGTCTCCTTGACATTAATCCTCATATGACCCTGGCTGTTGGTGTCTCCTTGACACCTTTCCTCATATGACCCTGACTGTTGGTGTCTCCTTGACATTAATCCTCATATGACCCTGGCTGTTGGTGTCTCCTTGACATTAATCCTCATATGACCCTGGCTGTTGGTGTCTCCTTGACACCTTTCCTCATATGACCCTGACTGTTGGTGTCTCCTTGACATTAATCCTCATATGACCCTGGCTGTTGGTGTCTCCTTGACATTAATCCTCATATGGCCCTGGCTGTTGGTGTCTCCTTGACATTAATCCTCATATGACCCTGACTGTTGGTGTCTCCTTGACACCTTTCGTCATATGACACTAGCTGTTGGTGTCTCCTTGAACACCCATCCTCATAGGATAATGGCTATTGGTGTCTCCTTGACAGCCATCCTCATATGACCCTGACTGTTGGTGTCTCCTTGACAGCCATCCTCATATGACCCTGACTGTTAGTGTCTCCTTGACAACTTTCCTCATATGACCCTGGCTGTTGATGTCTCCTTCACAGCCATCCTCATATGACCCTGACTGTTGGTGTCTCCTTGACAGTCGTCCTCATATAATCCCAACTGTTGGTGTCTCCTTGACACCTTTCGTCATAAGACACTACATGTAGCTGTTGGTGTCTCCATGACATCCATCCTCATATGACCCTGACTGTTGGTGTCTCCATCACAGCCATCCTCATATGACCCTGGCTGTTGATGTCTCCTTGACAACTTTCCTCATATGACCCTGACTGTTGGTGTCCCCTTGATACCCGTCCTCATATGACCCTGGCTGTTGGTGTCTCCTTGACCCCCATCCTCATATGACCCTGACTGTTGGTGTCTCCTTGACCCCCGTCCTCATATGACCCTGACTGTTGGTGTCTCCTTGACCCCCGTCCTCATATGACCCTGACTGTTGGTGTCTCCTTGACACCCATCCTCATATGACCGTGGCTGTTGGTGTTTTGATCCTTGACACCCATCCTCATATGACCCTGATTGTTGGTGTCTTGATCCTTGACACCCGTTCTCATGAAACACTGGCTGTTAGTGTATCCTTGACACCCATCCTCATATGACTCTAGCGGTTAGTGTCTTGATCCTTGACAACTGACTTCATATGACCCTGGCTGTTGATGTCTCCTTGACACCTTTCCTCATATGACCCTGACTGTTGGTGTCTCCTTGACACCTGTCCTCACATGGCACTGGCGGTTGGTGTCTCCTTGACACCCGTCCTCACATGACACTGGCTGTTGGTGTCTCCTTGACACCCGTCCTCACATGACACTGGCTGTTGGTGTCTCCTTGACACCCGTCCTCACATGACACTGGCTGTTGGTGTCTCCTTGACACCCATCCTCATATGACCCTGGCTGTTGGTGTCTCCTTGACACCTGTCCTCACATGACACTGGCTGTTGGTGTCTCCTTGACACCCGTCCTCACATGTCACTGGCTGTTGGGTGTTTCCTTGACAACCATCCTCACATGACACTGGCTGTTGGTGTCTCCTTGACACCCGTCCTCACATGACACTGGCTGTTGGTGTCTCCTTGACACCCGTCCTCATATGTTGCCAGGAAGTTGAAACCACCTGAAACCAAACCAAACAATTTAGATTGATATCGTTTTTTTCAGTTTGACTGATTGACCTTCCTTGTGGGTTATGTTTCAGTCTCAAAGATAATATTACATGATTTCAATTTAATTATGATGTCACTTTATGCCATTAGTTACATTAGGTGCTAGACAGATAGAAAGAGACACAAAAAATCAAAGACTGGACGTGTATCGCGTTCGATTTCGTTGTCTCGTTCATGCATGCCTGAGATGTTGGTTCCATCACAATAATTTTCATTCTCATAAACATTTCGAGCCTTCATTGATTTGATCAAGTTGACATTTCAATTTCATGGTGTTTGTATTTCTTTGATGAAATGAGATTCTAATAAACAGTTGGATTTGCCCATTATAAAATTTTTTCTCAATTTCTCATATGGCTTCCCCTACAATGAAGTGCTTTTAATTTCTTTCACAGCAGTGAAGGAGAGCTATTCATTTCATAAAATATAGCATTTTGTTGTCTGTGGACCATGGAAATAGTAGAGTGACAAGATGTTCATTTGTTGGTGAAAATGAATGCATATGATATTGAGGATAAATAACTATTAACATCTTAATTTTTGGACACTTCAATTTTAGTTCAAGTTAACTGGATTTTATTAAATGAACATTGTGTCTGTTCTATGGAGAGTTTTTTCAACCACCATGTACTTACCATGGGAAAATATACCTTTATATAGAAAATGTATTTATAGAACAATCATGAATCAATGGAAACTTTTCATTTACAAAAAATGATGGAAAAAAGATTGACTCTAAAATATGCACTGTTTATACACTTGTAGTAAAAGTCAAATCAGAGTGACTCATCCAGCCTAGCTTCTCCACCCATCATTATTTAACCAGTGTATGATCTCTAACAACCCGATAACCTTTAGCTCCTGTACATGTCAAACCAGTGACCCCTGCCTTCACAGCCTGTCAAAACTGTGACCCCTGCCTTCACAGCCTGTCAAAACTGTGACCCCTGCCTTCACAGCCTGTCGAAACTGTGACCCCTAAATTTCAGCATGTCAAACCAGTTACCCCTAATGTCTCAGCCTGTCAAACCGGTGATCCCTACCTTGATTATCAGCCTGTCGAAACAGTGACCCCTATCTTCTCGTCCTGTCAAACCATTGACTCCTAACTTTCCAGCTCATCAAACCAGTGACCACTAACTTAGCCTTTCAAACTGGTGACCCCTAAATTCTCAACCTGACAAAACTGTGACCCCTGCCTTCACAGTCTGTCAAAACAGTGACCCCTAAATTCTCAGCCTGTCAAGCTGTGACCTCTACCTTCTCAGCTTGTCAAACCAGTGATCCCTAGCTTCTCAACCTGACAAACCAGTGATCCCTAGCTTCTCAACCTGACAAACCAGTGATCCCTAGCTTCTCAACCTGACAAACCAGTGATCCCTAGCTTCTCAACCTGACAAACCAGTGATCCCTAGCTTCTCAGCCTGTCTCAGCCTGTCTCAGCCATTCAAATTAGTGACCTCTACCTTGTAATCCTGTCAAACCAGTATGTGACCTCTACTTTCTCAGCCTGTCAAACCAGTGATCCCTAGCTTCTCAACCTGACAAACCAGTGATCCCTAGCTTCTCAACCTGACAAACCAGTGATCCCTAGCTTCTCAACCTGACAAACCAGTGATCCCTAGCTTCTCAGCCTGTCTCAGCCATTCAAATTAGTGACCTCTACCTTGTAATCCTGTCAAACCAGTATGTGACCTCTACTTTCTCAGCCTGTCAAATCAGTGATCCCTAGCTTCTCAACCTGACAAACCAGTGATTCCTAACTTTTCAGCCTGTCTCAGCCTGTCTCAGCCATTCAAATTAGTGACCTCTACCTTGTAATCCTGTCAAACCAGTATGTGACCTCTACTTTCTCAGCCTGTCAAATCAGTGATCCCTAGCTTTGCATCCCCTCAAAAATGTGACTGTTATAAAATTGATATAGAGCCACCTTCTAATCCTGTCAAACCACTGACCTCTACCTTCTAATCCTGTCAAACCATTGACCTCTACCTTCTAATCCTGTCAAACCAGTGACCTCTACCATTTCAGCATGTCAAACCATTACCCTATAACTTCTCTCATGTCAACAAACCAGTAACCCAGGTAACTTCTCAGCCTGTCTAACTAGCTGTCCCATAACATCTCATTCTGTCAAACCAGTGCCCTATAATTTCTCAGGCCAACAAACCAGTGACCTAACTTCTCAGCCTGTCAATCGTCTAATGGTTGAATTAAAGGGAAATGCCTTCCAGAATGAAATTAACAAATATCAAATATATCGGGCACAAGTGTCAAACATTTTAATCTATTGTCACTTGTTTAGAATCAGAGTGAAGATTTACAGCCAATATTCACTATAAATATTATCAGGATAGCCTAGTGTACAGAATCAGAGCCTTGATAAAGGCACTTCTAATGTGTCAATATCACCACATGTTGTTCATAACACGAGGAACACGTCCTGTACTACCCCAGTAATACTGTAATTTCTGGTCCTAACACACACCGAGGAACACGTCCTGTACTACCCCAGTAATACTGTAATTTCTGGTCCTAACACACACCGAGGAACACGTCCTGTACTACCCCAGTAATACTGTAATTTCTGGTCCTAACACACACAGAGGAACACGTCCTGTACTACCCCAGTAATACTGTAATTTCTGGTCCTAACACACACCGAGGAACACGTCCTGTACTACCCCAGTAATACTGTAATTTCTGGTCCTAACACACACCGAGGAACACGTCCTGTACTACCCCAGTAATACTGTAATTTCTGGTCCTAACACACACCGAGGAACACGTCCTGTACTACCCCAGTAATACTGTAATTTCTGGTCCTAACACACACCAAGGAACACGTCCTGTACTACCCCAGTAATACTGTAATTTCTGGTCCTAACACACACCGAGGAACACGTCCTGTACTACCCCAGTAATACTGTAATGTCTGGTCCTAACACACACCGAGGAACACGTCCTGTACTACCCCAGTAATACTGTAATTTCTGGTCCTAACACACACCGAGGAACACGTCCTGTACTACCCCAGTAATACTGTAATTTCTGGTCCTAACACACACCGAGGAACATGTCCTGTACTACCCAAGTATTACTGTAATACCAAAATCATGCCCCTTACCCCAGTATTTATGGAGTTATTCACCTTTGATGATTTTACTTGTCCGGACCATAACTCCAATACTACTTATCCCAGGCTCTTCATACTTGACAAAAATATACATCTTGATGAGCCGCAGTGTCCCATACCAAATCATGCCCTTTACTCTCTTATTTGTGGAGTTATTCCCCTTTGATGATTTTACTTTGGGCACATATGGTGTGAATATGAATACCAAAATCATGCCCCTTACCCCCTTATTTGTGGAGTTATTCCCCTTTGATGATTTTACTTTGGGCACATATGGTGTTGAGCTCTCCATACTTAACACAAATATACATCTAGATGAGCCGGAGTGTCACATACCAAAATTATGCCCCTTACCCCCTTATTAGCGGAGTTATTGCCCTTTGATGATTTTACTTATCTGGACCATAACTTCAATACTACCCGACCCAGGCTCTGTATATTCTGTATGTAAACATGTGAACTAATTTTTGAGTTGTTGTGTCTAAACCAAGGTTTCCCATATTTGCTACATATATACATCTCATCATTTAAAGTTGCCCTTCGGTTTCAACTACACACCATTATGTGTATCAATATCTCCTGCCAACTTTCCAACAATGATACTTCATTTTAAAGCATTACAACCTGTGAAACTACCCCCTTCCAAGTGTCAAATATTGCGGCGGACGTATGTTGTGGCCCTCCAACGGGCCCTTGTTAATATTATTTTTCTTTAGTTTATTTCTTTTGTTAAAGGTAAATACATTACTGATATAGGAAACGCTGTTTCAAAAATGTCCAAACAGGGCCATAATGAAAAGATATTAATTATATCTAATACCAAAGGAGGAAAAAATTAGCTGGTTGAAAAGGTAAAGTGTGTATCATTTAATATGGTGTTATATCACATATATATTGTTTGATATGTAGCATCTTTAAGTGATAGATAAAAATATCTTCAACTTAAGGAGTAATTCTTCATCGTTTATCCCTTGACTCACCCGGAGGGTTACAGATTTCTCTGTCACATCCTCAAGTTGACAGAGAGAAACACGCCCAAGTGGTGTACTGAGAAATCACACCCAAGGGGTCACAGAAAAATCACACCCTAGGGGTTGACAGAGAGATCTCATCCTAGGGGTTGACAGAGAAATCACACCCAATGAGTTGACAGAGAAATCACACCCTAGGGATTGACAATGAAATTACACCAAAGGGGTCACAGAGAGATCTCACCCTAGGGATTGACAATGAAATTACACCCAAGGGGTTGACAGAGAAATCACACCCTGGGGGTTGACAATGAAACTACACCCTAGGGGTTGACAGAGAAATCACACCCTAGGGGTTGACAGAGAAATCACACCCTAGGGATTGACAATGAAGCTACACCCAATGAATTGACAGGGAAATCACACCCTAGGGGTTGACAGAGAAATCACACCCTAGGGGTTGACAGAGAAATCACACCCTAGGGGTTGACAGAGAAATCACACCCTAGGGGTCACAATGAAATTACACCCTAGGGGTCACAGTGAAACCACACTCTAGTGGTCACAGTGAAATTACACCCTAGGGGTTGACAGAGAAATCACACCCTAGGGGTTGACAATGAAATTACAATCAAGTGGTGTACTGAGAAATCACACCCTAGGGGTTGACAGAGAAATCACACCCTAGGGGTTGACAGAGAAATCACACCCTAGGGGTTGACAGAGAAATCACACCCTAGGGGTTGACAGAGAAATCACACCCTAGGGGTTGACAATGAAATTACACCCAAGTGGTGTACTGAGAAATCACACCCTAGGGGTTGACAGAGAAATCACACCCTAGGGGTTGACAGAGAAATCACAACATTTGGATCATAGAGAAATATTTAACAGGTAAAATGGGAGATAAATCTGTAAAAGATGGGAGAACCATTGATAAAAGCACGAGTTTGTTATAACCTTTAGGCTACAGGATTAACACTGAACGATAAAACTGTAAATCGACTGCCATTAGGTTGCCACAGAGGTGAATTTGGAGATGAAACCATTACTTGGTGGTAATGTCTCTGTCAGCAATGAAGAACCCAAGTCACTTGGAAACATCACACAATAGTAATAGCAAACATCCAAATCAATAATATGTGTTAGAAATCATGCTCAATTTATGGGCATTTGATTTTTCTCTGCTAGTGGCACGTTTTGGTAATTGCTGATATGGTTGACAATGGCCTCAGTCCGAGTATGTAGGCTGTGTGTACTTTATCAGATTCTTTCTCTCGTTCACGCCTGTGGTTTATACATGTCCCCATGTACTAGTTAGCTGTGTTTGTCCATATCTGTTTGTCCATCTGTTTGTCCATATCTGTTTGTCCATCTGTTTGTCCATATCTGTTTGTCCATATCTGTTTGTCCATCTGTTTGTCCATATCTTTTTGTCCATCTGTTTGTCCATATCTTTTTGTCCATCTGTTTGTCCATATCTTTTTGTCCATCTGTTTGTCCAAGAGTTTATACCTTAGATATTACCTGTATTACACATGTATAGTCCTGGGAGACAGATGTAATCAGAATTCTGTAGATTCAGCCTGTCAGAGTTCTTGTGGGAAATCAAACCATCATCTAGTTTAATCTCTGTGTAAAGTAAAGATCATGAGAAATAAGAAAATTTTACTCAAATTTTATTATGTAAAATGAAACTTTAAATTAGCTTTTCTATCTTGCTGAATCTACTAATGAGCTGAGAGTCACTGTCTCTTGAGATTTTAATCCTACTGGATGCCCTGTTAATCAGTATCAAAATATTTACATACAACCCTTGTCAGTCTCAGTACATATATATGTAGATATAAATGTGATTTTATTTTTAGCCTTTCTGATGATTCAAATCACTCTTCGTCCATGGTCAGTTGTCTGTCCATCTTTTGTCCATCGTCTGTCTGTCGTCTACCTGTTGTCTGACCATAAACAGTCCTTATTATCACTATTTCTTGAAATGTATATGCAGGATTTTTTTTGCAAATTTCACTGAAAGGCTCCAGAGAGTCCTTTATTTTGCATGATCAATTTTGAAACTGATCAGGAAAACTGTATGGCAGACAGACAGCCATTTTGAATTTTGAATTCCATTATTTCTCATCATTTTTTTCAAGGATCTTTCTCAAATTTTATCTATAGGCTCCCTATGGTCCCACGTTGTGCTTGTTAATATTGTGACTGACCTGAAAATAGGATGGTCAACAATCACCCATTTTGAATTTTGACATTTGAGTTTGTTATTGCTATTTTCTCACCACCTCCTGTCTCCTGACATCTGTATATAACCCTGTCTCCTGACATCTGTATATAACCCTGTCTCCTGACATCTGTATATAACCCTGTCCCCACCTCCTGTCTCCTGACATCTGTATATAACCCTGTCTCCTGACATCTGTATATAACCCTGTCCCCACCTCCTGTCTCCTGACATCTGTATACAACCCTGTCTCCTGACATCTGTATATAACCCTGTCTCCTGACATCTGTATATAACCCTGTCTCCACCTCCTGTCTCCTGACATCTGTATATAACCCTGTCTCCACCTCCTGTCTCCTGACATCTGTATGTAACCCTGTCTCCTGACATCTGTATATAACCCTGTCTCCACCTCCTGTCTCCTGACATCTGTATATAACCCTGTCTCCTGACATCTGTATATAACCCTGTCTCCTGACATCTGTATATAACCCTGTCTCCTGACATCTGTATATAACCCTGTCTCCTGACATCTGTATATAACCCTGTCTCCTAACATCTGTATATAACCCTGTCTCCTAACATCTGTATATAACCCTGTCTCCTAACATCTGTATATAACCCTGTCTCCTGACATCTGTATATAACCCTGTCTCCTGACATCTGTATATAACCCTGTCTCCTGACATCTGTATACAACCCTGTCTCCACCTCCTGTCTCCTGACATCTGTATATAACCCTGTCCCCACCTCCTGTCACCTGACATCTGTATATAACCATGTCTCCTGACATCTGTATATAACCCTGTCTCCTGACATCTGTATATAACCCTGTCCCCACCTCATGTCTCCTGACATCTGTATATAACCCTGTCCCCACCTCCTGTCTCCTGACATCTGTATGTAACCCTGTCTCCTGACATCTGTATACAACCCTGTCTCCACCTCCTGTCTCCTGACATCTGTATATAACCCTGTCTCCTGACATCTGTATATAACCCTGTCTCCTGACATCTGTATATAACCCTGTCCCCACCTCATGTCTCCTGACATCTGTATATAACCCTGTCCCCACCTCCTGTCTCCTGACATCTGTATATAACCCTGTCTCCTGACATCTGTATATAACCCTGTCTCCACACATCTGTATATAACCCTGTCACCACCTGCTGTCTCCTGACATCTGTATATTACCCTGTCTCCACCTCCTGTCTCCTGACATCTGTATATAACCCTGTCTCCACACATCTGTATATAACCCTGTCTCCTGACATCTGTATATAACCCTGTCTCCTGACATCTGTATATAACCCTGTCTCCTGACATCTGTATATAACCCTGTCTCCACCTCCTGTCTCCTGACATCTGTATATAACCCTGTCTCCTGACATCTGTATATAACCCTGTCTCCTGACATCTGTATATAACCCTGTCCCCACCTCCTGTCTCCTATCTGTATATAACCCTGTCTCCACCTCCTGTCTCCTGACATCTGTATGTAACCCTGTCCCCACCTCCTGTCTCCTGACATCTGTATATAACCCTGTCCCCACCTCCTGTCACCTGACATCTGTATATAACCATGTCTCCTGACATCTGTATATAACCCTGTCTCCTGACATCTGTATATAACCCTGTCCCCACCTCATGTCTCCTGACATCTGTATGTAACCCTGTCTCCTGACATCTGTATACAACCCTGTCTCCACCTCCTGTCTCCTGACATCTGTATATAACCCTGTCTCCTGACATCTGTATATAACCCTGTCTCCTGACATCTGTATATAACCCTGTCCCCACCTCATGTCTCCTGACATCTGTATATAACCCTGTCCCCACCTCCTGTCTCCTGACATCTGTATATAACCCTGTCTCCTGACATCTGTATATAACCCTGTCTCCACACATCTGTATATAACCCTGTCACCACCTGCTGTCTCCTGACATCTGTATATTACCCTGTCTCCACCTCCTGTCTCCTGACATCTGTATATAACCCTGTCTCCACACATCTGTATATAACCCTGTCTCCTGACATCTGTATATAACCCTGTCTCCTGACATCTGTATATAACCCTGTCTCCTGACATCTGTATATAACCCTGTCTCCACCTCCTGTCTCCTGACATCTGTATATAACCCTGTCTCCTGACATCTGTATATAACCCTGTCTCCTGACATCTGTATATAACCCTGTCCCCACCTCCTGTCTCCTATCTGTATATAACCCTGTCTCCACCTCCTGTCTCCTGACATCTGTATATAACCCTGTCCCCACCTCCTGTCTCCTGACATCTGTATATACATGTAACCCTGTCTTCTGACATCTGTATATAACCCTGTCTCCACCTCCTGTCTCATGACATCTGTATATAACCCTGTCTCCTGACATCTGTATATAACCCTGTCTCCTGACATCTGTATATAACCCTGTCTCCTGACATCTGTATATAACCCTGTCCCCACCTCCTGTCTCCTGACATCTGTATATAACCCTGTCCCCACCTTCTGTCTCCTGACATCTGTATATAACCCTGTCTCCTGACATCTGTATATAACCCTGTCCCCACCTCCTGTCTCCTGACATCTGTATATAACCCTGTCTCCTGACATCTGTATATAACCCTGTCTCCTGACATCTGTATATAACCCTGTCCCCACCTCCTGTCTCCTGACATCTGTATATAACCCTGTCCCCACCTTCTGTCTCCTGACATCTGTATACAACCCTGTCTCCTGACATCTGTATATAACCCTGTCTCCACCTCCTGTCTCCTGACATCTGTATATAACCCTGTCTCCACCTCATGTCTCCTGACATCTGTATATAACCCTGTCTCCTGACATCTGTATACAACCCTGTCTCCTGACATCTGTATGTAACCCTGTCTCCTGACATCTGTATATAACCCTGTCCCCACCTCCTGTCTCCTGACATCTGTATATAACCCTGTCTCCTGACATCTGTATATAACCCTGTCTCCTGACATCTGTATATAACCCTGTCTCCTGACATCTGTATATAACCCTGTCTCCACCTCCTGTCTCCTGACATCTGTATGTAACCCTGTCTCCTGACATCTGTATATAACCCTGTCTCCACCTCCTGTCTCCTGACATCTGTATGTAACCCTGTCTCCTGACATCTGTATATAACCCTGTCTCCTGACATCTGTATATAACCCTGTCTCCTGACATCTGTATATAACCCTGTCTCCTAACATCTGTATATAACCCTGTCTCCTAACATCTGTATATAACCCTGTCTCCTAACATCTGTATATAACCTTGTCTCCTAACATCTGTATATAACCCTGTCTCCTGACATCTGTATATAACCCTGTCTCCTGACATCTGTATGTAACCCTGTCTCCTGACATCTGTATACAACCCTGTCTCCACCTCCTGTCTCCTGACATCTGTATATAACCCTGTCCCCACCTCCTGTCACCTGACATCTGTATATAACCATGTCTCCTGACATCTGTATATAACCCTGTCTCCTGACATCTGTATATAACCCTGTCCCCACCTCATGTCTCCTGACATCTGTATATAACCCTGTCCCCACCTCCTGTCTCCTGACATCTGTATGTAACCCTGTCTCCTGACATCTGTATACAACCCTGTCTCCACCTCCTGTCTCCTGACATCTGTATATAACCCTGTCTCCTGACATCTGTATATAACCCTGTCTCCTGACATCTGTATATAACCCTGTCTCCTGACATCTGTATATAACCCTGTCCCCACCTCATGTCTCCTGACATCTGTATATAACCCTGTCCCCACCTCCTGTCTCCTGACATCTGTATATAACCCTGTCTCCACACATCTGTATATAACCCTGTCACCACCTGCTGTCTCCTGACATCTGTATATTACCCTGTCTCCACCTCCTGTCTCCTGACATCTGTATATAACCCTGTCTCCACACATCTGTATATAACCCTGTCTCCTGACATCTGTATATAACCCTGTCTCCTGACATCTGTATATAGCCCTGTCTCCTGACATCTGTATATAACCCTGTCTCCACCTCCTGTCTCCTGACATCTGTATATAACCCTGTCTCCTGACATCTGTATATAACCCTGTCTCCTGACATCTGTATATAACCCTGTCCCCACCTCCTGTCTCCTATCTGTATATAACCCTGTCTCCACCTCCTGTCTCCTGACATCTGTATATAACCCTGTCCCCACCTCCTGTCTCCTGACATCTGTATATAACCCTGTCTTCTGACATCTGTATATAACCCTGTCTCCACCTCCTGTCTCATGACATCTGTATATAACCCTGTCTCCTGACATCTGTATATAACCCTGTCTCCTGACATCTGTATATAACCCTGTCTCCTGACATCTGTATATAACCCTGTCTCCACCTCCTGTCTCCTGACATCTGTATATAACCCTGTCTCCTGACATCTGTATATAACCCTGTCTCCTGACATCTGTATATAACCCTGTCCCCACCTCCTGTCTCCTGACATCTGTATATAACCCTGTCTCCTGACATCTGTATATAACCCTGTCTCCACCTCCTGTCTCATGACATCTGTATATAACCCTGTCTCCTGACATCTGTATATAACCCTGTCTCCTGACATCTGTATATAACCCTGTCTCCACCTCCTGTCTCCTGACATCTGTATATAACCCTGTCCCCACCTCCTGTCTCCTGACATCTGTATATATAACCCCGTCTCCTGACATCTGTATATAACCCTGTCTCCACACATCTGTATATAACCCTGTCTCCTGACATCTGTATATAACCCTGTCCCCACCTCCTGTCTCCTGACATCTGTATATAACCCTGTCTCCTGACATCTGTATATAACCCTGTCTCCTGACATCTGTATATAACCCTGTCTCCTGACATCTGTATATAACCCTGTCCCCACCTCCTGTCTCCTGACATCTGTATATAACCCTGTCCCCACCTTCTGTCTCCTGACATCTGTATATAGCCCTGTCTCCTGACATCTGTATATAACCCTGTCCCCACCTCCTGTCTCCTGACATCTGTATATAACCCTGTCTCCTGACATCTGTATATAACCCTGTCCCCACCTCCTGTCTCCTGACATCTGTATACAACCCTGTCTCCTGACATCTGTATATAACCCTGTCTCCTGACATCTGTATATAACCCTGTCTCCACCTCCTGTCTCCTGACATCTGTATATAACCCTGTCTCCTGACATCTGTATATAACCCTGTCTCCTGACATCTGTATATAACCCTGTCCCCACCTCATGTCTCCTGACATCTGTATATAACCCTGTCCCCACCTCCTGTCTCCTGACATCTGTATGTAACCCTGTCTCCTGACATCTGTATACAACCCTGTCTCCACCTCCTGTCTCCTGACATCTGTATATAACCCTGTCTCCTGACATCTGTATATAACCCTGTCTCCTGACATCTGTATATAACCCTGTCTCCTGACATCTGTATATAACCCTGTCCCCACCTCATGTCTCCTGACATCTGTATATAACCCTGTCCCCACCTCCTGTCTCCTGACATCTGTATATAACCCTGTCTCCACACATCTGTATATAACCCTGTCACCACCTGCTGTCTCCTGACATCTGTATATTACCCTGTCTCCACCTCCTGTCTCCTGACATCTGTATATAACCCTGTCTCCACACATCTGTATATAACCCTGTCTCCTGACATCTGTATATAACCCTGTCTCCTGACATCTGTATATAGCCCTGTCTCCTGACATCTGTATATAACCCTGTCTCCACCTCCTGTCTCCTGACATCTGTATATAACCCTGTCTCCTGACATCTGTATATAACCCTGTCTCCTGACATCTGTATATAACCCTGTCCCCACCTCCTGTCTCCTATCTGTATATAACCCTGTCTCCACCTCCTGTCTCCTGACATCTGTATATAACCCTGTCCCCACCTCCTGTCTCCTGACATCTGTATATAACCCTGTCTTCTGACATCTGTATATAACCCTGTCTCCACCTCCTGTCTCATGACATCTGTATATAACCCTGTCTCCTGACATCTGTATATAACCCTGTCTCCTGACATCTGTATATAACCCTGTCTCCTGACATCTGTATATAACCCTGTCTCCACCTCCTGTCTCCTGACATCTGTATATAACCCTGTCTCCTGACATCTGTATATAACCCTGTCTCCTGACATCTGTATATAACCCTGTCCCCACCTCCTGTCTCCTGACATCTGTATATAACCCTGTCTCCTGACATATGTATATAACCCTGTCTCCACCTCCTGTCTCATGACATCTGTATATAACCCTGTCTCCTGACATCTGTATATAACCCTGTCTCCTGACATCTGTATATAACCCTGTCTCCACCTCCTGTCTCCTGACATCTGTATATAACCCTGTCCCCACCTCCTGTCTCCTGACATCTGTATATATAACCCCGTCTCCTGACATCTGTATATAACCCTGTCTCCACACATCTGTATATAACCCTGTCTCCTGACATCTGTATATAACCCTGTCCCCACCTCCTGTCTCCTGACATCTGTATATAACCCTGTCTCCTGACATCTGTATATAACCCTGTCTCCTGACATCTGTATATAACCCTGTCTCCTGACATCTGTATATAACCCTGTCCCCACCTCCTGTCTCCTGACATCTGTATATAACCCTGTCCCCACCTTCTGTCTCCTGACATCTGTATATAGCCCTGTCTCCTGACATCTGTATATAACCCTGTCCCCACCTCCTGTCTCCTGACATCTGTATATAACCCTGTCTCCTGACATCTGTATATAACCCTGTCCCCACCTCCTGTCTCCTGACATCTGTATACAACCCTGTCTCCTGACATCTGTATATAACCCTGTCTCCTGACATCTGTATATAACCCTGTCTCCACCTCCTGTCTCCTGACATCTGTATATAACCCTGTCTCCTGACATCTGTATACAACCCTGTCTCCTGACATCTGTATGTAACCCTGTCTCCTGACATCTGTATATAACCCTGTCCCCACCTCCTGTCTCCTGACATCTGTATATAACCCTGTTTCCTGACATCTGTATATAACCCTGTCTTCTGACATCTGTATATAACCCTGTCTCCTGACATCTGTATATAGTCCTGTCTCCTGACATCTGTATATAACCCTGTCTCCACCTCCTGTCTCCTGACATCTGTATGTAACCCTGTCTCCTGACATCTGTATATAACCCTGTCTCCTGACATCTGTATATAACCCTGTCTCCTGACATCTGTATATAATCCTGTCCCCACCTCCTGTCTCCTGACATCTGTATATAACCCTGTCTCCTATCTGTATATAACCCTGTCTCCTGACATCTGTATATAACCCTGTCCCCACCTCCTGTCTCCTGACATCTGTATATAACCCTGTCTCCACCTCCTGTCTCCTGACACCTGTATATAACCCTGTCTCCTGACATCTGTATATAACCCTGTCTCCTGACATCTGTATATAACCCTGTCTCCTGACATCTGTATATAACCCTGTCTCCACCTTCTGTCTCCTGACATCTGTATATAACCCTGTCTCCACCTCCTGTCTCCTGACATCTGTATATAACCCTGTCTCCACCTCCTGTCTCATGACATCTGTATATAACCCTGTCTCCTGACATCTGTATACAACCCTGTCTCCTGACATCTGTATATATATATAACCCTGTCTCCTGACATCTGTATATAACCCTGTCTCCACCTCCTGTCTCCTGACATCTGTATATAACCCTGTCTCCTGACATCTGTATATAACCCTGTCTCCTGACATCTGTATATAACCCTGTCTCCTGACATCTGTATATAACCCTGTCTCCTGACATCTGTATATAACCCTGTCCCCACCTCCTGTCTCCTGACATCTGTATATAACCCTGTCTCCACCTCCTGTCTCCTGACATCTGTATATAACCCTGTCTCCTGACATCTGTATATAACCATCGAACCACTATCTGTCTCCCATGTATAAGTGTCTCCCGGGGCCTATCGCTTATCTTGTCATAAATCCCCCTGAACAAACTTTCTACACTGTAATTAGAAAATAATATCAGATCAGAATGCTGAGCTGGAACAGACGCATGGGAACATACACATGTTGCCATGGCGACAATGTCACTTTCCCTGTCAGCAATTAATTTTGTATTAAATCGGATATCATTACAGCCTGGTGTTTTTTTCTGTGAATATCATTACTTCAAGATTCCATGACCAAAGCCATTATTATGATAAAAGAATCATTTGATTCATGTTTTATTAGCATCTTTCTAAAATATTCAAGTTTTTTGTCAGCAATCCCACACATGGCTACGCGATAATATTACAATACAATTATAATACAAACTAATTTATCTCTTATGGGTCACAAATAATGTTTAATACACATTAGCTTGCTTTATCTGTTTCTAAATGCCCCCATATATATATATATATATGGCTTTATTACAATATCTGTAAGAACTTGTTTTCATTTTTGTATATTTTCAGGTAAGTACTGAAATTTCTCACCTTTTGGGGCATGGTGCCTGCCTGAGGCTGTCAGACAGTGTGTTTCTGAGGAACTCTTAACAAGAACACCATCAATTCCTAACAGCGATATAAAATGCTTAATGTGTTAGCTTGCTACTAATGGTGAGTGATGAAAATTTTGTCTCGCTCATTTCCTCAGAGATGCAGTCATTTTGTAGAAGGGGAGACAACTCTAACAGTACTAAGTTACTTGGAAAGACATTGCCGCTTTACATCAGGCAGAAAAAAAAATTGATCTAAATAGTTTTGATAGCTAAGTGCTGTACATGTAACAGGTATGAATATTTATCAGAAATGCAGAGAGTCTGATGTGATATTGAAGATACTAGAATGTATTAAAATTCTGGTATACAAATTCTCATGATTAAATTGGTATATGTTATTCAAGTATGGATCGATACGTGCCAAGACGTTTCTGATAAGTACGTTTTTAACCATATTCTCAATGAATGTATATACACTAACTATTCCTTGACGATATCTACACTCTATACACATGTATATTCCAGTTTCAGTCTGCATTTTTCAATTTTCTATATTTCATATTTCTTTAGAAAATTTAATTTTTCAGTACACTCCTATTAGCATAATAATGCATATGGTAGTCAGCTACTTTAGGGACACCCTGTCAGTGTCCAAATAATGCCAGTTTGAGTCTGCATTGTTTTATCACAACATATTGTTCAATGTTGGTGTAAAATATATAAATAAAGTACATTAGGAATTCATATTCACTCAAGTATTCGGAATATTATTTGATTTAGAATCAGTACCCTTGGTCCTTTGGAATTCAGCCTTTGAGAAAGCTTATATATTCTCTTTCTGATGTATAGAACTTCCATTAGGCAATGGTACAGGATACAGGGTACACACTGTGTGTCGCTTAATGTTCTCAAACACTGAAATGATTTCTTGAAATAACCAGCGTTATCTCCCTTTGAACACAAACTTTCAGAAGACTTATGTCAGAAAGTGTACAACTGATGTTGATGGGGGATATAATATTACTATATACAATATAACTATAAACTGTATGTAACTATAAACAATACGTTATTGTTTTTTTTAAAGCTCGTGTTAAGTATTCCCAGCATGTAGTGTTGTTAAATAACTTTTGAAATTATACCTTTAAATTTTTTTATTTTTTTTTTTTAATTATCTTTTTTTTTATTTCATTAGCATTAGCTAGCTTCGGCTAGAATTGTGTTACTTAATATCTAAATTGATAATTGTCACAAGTTAATTTGGTTAACTACTACAAATGTACCTGTAGGTGTTTTAAAGTAATTTTAAAGCATCTTTTTGTCATTATATCATGTATAAACTTATTTGTTCTTTTTATTTTAAATGTATAATTTTATATTCATATCTTAAATTTAGGATTTTTTTTTTTTTTTTTTAATTAGATATTTAAGGCAGAGAAATTGTTTATACATTTATTCTGTTTATAATAAAAAATTGAATTACATGGAAAAAAAAAAATTATGATAGAATATTTATAACCTTTTGGTTTTGAATTTTGGCCTCGGCCAATGTTTATTTACCTTTCCAAAAGGCTATTGTTGTCAAGACTGACATTGACAAACAATTTGTTGTTGTGATGTTGTTACTCGGCCTGTCATGTAAATTTACATATTACAATCATAGATAACAAATACCTCTATGGTAATCTAATTGTTCTGGATCACAGACAATTATTTCCATTAACTAGGTTGTCATATCTTCATGATTAAGTCGTAAGGACTGTCAGTCATTGATGGTAAAATTAATAAATAACCCGAGGTCCATTGACACAATTTTTTTGTTGATGAAAAATTTATTCTGTATTTACAAAGCAGTGATAGATGTTTGTGTATATATAACGAATTGATTGAAAAAGAGGAAAGTAAATTTTGTTGTCAACAAAATGAATCCGTAAAGGTTATTAAATCGCTAATAAGCATGTATAGTACTCCTACAGGAGGCTTTTGGTGTAGTATAAGAGTTGCCATGGTAACGCTTTAGATACATGCAGCATTCAGATGGATGATATTGTATCTCAGGATTGGATAGTATCCATAGATCGTCAAAGCTAGTGTCTTGTCTGGTCAGTCTTGCCAGTAGCAGTAAATCCTGAAAAAAACCCGCTATCCTTCACAAATAGCATTTGTATGGGAAAATGAGTTCTAGGTCTTAAATGGCGGCCATCGTTGTCCCTTAATCTCTGGAATGATGGGCAATCGCTGGCTGAATTACATTGGAAAGTATTTCTAGTCTTAACTACATTAATTGGATATTATGCATGATTAAACTTCTGAATAATTTGTGGAAAGACAAATGACACATCTGATAGAAGGTTTTCTGGTTTGATCAAGCTGCCATAAAAACAAAACTGGCCAACTCTTTCTGGCATTTATAATATAGACATATATATATATCGATACATATTTTATTGATCAAGGCTAAGTTAACAAAATAATATTTTGTGATCAATTTTATGATTACTGACTAGGGAATCAGACAAAAAATTTGACAGGATCAAAGATCAAAACTTCCCTTTTTTATAATCAAAATCATTGAATCTCAAGGGATGACTTCTGGGCAATCGTTGAGAACAGCTTCAATGAGCAAGACTTAAACTTCATGATGTATTCAAAGCTTCAGTCTCAGGGGAGCATCAGAAAGCTGTGAGGCTGTGCAATCTTTTGTTTTTTGTTTCAAAATTCTGCTTGAAGAGAAAATACTCTTTTAACCAGCCTTTGCATTTATACACAGTAGATTAGTGCTAAAATAGGGAAAGTTCTTCAAACTCACTGATAAGTCACGGACAAATTCCACTCCTTTATGTCATGAAAACATTAGGGTATAGTAATTTATCGATAAATGTTCACTTATTCAAATTAGATTTAATGGATTTGAACATTAAACATCAAATTGATGTGTATTTTCAAACAGTTTAATATAAATAAGCCACAACAGTAATTCTTTATGTGCCAAATTACATTTTAGTAGCAAGAACTGTCTGTGTTAATTCTGTTGGTTTAGGCAATTCATTAATGACAATTTTGTTGACCAAAGTCATCGCTGTATACCAGGTGTATAGGCTGCCCGTCGATATTGCTTGTTACGTTATATATGACGTCATTCTCGACTAATGTAACCTACCAGATATTTTTATACATATATAATCGCAGGTTGTGTTGACCAATAGTCAGTGTGATACATGTAGATGCCATTTGCTCCGAGAGGCTGGCTGTATTGACTTTGGGGCTGGGATAGATATCAGTGACACACACTGACATCAGAATATCAGCTGAGGTTTCTCTGGAGATTCAAACTAGGAATATGTCAACTACGGTTTGTCCATAATTGTCACCTCACCCCACTGGGAATTCTGATGGCAGACCAGCCACTGAAACAGAAAGCTTAGCTGATCTCCATATCAGTCATGGATTTAATCTCCATACCCAAACTGGAAGGAATTTTCATTATGGAAATGTACATGAACCACAAACGGCAGTTTGTTTTTTAGATTTGTTTGGTTCTGGAGAAAATGATTGTGGTACGTGTAGCATTTCAAATAAAGACTCAGTTTGTCCAGGGGATTGTTTATAGATCGATTTCCCAAATACAGCTATCATTACACAAGTAAAGCTCTCAATTCAAAATACATTACACTATACAAAATGTAAATGGAACTGTTAACAAACTGTGAATGTTCTATTGGCACATATTACACATCTATTGAACACTTAATTACTTTATATAAACTGTATTACCCCCCAAACCCCCAAACCCCACCCCCTCCCCCCAATCTCAGACATGTATGATATGGTCCACACAGGTGTTTCTAATTGAACCCATCATAAAAACCTTCAATATGGTTTCCCTGGTCACTGTTTTGAAAATCATGTTTTGGAATACTTTGGTACATTATATCATTGACCATGACTGCAGATAGTCAGACTTCTGCCAGATTCAAGTATTCAAGATGCATCTTTCTCAAAGGTTTCTCATGATCTATTAGTTCAATTTTGAGACTGATGAAAAAGCAAAATGGCAGACAGGCAGCCATCTTGGATTTTGGCTGTTGAGTATTTGTTTATTGTTTAATTTCTCAAGAACAATTGCACAGGGAGTGCATGAATCTGTTTCTATATATAGTTTCTTAAATAAAGGTTCGCCTTATTTCCGAATGGTATGGATTTCAAAATCTTTATATTTTTTCAAAAAATAGACTGGAATTTATTGGGGCATAACGAAATGAAGAATTTTTTGAAGTTGTATAAAATGGTAATAGTGTTGGCAGGCATTTGTAAGGAAGATGTAAAAACTGAAAGTTATTAGCATGGAAACACTGACTAGAATGTTAATAACAGACACAGATGTTATTCATTAGTTTTCACAAGTTTCCAGACTTTCAGTCACCAATATTGAATGTATATGGAGTTTCTGCCAACATAAAAATCAATATTCTATCAATTTTAAAACAAAAACGACTGAGTCAGGGCAAAATGATTGGAGAATGTGTGTTAAAGTGACATTTTGACACAGAACTACAGTTTTTATAGTCAGTGTATAAGGTTTTATCTTGAGATCAAACACTGTGTTTGGTTGGTATTTAGAATCAATACAATGAAGGCTGATATTATGCAGATTTTAAGGCTCTCAATCCTTCCTAATGTTCATGTTTCTTGTCATATTTTCTTGTTGTTATTTCCATAATGCATGTCGGGGATTTCATTGTAGTTGTGTAGGTTATGGTAATTGCTAGGTAAGCCTTTTTGTGTCTGTATGTGGTGACAACTGCCCTTGTGGTAACACACCTGCCTTTCGCACCGGTGGCCGGGGTTCGATTCCATGACCACACGTGAAAAGGTATGGGATCTCCTGCCGGACCACGTCGGTTTCCCCAGGTACTCTGGTTTCCTCCAACAGAAAGACCTCATGTACTTCCATCCGGGCCAACGAGTGATTATGTAATACAGAAGTTAAAATAAATTGTTTCTCAATTGTTGTAAAATAAATAAAGTTTACATACATATATTATTTCCTTAAAACCCTTTGACAATAAACAGGTACATTTTACTGTATATATAAAAAATAAGCCTTCCAGACTGTATAAAAAGTACATTGCACTTTAAAGATTAGAATTAATGCTCCAAGTATTAATTAAGATATGAAAAATTGGTGTAATTAATGTAATTAAGAGGTCATTTGAACTTTTAGATATATGTTTATATAATTAGGGAGATTTGTTTTGTACACTATTATGTCATTTACATTTACTGAAGGTTCCTATGAGATGCATGCTTTTATGATAATTAATATGTACCAGTTGACATAACGGCGTCATATAAAATTTCACCCCCATAAATTCTTACCCGGGTGAATATTTTATGGGGATGAAAATTTCAAAGGACACATGATGGAACCATGTTGTCTGGAAGCCCTCATTGCAGTGTGACAAAAAGTTGTGAATTGGATGAGGCTATGTTGTTAATTTTCTCGACTGTGTTAATCTTAACATTTCAATTTAGTGTTTTGCATGAATATCTGCTGCTCAAAAAGTACAGTACAATTAAGTTTTGTGTTGAATTCAACAGGAGTTTTTCAGTATGTTCCGCAGTGCTGCATGACCATCCAAATTATTACTCTGGATGAACAAATGTCTGTAAATCCTCCATGATAATAAGCTAGCTTGCTCCTGAACCCCTGTAAAGTTTCATATTTATTACCCCTGATTAGATTCTGGTAATCAAGTATGAAATAATATTTATGCAACTCGGAAAATATTGGCATTTAATCCACGTAATATTAATTTCAGCTAAGAATTTTGATCATGGCACAATACTGAACTATAGTTCAATGATTTTATTTGTCCTCTAGTCGTAAGGTACCCACTGATGATCAAATCTTTACTGCTGGAAATTACAATAATGGTCAGAGCTAACTGCTGGACATTAAACACTGATGGTCAAATTTGTCCTAAGGACTGGTCATTACACCACTGGGGTGTGGTTCCTATTGTCTATAAATCAGGTGATTAATTGGTTAAACGACCACCGCAAAGTGCAGAAGTGATCCATGTATATCGACCAGTAGTCCTTGGGTGTCGTTTGCTGTCACTGCGCAGTCATGGCGGTTTGAAAGGCCATGTAGGTCATAGGGGCTTTTAGCAATTAATGTTGGTCATTTGTCCGTTTAGATAGGCCTAGCTGAAAGGTCTGGCTGTCCTCATGATTTGTGTGGATAAAGATTTGTCGGCTTTGGCATCGGGTATATGTGTTATTTGTTAGAATTAAGGATAACGACGTACTACAGGAGTTAGTTGTGTCACAGTGTGAAATTGTATATTTATTGATCAAAAATATATTGTTTGTGTGTATATAGCCATTGTTTGTATGTACATGTAATAGAAAGGAGTAATGAAAATACCCTGCCCATGTTGGGGCTCGAACTACCGACCACTTGCTCTCAAGGTGGCCCCAGCAAGCATCCTAACACATGGTTTGATGGAATTTCCCGCTAGCCTGAGCTATTCTCTCCACTTCACAACTACGTAAAATAAGTGATCAGATAATATATATGTAATAAAGTTCTGTTTAACAAAGAATACATATCGTTTAAGCTTCCTTGTGATTCCTGAGAAAGAGAAAACCGAAGCCAGATGGTCACTTGTTTATTCCGAACATTATTATTTATGCGGTAAGATAAACACGAATGCAACCAGTGTTTCTTTAAATGTGCCTCACTAGGGATGAATGTTACACTGGACGGACTCTTAGTAAACAAAACAGAATCTTAAATTTCTTTTGATTTTGTTCCAGCAGATGGTTCTCTGATGGATCTGTAGAGTAAATCACATATCATATGGCGTCAGTAAAACTTTGTTGTGTTGTTCACATCAGCCTTGGCACGATCACAAGATCCGAGCCTCCAGAGCTGTGTTTTGATCAGTTTTAAAATGTCATTGGTGTACTTTTGTAAGACTTCAGGTGACATATGATGGAGATGGTGACATATTGGTGACATAAGATAGAGATGGTGACATATTGGTGACATATGATGGGGATGGTGACATATTGGTGACATATGATGGAGATGGTGACATATTGGTGACAAAAGATGGGGATGGTGACATGTTGGTCACATACATGTAAGATGGTGATGGTGACATATTGGTGACATATGGTGGTGATGGTGACATATTGGTGACATAAGATAGAGATGGTGACATATTGGTCACATAAGATGGTGATGGTGACATGTTGGTGAAATATGATGGAGATGGTGACATGTTGGTGAAACATGATGGAGATGGTGACATATTGGTGACATAAGATAGAGATGGTGACATATTGGTCACATAAGATGGTGATGGTGACATATTGGTGACATATGATGGAGATGGTGACATGTTGGTGAAATATGATGGAGATGGTGACATATTGGTGACATATGATGGAGATGGTGACATATTTGTGACATAAGATAGAGATGGTGACATATTGGTGACATAAGATAGAGATGGTGACATATTGGTGACATAAGATGGAGATGGTGATATAAGATGGAGATGTGACATATTGGTGACATAAGATGGGTATGGTGACATGTTGGTGACATAAGATGGTGATGGTGACATATTGGTGACATAAGATAGAGATGATGACATATTGGTGACATATGATGGAGATGGTGACATATTTGTGACATAAGATGGTGATGGTGACATATTGGTGACATAAGATATAGATGGTGACATATTGGTGACATAAGATGGGGATGGTGACATGTTGGTGACATAAGATGGTGATGGTGACATATTGGTGACATAAGATGGAGATTGTGACATGTTGGTGACATAAGATGGTGATGGTGACATATTGGTCACATAAGATGGAGATGGTGACATGTTGGTCACATAAGATGGAGATGGTGACATATTGGTGACATATGATAGAGATGGTGACATGTTGGTGACATATGATGGAGATGGTGACATATTGGTGACATAAGATGGAGATGGTGACATATTTGTGACATAAGATGGTGATGGTGACATATTGGTGACATAAGATAGAGATGGTGACATATTGGTCACATAAGATGGTGATGGTGACATATTGGTGACATATGATGGAGATGGTGACATATTGATGGAAGTTCTTCTGTAGTATTGAAATAAAGATAGGAATTAAGGACTACTGTAGCTATATATACTGTTATGTTGTCAATGGCGTAGTGATGGTTGACCCAATACCATGACATGATCATAGTAATTATCTAACATACAGTGGAACTTCGTTAACTCGAACTCGGATAACTTGAATACCCCGCTTAAATCGAAGTACCTCGCCGGTCCCGGCCGAATTCTCTCTTTATCTTAGTTAAAAAAAACTCGGAAAATTCGAATTCGGATAACTCGAAAAACTCGGATAATACGAAGTAAAAATTTGGTCCCAACAATAAAAATCCTACTTGAAATGTTCGAATAACTCAAAGTATAATTTTCGTCGATCGGTGGCAAACGCCGACATTTTTTAAGAGCTAAATTCCGTTTGTAATACTGAACATATCGGCACTACTAACCTACATGCTATTATAAGTGTTTCATAAATTCATAAAAGAAATTGTCGGTTGAATCTTATAACAACAAGTCTTGGTGATAAAAAGTACTGCTTTACTTACATCAGGTAATTTCCCAAGGCGGTCGCCGATATCAGTACACACGATAGTCAACAACTCATCTACCCGTTCGCTCAAGCGGAACTAATCTCTGACACACCGGTAGATCTACCCGGCTGATGTTTTTACAGGTGTAGAAATGACACAGTCAACGGCGCCTATTAAATCTTTAAACTGCTGAAACAATAGCGTAATTACTGCCGAGGTGTTCAGAGTACAACTGTAACGGTCAGTGCTGTCTATTAAATCGGATAAAATGCCAACTCAGTTACAGTAACATTTTATACGCACATGCGCAGCCCAACTTCCGGTGCTAATACACATGGAAATGGCGTGGTTATCAATAAAAAGTAAGTAGGCCGATCAAACAGTATTTTATATATGTCCAATAAAAGGTAATGGTTCTGTTACGTTTTGTATGCAATCTGTGTTAAACTTAAACGGTTATTTGTTTTGACATTAATAACTTGTTATTTTGTCGAATTCCGTTTTATCGTTTACCTTTTGCAAACATGTGACTTGCACATCAGATCGTTATTGAAGTGACTAAGTGAAAGAAACTTTATCGTGACTGTATATCGGCAAAACTACACCAAATTACAAGTGACACAACGAAACATTACATATATATTTACATGTATTGACCAGTCTTCACACTAAACTGATGAGTGACGGAGCGAAGTTATAATGATTATATAATGTTGACAAATATTGACCAAACTTTTCACCAAAAACGATAACTCGCTTAATTCGAACACTCGGATAACTCGAAGTTTTTTCGTGGTCCCGTCGACTTCGAGTTAACGAAGTTCCACTGTATCTAGATAGTACATATATGTAGTCTGAGCATTGGGTATTTTGGAGAAATTATTGAGAAAATATAATAAATAAATGAAAAGGATGAATACGTAGTCTATTGCAAGAATCTGGAGTACTCTAAAAGCTTTATCACAGAGAAATGGTAATAAGTTTGTTCAAATGAATGACCTTGACCTACATTCAAAGTCACATTCATACGGGTCAAATAGACTAAAATCTTTATAACAACTTCTTCTCAATAACCATTGAATTAAGAGGCCCAGGGAGTTGATATTGGACCTGTAGCATGCTGGAAATGAAGGAGTACCAAGTTTGTTCAAATGAATGACCTTGACCTGCTTTCATGTGCAGGGTGGTCAAAAAGGTTAAACTCTTTAAACTGCTTCTTTTCAATTACAAAGAGGCACAGGGAGTTTATATTGGGCCTATAGCATGCTCAGGCAAAGAGCTACCAATTTTGTTGAAATAAATGACCTTGACCTACATTCAAGGTCACAGCAGTCAAATAAGCTAAAATCTTAAAACGACTTCTTCTCAAAAGCCAAGAGACTTAAATCTTCAAAGAATGATTTCTCGATAGCTAAGAGACTTTGAGACCTGATATTAAGGCCAATAGTATGCAGGATTAGAAAATTTATTGACAAGAATAAACCTAACTTACTCTGATATTTGAATTAAGTTGTAATCAGACTAGTGTCTGTAGAAATGACTGTTGAGTAGATCAACTTCAGAGTTGCTGTAGAACCAGGTGAGCGATATGGGCCCATTGGGCCTCTTGTATAAGTAATGTCAGATATGAGAAGATTAGATAAAGGCTATACAAGCTCTGTCTGTGTGATATGTAGACAGCAGAATCTCCATGCAAGGCCGTTTGAAATATTACCAGTTTAAGTTTCATATTTTCTCCAAATATTTTTCCTCTGTGGTTTTATTTTGTCATGGAACTGGTCTGAAAGCCAGGTGCCAGGTAGCTCAAATGGTATAGAGCATCTGTCTAGAGCTTGGATGATAGGTTCGAATTCCAGTCTGTGTGGTCATTGTCGTTTACCTCTCCTGTTACATATGGATACAGGATAAATTGTTTCTTCCACGCTCTCCTATCATAAACTTACTGCAACAAAGCATTATTGGTGTTGAACCCTAGCACAACATTGTCATTGACACAATGAAATATGTGACAGTGTTGTGGACACGATCCTTTTGCGACATGGTAATACTATATATGTCGCATAGAATGGTGAGACACAATATGGCATTGTTGCCAACTGGCTGGTGATATTTTCAGAATAGATGTTGATGATGTTGATGTTGCTGGTTTAAAGTCTCGATTTAGGTTACAACCTCTACTCGCGACTCTAGGTTAGAACATTAGTCTGGGGTGACTGTTAGATGTTGTCAGTTGGTGATTCCCTCCTCCTTTCTCAACACGGCTTGGGACCGGCTACCGCGGAGTTCAGAATAGATGTGCATGTGACCTATTCCTATATAGAGATAGTGACCAATGATCTTGTTGACCTAATTAACACAATAACACACCTGTTAATCATGGAAGACACCTTGATGAGCAGTATGTCAATATTTACATTGTATATATAAACCAGTCAATTGTGTTTTAAATTATGACCATGAATATTCATGAGTCTACTTATTTAATTATAAATTCAGTTCCTAATCATAAATATGCATGAGTCCATTAATGTAATCATAGATTAAATTCCTAACCATGCATATGCATGATTCTAGTTATATAATTATAAGTTCAATTCCTAACCATGAATATGCATAATCATAAATTAAATTCCTAACCATGAATATGCATAATCATAAATTCAATTCCTAACCATGAATATGCATAATTATAAATTCAATTCCTAACCATGACTATGCATAATTTCAAAAACATAAACCATCTGTAATTGTCTACTTTTGATTGTGAAGGCAATATTAATTGAATCATATAGATAAATATTGTTTCAAGGCCTGCATAATATTCTAAAAAAGTGGCTGGAATGTTATATGGTGTAAATCTATAAATTAATGAGCCACAGGACATGTTCATTTGGTCAAAAACTACATATATATAGCCTCATGAACAACACACAGGTCTTAAATTTGGTCCGACTTAAGTTTGTTCAAATGAATGATCTTGACCTACATTCAAGGCCACAGGGGTCAAATAGATGTAATTCTTTAAACAATGATTTCCCAATAGCCAAGAGACTTCGAGACTTGATATTAGGCCAATAGTATGCTGAAATGACTTACGACTTGACAATTTAAAGACATGCATGAATAAACAAACCTTACTGTGATATTTGAATAAAGTGGTTATCGATCAGCTTAGTACTGAAATGACCTAGTATCAGCTTCAAATTAAAGTAGCTGTAGAATCAGATGAGCGATACAGGTCTGTTGGACCTCTTGTCATTTCTTTTCATCAAATTTTGATGTCTGTTTTGGACTTCTATAACCTTATTTCAATCATAGTGTCTTACAAATATACACCTTTTTTTGTTCTGACGAAGACTTTGAATTCTCCATCTCTTAAATGTGATGCAAGGTGGGATTCATGTGAAATATAGCTGTTAAAAATCACGTAAAAGGCTGAATACATTAAATTAAATAAAAACACCAAACTTTTATTCATTGAAGCCGGAAAAATATCCACAAAATGATCTACCACAAAACTATAAATCCACCTGTCTTATTAAAAAAAAAAGTACAATATACCCATAAATATTTCATGATATACCATAGCAATTACCAGCGATAATTTATTTCAACTTGATAAAAGGTTGCACTTGAAATATGCCATTCACAGCTTGCTTGAACAATGGCTTTCTGTACCTGTTAAAATAAAATAAATGATTCATTTCATGGTCACATAAGCTAAATAATTGTTTCACGGTTCAATTCACTTCTTCTAAAGAACTGTTAATACCAGATTCAAATAGACAAATCCTCATTACTTTTACACACATTATATATAGGTAATTGATACAGTTGTGCTATCCACCTGTCTGTACATGATTAAATATGTTACCTATCATATACTATATTGGTGAACAGGGATGTTAAACAGTTTAAAAAATATTGTCAACTGTGAAAAATTGAGTAATGGTATAGGTAGTCGTTGGTTGGTTGTTTGATGATCAATGTTATAAGTGGCTGTGTATGTACTGTGTACTACAGAGGTTGGTATGTATAGGGACATAGCTTGCGTAGTGTTTACATCCTGTGTGTGTGAGAGAACCTCAGCTGCTGGACCGGCTTGTCTACTCATACTCACCGTGGTACTGATGATGGACAGATGTGTCTGTGTGTGTGTCAGATTCTTAGTCTGTGATCTCTCTTATCTAAAAAAACCATGACAAGTGTCATCTTAAAAAGTGTCTAAATGATGGATCTATTCTTAAAAAGTGTCCAAACAATGGATTTATTTTCATCTTAAAAAGTGTCCAAATGTACAACAGATTTATTGTCATCTTAAAAAGTGTCTCAGCGATAGATCTATTCTTAAAAAGTGTCCAAACAATGGATTTATTTTCATCTTAAAAAGTGTCCAAATGTACAACAGATTTATTGTCATCTTAAAAAGTGTCTCAATGATAGATCTATTCTTAAAAAGTGTCCAAACAACGAATTTATTTTCATCTTAAAAAGTGCAAACAACAGATTTATTGTCATCTTAAAAAGTGTCTCATAAATGGATCTATTCTTAAAAAGTGTCCAAACAACGAATTTCTTGTCTTCTTAAAAAGTGTCCATATGATGGATCTATTGTCTTCTAACAAAATGTCCAAACAATGGATCTTTTGTCATCTTAAAAAGTGTCCAAACAAAAGATCTATTGTCATCTTACAATTGTCTAAATGATGGATATATGCCAGTCTAAAAATGCATCTACATGAGAATTTGTGCCATCTGAAAATGTGTCCGAATGAGAATCCGTGTCATCTAAAAATGTGTCCAAATGACAAAAGTATCAAAATCAAAATCATTGCCATCTTATAAAGCATAGAAATATTTGATCCATTCCATCTTAAAATTATCGAAATAAGGGATCTGTGTCGTTTTAAAATATATAAGGTGAAGACTACTGTGACTGTCACACCTGAGGATATAGACCACTGTGACTGTCACACCTGAGGATATTGACCACTGTGACTGTCACACCTGAGGATATAGACCACTGTGATTGTCACACCTGTGGATATTGACCACTGTACGTGTCACACCTGTGGGTATTGACCACTGTGACTGTCACACCTGAGAATATAGACCACTGTGATTGTCACACCTGAGGATATTGACCACTGTGGGTGTCACACCTGAGGATATAGACCACTGTGACTGTCACACCTGAGGATATAGACCACTGTGACTGTCACACCTGAGGATATTGACCACTGTGACGGTCACACCTGAGTATATAGACCACTGTGGGTGTCACACCTGAGGATATAGACCACTGTGACTGTCACACCTGAGGATATAGACCACTGTGATTGTCACACCTGAGGATATAGACCACTGTGACTGTCACACCTGAGGATATAGACCACTGTACTTGTCACACCTGAGGATATAGACCACTGTGACTGTCACACCTGAGGATATTGACCACTGTACATGTCACACCTGTGGGTATTGACCACTGTGACTGTCACACCTGAGAATATTGACCACTGTGACTGTCACACCTGAGGATATTGACCACTGTGATTGTCACACCTGAGAATATTGACCACTGTACGTGTCACACCTGAGGATAAATACCACTGTGATTGTCACACCTGAGGATATAGACCACTGTGGGTGTCACACCTGAGGATATAGACCACTGTGACTGTCACACCTGAGGATATAGACCACTGTGACTGTCACACCTGAGGATATTGACCACTGTGACTGTCACACCTGAGGATATAGACCACTGTGACTGTCACACCTGAGGATATAGACCACTGTGACTGTCACACCTGAGGATATAGACCACTGTGACTGTCACCCATGAGGATATTGACCACTGTGATTGTCACACCTGAGAATATTGACCACTGTACGTGATACACCTGAGGATATAGACCACTTTGACTGTCACACCTGAGGATATTAACCACTGTGACTGTCACACCTGAGGATATTGACCACTGTGACTGTCACACCTGAGGATATAGACCACTGTGACTGTCACACCTGAGGATATATATTCAGGATTCCAGTAAATGCCTCACATAGCTATGTAAGTTTATAGGGTATACAGAAGGTAACTTTTTTCAATCGTTGGGATATTATAAGATAATTCTATAATTAATAATTGAATGGATTAATGTGCTGATAGTACTGATCCCCAGGAAGCTGTTCTAGTTGTTACTAATGGATGTAGTAGTCATTGAGGAAACTGTGTATTCTATGAGTATTTGACCTGATGTAAGATTGTGTGAGTATTTGACCTTGTGACCTGATGTAAGATTGTGTAAGTACATTCTTGTATTTGACCTGGTGACCTGGTGACCTTGTGACCTGGTGTAATATTGTGTGAGTATTTGACCTTGTGACCTGGTGTAAGATTGTGTGAATATTTGACCTGGTGACCAGGTGTAAGATTGTGTAAGTATTTGACCTTGAGACCTGATGTAAGATTGTGTGAGTATTTGACCTGGTGACATTGTGTAAGATTGTGAGTATTTGACCTGATATAAGATTGTGTGAGTATTTGACCTGATGACCTAGTGTAAGATTGTGTAAGTATTTGACCTGATGACCTTGTGTAAGATTGTTTAAGTATTTGACCTGGTGACCTACTGTAAGATTGTGTGAGTATTTGACCTGGTGACCTGATGTAAGATTGTGTGAGTATTTGACCTGGTGACCTGATGTAAGATTGTGTGAGTATTTGACCTGGTGACCTACTGTACGATTGTGTGAGTATTTGACCTGGTGACCTACTGTAAGATTGTGTGAGTATTTGACCTGGTGACCTGGTGTAAGATTGTGTGAGTATTTGACCTGGTGACCTACTGTAAGAATGTGTGAGTATTTGACCTGGTGACCTGGTGTAAGATTGTGTGAGTATTTGACCTGGTGACCTGATGTAAGATTGTGTGAGTATATGACCTGGTGACCTACTGTAAGATTGTGTGAGTATTTGACCTTGTGACCTGGTGTAAGATTGTGTGAGTATTTGACCTGGTGACCTGGTGTAAGATTGTGTGAGTATTTGACCTGGTGACCTTGTGTAAGATTGTGTGAGTATTTGACCTGGTGATCTGATGTAAGATTGTGTGAGTATTTGACCTGGTGACCTGATGTAAGAATGTGTGAGTATTTGACCTGGTGACCTGGTGACCTTGGATGATCTTGGTTGGGATTATCCACTTTTAGAATTAACGGTAATGGAGAAGTTGAGATATTCCGTGATGTTTGAGGTAAGCCTTACAGTTGTACCTTCCTTTAGAGAATATAGTAATTACTTCTGTGTAAAATATTACGTTGAAGAGTCAGCTCAACTCTGTCTTACCTGTAGTTGAAGCACGACGATCAAAGCTTGATATTGTTCTAATGCCTTAATGATCTGCCTATTCTCAGGTAAAACGCTCCTTTTGATGTCATAACTTACCGGTAAGACAATTTAATGATCAGCCACAAACAGGTTTATACTGTAATCAATGTGAAAACATTGGTTTAGTTATGGAGAACTACTACAGCAGTGGGGCAGATTCCTAAGGAAGACAGCTGATGTCCAATACCTCCACCTGAGGATTTCTATGTGGTTAGCTGCAGATTCTGGGGATTCAGTGCAATCGGTTAATATCTGTGCATTTCCTAAAGCTTAATTCCAGTGTGAATAGAGGAAATCTTGATATCACAAGTGTGGAGGAGTCGGATGTGTAAATTTAATCACCTACAGTGCAAGTCCCCTGCCTTTCATTCATTAAGGAATACAAAGTGTATGGATGGAAATGTGAAATCTAATTTTGTGATATCTTACCTGTTATTTTACCTGTGTTTCAATAGATATTTGCATACATAGCTCATTAGCTGATTTGTGAACAATGAAAAAATATGCAAAAATGTCTTTATCTGGAAATTTGTCGGATAGTGACACTCGAGCGAGTCGTTCATTAACTCATTTGCCCACCGTGACAGTAACAGATACAGAACCCTACAGGGATTCCCTCTCGCCAAGGAGAGACTGCTCATTGGATGGGAGAGAAACCCAGTCTCAGCCCTGCTCACCCCGCTACCGTCGTCGGGCCTTTACCACATGGGTAGGGGGCACCCAGTATATAATAGGTAAGATATATCTTTATCTAATATTACAGCTTGGCCGTGTTAATACACCGGCACATCACTCAGGTGATAAAGGTACCCCTGTCTAATGGTACAGCTGGTTAGGTCTGATACACCGGTACATCATAGGTAAGGTAGCCCTGTCTAATGTTACAGCTGGGTAGGTCTGATACACCAGTACATCCTAGGTAAGGTACCTCTGTCTAATGTTACAGCTGGGTAGGTCTGATACACCGGTACATCCTAGGTAAGGTAACCCTGTCTAATGTTACAGCTGGGTAGGTCTGATACACCGGTACATCCTAGGTAAGGTAACCCTGTCTAATGTTACAGCTGGGTAGGTCTGATACACCGGTACATCCTAGGTAAGGTAGCCCTGTCTAATGTTACAGCTGGGTAGGTCTGATACACCGGTACATCCTAGGTAAGGTAGCCCTGTCTAATGTTACAGCTGGGTAGGTCTGATACACCGGTACATCCTAGGTAAGGTACCTCTGTCTAATGTTACAGCTGGGTAGGTCTGATACACCGGTACATCCTAGGTAAGGTAGCCCTGTCTAATGTTACAGCTGGGTAGGTCTGATACACCGGTACATCCTAGGTAAGGTACCTCTGTCTAATGTTACAGCTGGGTAGGTCTGATACACCGGTACATCCTAGGTAAGGTAGCCCTGTCTAATGTTACAGCTGGGTAGGTCTGATACACCAGTACATCCTAGGTAAGGTACCTCTGTCTAATGTTACAGCTGGGTAGGTCTGATACAGTGGTACATCCTAGGTAAGGTAACCCTGTCTAATGTTACAGCTGGGTAGGTCTGATACACCGGTACATCCTAGGTAAGGTACCTCTGTCTAATGTTACAGCTGGGTAGGTCTGATACACCGATACATCCTAGGTAAGGTACTCCTGTCTAATGTTACAGCTGGGTAGGTCTGATACACCGTTACATCATAGGTAAGGTAGCCCTGTCTAATGTTACAGCTGGGTAAGTCTGATACACCGGTACACCCTAGGTAAGGTACCTCTGTCTAATGTTACAGCTGGGTAGATCTGATACACCGGTACATCCTAGGTAAGGTACCCCTGTCTAATGTTACAGCTGGGTAGGTCTGATACACCGGTACATCCTAGGTAAGGTAGCCCTGTCTAATGTTACAGCTGGGTAGGTCTGATACACCGGTACATCCTAGGTAAGGTAGCCCTGTCTAATGTTACAGCTGGGTAGGTCTGATACACCGGTACATCCTAGGTAAGGTAGCCCTGTCTAATGTTACAGCTGGGTAGGTCTGATACACCGGTACATCCTAGGTAAGGTAGCCCTGTCTAATGTTACAGCTGGGTAGGTCTGATACACCGGTACATCCTAGGTAAGGTACCTCTGTCTAATGTTACAGCTGGGTAGGTCTGATACACCGGTACATCCTAGGTAAGGTAGCCCTGTCTAATGTTACAGCTGGGTAGGTCTGATACACCGGTACATCCTAGGTAAGGTACCTCTGTCTAATGTTACAGCTGGGTAGGTCTGATACACCGGTACATCCTAGGTAAGGTAGCCCTGTCTAATGTTACAGCTGGGTAGGTCTGATACACCAGTATATCCTAGGTAAGGTACCTCTGTCTAATGTTACAGCTGGGTAGGTCTGATACAGTGGTACATCCTAGGTAAGGTAACCCTGTCTAATGTTACAGCTGGGTAGGTCTGATACACCGGTACATCCTAGGTAAGGTCCCCCTGTCTAATGTTACAGCTGGGTAGGTCTGATACACCGGTACATCCTAGGTAAGGTACCTCTGTCTAATGTTACAGCTGGGTAGGTCTGATACACCGATACATCCTAGGTAAGGTACCCCTGTCTAATGTTACAGCTGGGTAGGTCTGATACACCGATACATCCTAGGTAAGGTACCCCTGTCTAATGTTACAGCTGGGTAGGTCTGATACACCGGTACATCCTAGGTAAGGTAGCCCTGTCTAATGTTACAGCTGGGTAGGTCTGATACACCGGTACATCCTAGGTAAGGTAGCCCTGTCTAATGTTACAGCTGGGTAAGTCTGATACACCGGTACATCCTAGGTAAGGTACCTCTGTCTAATGTTACAGCTGGGTAGATCTGATACACCGGTACATCCTAGGTAAGGTACCCCTGTCTAATGTTACAGCTGGGTAGGTCTGATACACCGGTACATCCTAGGTAAGGTAACCCTGTCTAATGTTACAGCTGGGTAGGTCTGATACACCGTTACATCCTAGGTAAGGTAACCCTGTCTAATGTTACAGCTGGGTAGGTCTGATACACCGGTACATCCTAGGTAAGGTAGCCCTGTCTAATGTTACAGCTGGGTAGGTCTGATACACCGGTACATCCTAGGTAAGGTAGCCCTGTCTAATGTTACAGCTGGGTAGGTCTGATACACCGGTACATCCTAGGTAAGGTACCTCTGTCTAATGTTACAGCTGGGTAGGTCTGATACACCGGTACATCCTAGGTAAGGTAGCCCTGTCTAATGTTACAGCTGGGTAGGTCTGATACACCGGTACATCCTAGGTAAGGTACCCCTGTCTAATGTTACAGCTGGGTAGGTCTGATACACCGGTACATCCTAGGTAAGGTAGCCCTGTCTAATGTTACAGCTGGGTAGGTCTGATACACCGGTACATCCTAGGTAAGGTACCCTGTCTAATGTTACAGCTGGGTAGGTCTGATACACCGGTACATCCTAGGTAAGGTAGCCCTGTCTAATGTTACAGCTGGGTAGGTCTGATACACCGGTACATCCTAGGTAAGGTACCCCTGTCTAATGTTACAGCTGGGTAGGTCTGATACACCAGTACATCCTAGGTAAGGTAGCCCTGTCTAATGTTACAGCTGGGTAGGTCTGATACACCGGTACATCCTAGGTAAGGTAGCCCTGTCTAATGTTACAGCTGGGTAGGTCTGATACACCAGTACATCCTAGGTAAGGTGCCTCTGTCTAATGTTACAGCTAGGTAGGTCTGATACACCGGTACATCCTAGGTAAGGTACCTCTGTCTAATGTTACAGCTGGGTAGGTCTGATACACCAGTACATCCTAGGTAAGGTAGCCCTGTCTAATGTTACAGCTGGGTAGGTCTGATACACCGGTACATCCTAGGTAAGGTACCCCTGTCTAATGTTACAGCTGGGTAGGTCTGATACACCGGTACATCCTAGGTAAGGTAACCCTGTCTAATGTTACAGCTGGGTAGGTCTGATACACCGGTACATCCTAGGTAAGGTAGCCCTGTCTAATGTTACAGCTGGGTAGGTCTGATACACCGGTACATCCTAGGTAAGGTAGCCCTGTCTAATGTTACAGCTGGGTAGGTCTGATACACCGGTACATCCTAGGTAAGGTACCTCTGTCTAATGTTACAGCTGGGTAGGTCTGATACACCGGTACATCCTAGGTAAGGTAGCCCTGTCTAATGTTACAGCTGGGTAGGTCTGATACACCGGTACATCCTAGGTAAGGTACCCTGTCTAATGTTACAGCTGGGTAGATCTGATACACCGGTACATCCTAGGTAAGGTACCCTGTCTAATGTTACAGCTGGGTAGGTCTGATACACCGGTACATCCTAGGTAAGGTACCCTCTGTCTAATGTTACAGCTGGGTAGGTCTGATACACCGGTACATCCTAGGTAAGGTAACCCTGTCTAATGTTACAGCTGGGTAGAGTCTGATACACCGGTACATCCTAGGTAAGGTACCTCTGTCTAATGTTACAGCTGGGTAGGTCTGATACACCGGTACATCCTAGGTAATGTAGCCCTGTCTAATGTTCAGCTGGGTAGGTCTGATACCAGACCGGTACATCCTAGGTAAGTAGCCCCTGTCTAATGTTACAGCGGGTAGGGTCTGTATACACCAGGTCCCTCCTAGGTAAGGTAGGCCCTCTTGTCTAATGGTACCAGCAGGGTAGGTCGATACACAGGTATCCTAGGCCATGAAAGGTACCCTGGTCTAATGTTACAGCTGGTAGTGTCTGATACAACAGGTACATCTAGGAGATGTGTTAGGGCTGTCATTTGAAAGCTTGTATATTTAACACACGTATCTATAAGTACCCTGCTAATTCAGCAGGTAGGTCTGATACACGTTTCAGTAAGAGCTGTGAGTTATGGAGTTGATCACCAGAAAATCACTAAGGAACAATTACGTACAGTGTTTAGTCATTTAACACCCTTCCCATGGAATACAAGAATGATTACATTTAGAACTAACACCGTAATCCAATAGAACCCTGTTATGGTTGTGGTAGTTGTATACAATTGGTGGTGCGCGTGAGTGTTAAGGGTGTCTCCCGACATCCTAGGTCACGGTAGCCCTCACCTCTAGGTTGCTGATGCGAGTTTGAAACCTCGGTTCCGGAGGTACCCCTTGCTAATGCTTACGCTGGGTAGGTCTTACACCAGTCCTGTAGGCCCTTTATTTACCACTTGCATACACCGGATCCTTAAAGGACCCTGGATCTAATTACAGGGTAGTTGAACATAACAGGAAGACCAAATGTTACAATGTGTGTTGAGTTGTAACACTTCTTGTAATGGTAATGTTTACAAGCTGTGGTAGTTGTAACGTACATTAGTTAATGGACCCCTGTTAATGACATGTGGTTGATGAGTTGTACAATCTGTGGAGTTGTCCCCCTAGTTATGTTAAGCTGTAGATTGTTACAACGTAGTCTGTTGTACCCTTCTATGTTCAGCTGGGAGTATCTTGTTACACTACGGACAATCCGAAGGTACCACTCTATTCATGTGTTTATACCCTACATCACTGTAAGGTCCTCTGAGTTATGATTTCAGCTGGGAGTCTATACACGTTGACATCTAGTAGTACCTGTCTAAATTTAACACTGGCTGATAAAGGTAACCTGTAGGTTGTCTTACAGCTGGGTAGTCTCATAACCAGTTCCTAGTTTGTAAGTATCGTGTATGTTTACACTGTACGGTTGTACAGACATCCAGGTATCGTCTAATGTACCTGAGCATACTACACCGTAGGTCTGATACACCGGTACATCCTAGGTAAGGTAACCCTGTCTAATGTTACAGCTGGGTAGATCTGATACACCGGTACATCCTAGGTAAGGTACCTCTGTCTAATGTTACAGCTGGGTAAGTCTGGTACACCGGTACATCCTAGGTAAGGTACCTCTGTCTAATGTTACAGCTGGGTAGGTCTGATACACCGGTACATCCTAGGTAAGGTAACCCTGTCTAATGTTACAGCTGGGTAGATCTGATACACCGGTACATCCTAGGTAAGGTACCTCTGTCTAATGTTACAGCTGGGTAAGTCTGATACACCGGTACATCCTAGGTAAGGTATAGCCCTGTCTAATGTTCGATGATTATCATTTTTAGCTCATGGCTACTGTGAGTAACCTTGAGCTAAATGATGTTTGTCTGGAGTCTGCATTAACTCCCAAACTTAAAAGTGTTTGGGGTCAAGTTTTTGAAAAGCTGATAAGTCCATACCTATACACCCCACACCATTCCAATTTTGTATCGACGTTCATTAAGGGTCTAGGAGTAATATTACTGCAAAATAACTGGGAGATATTTTTCATTCTTTTCAGCATTTACCATGTTTTGTATCAAAATTCATTTTAAAATTTTAAGCCCCCACCATGAAATGGGGGCATATTAGTATTACCAATGTCTGTAGTGTTGCGTCCTGATGCAATGTAACTCGCTAGCTAATCTCAGGAACTGCTGATGTGATCCTCACCAAACTGGGGCATGTCATTTGAATAATGCTTTGACTCTTGTATATTTAACACAGTTATATATATTAACCATATTGCATATTCAGCACAAGAAAATTATGTTTTCATAAAGATGATGATTATGAAATTGTCTCCAAGAAACATCACAGGAACAATTACAGTACAGTGTTTTAGCATTTAAACCCTTCCCCCAATGGAATACAAGAATATGATAATTTAAACTAACAAAATAAAATGAAACTGTTTGCGATTGTTTGTTGCAGTTGTTTACAATTGGGGTTGCGGTGGCCGAGTGGTTAAGGTGTCCCGACACTTTATCACTAGCCCTCCACCTCTAGGTTGCGATCGAGTTTGAAACCTTCGTGGGGCAGTTGCCAGGTACTGACTGTAGGCTGGTGGTTTTTCTCCAGGTCCTCTGGCTTTCCTCCACCTTCAAAACCTGGCGCGTCCTTAAATGACCCTGGACGTTAATAGGATGTTAAATAAAACAAACCAAATGTTTACAATTGTGTGTTGAAGTTGTTAACAACTTTTTGTTTGAGTTGTTTACAATTGTATGTTGGAGTTGTTAACAATTGTTTGATGGAGTTGTTAATAATTGTTTGATGGAGTTGTTTACAATTTTTTGATGGAGTTGTTTACTATTGTTTGTTGGAGTTGTTTACAATATGGTCTGTTTTACTTCTTTTGTCAGCCAGGAATGAATATAAACTTGTCTAACATTAACGGACAAATACCGCAAGGAATAAACTACATAACTATTCATTGTTGTAATATCTGACATCAAACTGTTCGTCATATTGAAGTTATGATTTCTATAGAGTTAAACAGATTGACATATATGATTCATAAAACTAAAACATCTCTGAATAAAAAGCCTGTCGGGCTCCGAGGTAGTCTCCATAACCATTTCCATTTTCTATATTGTTGTATTTTTCCATTACTGTGACAGATCTCGTAAAATTGAGTAATATTGTTGACTGACCAAAGTCCTTCAGACAGGTGGTCAATTGTCATATGGGAGATATTTAAATGGCTTTTGGGTTCCAATAAAAAGGATAACATTTCAAAACTTATTGCATATATATATTGTTGTCTATTAGAAGCAGTTTAAAAATCAAAAATTCTTTTGTTGTGACAGACGAGTGCAAATTTTTTCAATATGTTACAATGATACCACAGACATTGACCATCGGCATCGACAAAAACAAAGGATTCAAGTGACAAAGCAATCATGATAATTGGTTATTGTAGGCAAATGATAATTAATGTGTTAATGATGACAAAATAACAAAACGTTGATGTCCGTTTAATTACTACGTCATCGATGACGGTTGCCTGTCAATTATAGGGATTCACCAATAAATGTCAAGGATATGAAAAATATCTCTGTAATTTGTGGACTGTGCTATATTGCATGTCAGACAATGAGTGGTTTTGAGTGGAGCCCATGAAACCCTGATGGGAGTTTAAAACAATGGCAATGTTCTTTCATCTGGCATAAACTTGTTTGTCTGAAGTACTCTCTCAGCTGAGTTCAGCCAATATCTTTGGATTTTGTAGGCTTCATAATCATGATTGCTTATAAGTATATGGTTTCTAAAGAAGAGCTATCATATTGATTAAATGATTCCTGAAACATTTCCGTATTTAATGCATTTTGATACAAGAATCTATGTCACCGGCATCGACCAGGAGTATTGTTCGATCCTGTTGTTTTGCTGCGTCTGCCAGGTGTCCATTTGATATACACTGCCTGATTTTATGGATCAACATGATATCAAATTGGTCGGCACACATAACATAAATCACAAAAATGGGAAATATTCATTCAAAAGTACGAAGGTTTTGTTTTGGTTTAATTAGATCATAAAGTAAAACGTTATCAGTAGAATTGATTTTGAGGTTGAGTAACCTTAAAGGCAGCGTATGTTTCAAATTCACCAGCCTCTATCTGGAAACCAGTCAATTTCAGCCTCAATTCCATCTAACGACATGTCACAGGTCCGTATCGTGTGGTACATGATAACAGAAGGTATGATTTATGCCTGGCAGATAACTGAAAAATTCTTTTGAAAAAGTAGTAGCTTGTGTATTGTCAACAGAATATCCTTTAAAGGCATATGGTACTTACGATATATCCTCACAAAAACATTGCCCATTTTAATTGATATACCGTATTTGACCTAATAAGGGCGCAGGGCGCGGGTAATTGACAGTGGGGGCGCCCTTATTAAGATTAGTTATTCTGAAGTTTTATGAAACAGACTATACCTTATAGCAGAATACCCAAGGTTGTGGAAACGGTAAATTATTCAGTCATAAGAAATGTTCCAGATGAAGATATCTATTCATTATCATATATTAAGCTTAAACATCACTTGAATACTCATGTAAACTTGTAAACCATGCCAGCTGATCTTTAGACCAGAGAACGTGCGTTCCACCATTTATGTTCAAATGGAACTCTTTCGTGTTCTATTTATAGAAACAGGTGATTTCCCAGATCATATCAGACATCGTTTTCTTTGACCTAATAATTGATTTACAATGTCTTTTACTAGCTTTCTGTTCTGAACAAAAGTTATTTATCAACAAGAATGAAGTCTTTACTTTATCTTCAGATAAAGATGGTAAGTTATTATTTGTATGTGTGTTTAGTTTTGGGTGCTCTTTGCACTGACATGTCATCTGTAGCCTGTAGGAATACACAAAATGTGGCGAAAACATGTGTTCCAGTTACTTAATTTGCTGAAGAAAATTGAACACATAAAGTAGCAAAATATTTCACATGAATTATTACTTTTGAACACCATTTTGAAACTCAGTCAAAGATTTATTTCCTTGAAAAAAGGTAGGGGCGCCCTTATTAGGGCAGGCGCCCTTATTAGGTCAAATACGGTAACTATAATAATGTGTGATGAAAGAATGTCTAAACAAACTTTCTTTTATCCCGAATTAATCACTATGTGGGGGGGGGGTTGAAGACACAATGTCCCTGTAAGTGTATAGTGCCGATCCTGATGAAACTGCCGTGAATCCTAAAAGATATTGGAGGTCTCACTCAAATATGCAGGTAATAACGTATAGAAGGAGTGATCCCAGCACAGGATCACTCCCTCTATACATTTTTACCCTGAATATTTTATGAGAAATGTGATTTGAGTATATCAAAAATCAGTTGGTAATTACCTGTATAATTAGTATGATAATAATGATTTGACGGAAAAACAATCATCATTATCTGCATATTTATGATTATGAAAATGAAAAGAAAACATTATTTAAGATATTTTTAAATTCATTTATTCAACTTGAAAGTTGTTTTACTGAAAACTGGACATACAATTTCACATGAATATCATAGTTCAATATAGCTTTAAAGGGTATATATAAACTGGACATATATTTTCACATGAATGTCGTAGATCCGATATAGCTTTAAAGGGTATATCATCCAGGGGTTTCAGTTATATTGAATTGTTGAAGAGTTATCTGCAAGGCTGTGATCAACCGAGGCCTATAAACATCAAATAAAAACATCAAATAAAAACGTCTGTTAATTCAGAGTATTGAGGGGGGAGATTCAATCGCAGAGAGCTGATGCACTGTTACTCTGTAGTTGTACTGTTCATGGGGATTAAAAGTGACACAGCGGAGGCAGCTAATTTTCACCACCAGAGGTCGCTGACTGTCTCTGTGCTTGGTCATATTTACGATGCAACTACTAAGGTTTATCAGCGAACAGATTCCGATTCTGTTTTTTTTTTATCCGATTCTGTTGTTTTTATTTTGTACGAAAAAAAAAGAGTACGAAATATGCTGCAGGATATGATGTGTGTTTATAGAGAGGGCTAACTTTCCAGCTAACGGTTGTGGTGTGGTGTGTGTATCTGTATACATTGTAGGAGTTATTTATCAGTAAGATGGTCCAAAATTACAACTCCGAACGTAAACACTGTCTGGTTATTTGAAAAGATTCCACAAGTATTTGAAGCATGTAGAAAGTTTCGTTAAATCTCTTTGTCCTATACTGAAAGTTTTTGTTCTTATTTTTGGATGTCTCACCATTTTATGAGTGCAGTACAATATACTGTTACGTCTTGTTTCAGGGTTCCAAGGCATTGTCTAATTCATGTGAACACCTCTGTCTTTCAGGATTTAAAGGTCAAGGTCACTGTTACTATTTATAGAAACTTGCTAATAATGAAATAAAGAATAATGCTAATTTACAGGGGAGATTAAAGGATTAAATTTGGGTTGGCCATGAGCCCTTATTCAGGTTGATTCAAAACCATGAATACATTCATGTATATGAAAATAAATACAGCATATCAATTTTTGAAGTAAGAACATTTTGTAGACTCTTTGTTGAAGTCTGAAGAGTGCTTTAGGCCCTATAGACTCTTTGTTGAAGCCTGAAGAGTGCTTTAGGCCCAATAGACTCATTGTTGAAGTCTGAAGAGTGCTTTAGGCCCTAGACTCTTTGTTGAAGCCTGAAGAGTGCTTTAGGCCCTAGACTCTTTGTTGAAGCCTGAAGAGTGCTTTAGGCCCTATAGACTCTTTGTTGAAGCCTGAAGAGTGCTTTAGGCCCTATAGACTCTATGTTGAAGTCTGAAGAGTGCTTTAGGCCCTATAGACTCTTTGTTGAAGCCTGAAGAGTGCTTTAGGCCCAATAGACTCTATGTTGAAGTCTGAAGAGTGCTTTAGGCCCTATAGACTCTTTGTTGAAGTCTGAAGAGTGCTTTAGGCCCTATCGACTCTATGTTGAAGCCTGAAGAGTGCTTTAGGCCCTATAGACTCTTTGTTGAAGTCTGAAGAGTGCTTTAGGCCCAATAGACTCTATGTTGAAGCCTGAAGAGTGCTTTAGGCCCTATAGACTCTTTGTTGAAGTCTGAAGAGTGCTTTAGGCCCTATAGACTCTATGTTGAAGCCTGAAGAGTGCTTTAGGCCCTATAGACTCTATGTTGAAGTCTGAAGAGTGCTTTAGGCCCTAGACTCTTTGTTGAAGCCTGAAGAGTGCTTTAGGCCCAATAGACTCTTTGTTGAAGCCTGAAGAGTGCTTCAGGCCCCATATTTGAAATCACTAGACATCAGTGCCTGTTGTTTGAAGTCAGCTGATGACCTTTATTGGCAGCAGTTGAAGTCAGATGACCTTCAAGATCAGATGTTGAAGCAAGATGACCTTCATTGCTAGTTAACCTTTAGGACCAGTATTGGATATCGGATGACTTCCAGGGCTAATGTGGTTGAAGTCAGATGACCCTTGGACCTCTGTAGAAGCTATATGACATTCAGGCCTGTGTTTCAGTCAGATGACCTTTAGGGCACTTGGGTTTCTTCCTCTCTTTATCTCTTTCGCTTTCTCAGTTTATTTCAGATATGGATTAAGATAGATTTCTGCATTGTGTTTACCATGACTACGGTGATATGATGTTATAGCTCTAACTAATAAAGGATACGTTAATGTACATTGTCATTAGACTCTGACAGGATGTTGTTACCAGCTATCATCAACTATCACTGGCATGCCCTGGTCAGTGGGGAGTTACTGTATCAGGTATACATTTATAAAGGGAAAGTGTATCACATATACTTCTGTAGTGGGTACCATTTATATTTTGTTTGAGGTTAGTGGGGAGGTATTATTTATACTTTTGTTTGAGGGTAGTGGGGAGGTATTATTTATACTTTTGTTTGAGGTTAGTGGGGAGGTATTATTTATACTTTTGTTTGAGGTTAGTGGGGAGGTATTATTTATACTTTTGTTTGAGGTTAGTGGGGAGGTATTATTTATACTTTTGTTTGAGGGTAGTGGGGAGGTATTATTTATACTTTTGTTTGAGGTTAGTGGGGAGGTATTATTTATACTTTTGTTTGAGGTTAGTGGGGAGGTATTATTTATACTTTTGTTTGAGGGTAGTGGGGAGGTATTATTTATACTTTTGTTTGAGGGTAGTGGGGAGGTATTATTTATACTTTTGTTTGAGGGTAGTGGGGAGGTATTGTTTGTACTTTTGTTTGAGGGTAGTGGGGAGGTATTATTTATACTTTTGTTTGAGGTTAGTGGGGAGGTATTATTTATACTTTTGTTTGAGGTTAGTGGGGAGGTATTATTTGTACTTTTGTTTGAGGTTAGTGGGGAGGTATTATTTGTACTTTTGTTTGAGGGTAGTGGGGAGGTATTATTTATACTTTTGTTTGAGGTTAGTGGGGAGGTATTATTTGTACTTTTGTTTGAGGGTAGTGGGGAGGTATTATTTATACTTTTGTTTGAGGTTAGTGGGGAGGTATTATTTGTACTTTTGTTTGAGGTTAGTGGGGAGGTATTATTTGTACTTTTGTTTGAGGTTAGTGGGGAGGTATTATTTATACTTTTGTTTGAGGTTAGTGGGGAGGTATTATTTATACTTTTGTTTGAGGTTAGTGGGGAGGTATTATTTGTACTTTTGTTTGAGGTTAGTGGGGAGGTATTATTTATACTTTTGTTTGAGGTTAGTGGGGAGGTATTATTTATACTTTTGTTTGAGGGTGGTGGGGAGGTAATATTTATACTTTTGTTTGAGGGTAGTGGGGATCAAGGTATACTAATTTTGAAGTAACGGAGTATATTGTTGGTATTTTAAGTATATCGTACTTGTATAATAGCTATATGTCTGTGTTATTACAGAGCAACAATCAACATGTATAGGGAGGGCTTATTATCAAACATGCATGGGCTTATATCCAGTTTTGTTATATGTTCGGTTTACCCCCGATAGATATTATTCAAGATATTTTCTCTGAAACAGTCTCGGGGGATTCTTCCCTTATCCTGCTAATTATAAGGAGCTTGATATAAAAGTTATCTCATAAAAAATTAAAATCAATACACGTTTGCTCTATACTGCGTCTTCATGATTAGGTTTCAAATTTTTATGAGTTGCCCTTTATATGAAACTCCTTATAATAATCATGATAAAAAATGTCCTCCAAGCTCCGTACAACCAATGACAAGATTTCTACACTGTCTACATTTACCCAAGGTGATGCTGGCTCTATTTTGTAGTACCAATTAATCTCCGGGTTTTTGTGGGAAATAAAACAAGAAGATGTTGGCTTTGGTGAATGAAAAACTACGGCTTTATTACGCAATGTAAGGAATTGATAGACTTGTAGTATGGCATTATATAATGATCTTTAACAAACAACAGGTTGTAATTAGTCTGCTTCCATTGAAACCGGAGGGGGGAGTGGGTGGGGAGGAATACAATAGGTTTTCTCTCCATCCATTTTGTACGTATGCTCGTTAGTATACCTAACGCCAATATTGTCAGCACTCTAGCGGCTTCATTCCTTCAGGGATTTTGATCAAACTTCACATAATGATAAAGGACCATTATATGTCGGGCAAGTTCGAGTTTCAGGGTTTTTAGGTCAAGGTCAAGGTTACTTTTTTAGCAGGATCCGGAAGCGGACATGTATTGCTTTAGAATACCAAGTATGCTTGTTTATTGATATTTAAGGTAAAGATATTTGGTCTGTAGATAGAGAGAAGAGCTGCCAGGTTAATTCCATTGAAATACCTTGTTTCTGGTTTTAACTATGAAATTTGGTATGTAATTTGATTTTGAAGTTGGATTTCTCAAAGCTTTATGAAATTAATTTCCTTGGCCTACTTTCAAGGTTATGTGGGACAGATCTGGTTAACTTTCAGTTTAATTGGTTTCCTATAATGAAGCACATATCATCTAGGTGGTAAATATTTAAGTGAATTTATATAGGAAAATGATTGTACATTGATATGCATAAAAGATCAGATATGATTAGATGGGTGATCAGGCTTAATTCAAACAGTTAAGTAATTTTTGAAGCTAAATTACAGCAACACTGAAGAAATGGGAGAAAAATACAGGACCTTTGTGCCTTTTGCTACATACCTACCTGAATTCATTGGAATGATTTTTTATAGCAAAATCTTCAATGATTTGATAAGACATTGTCTATCCTGTTGGACCACAGATACTAGGATTTTGCTCAAATGTCTGGAGAATTTCTTACTTAGAGAAAGTTCATCATGCTGTTTGTATGACGAGTGGCAGTCTTGTTTTCCCTAAAATAAGTGCAAGATTGAAATGAGCTTCTCAGAAAAGCAATCACAAATTTAATTAAGACATTTGAAAACCTCTTTTCTCTGAATGAGTTATTTGTTCACATTTTCAAATTGACTGCCATTTTGAAGATGGAAACATACATGGATAAATTGTATTGAAATTGCCGTTTGAATTCCCCCTATCCTAAAACAATTACATTTTGTGTTTTAAAGGCCTGTTTGTAATCATTTCTTGCTTTGAGAATTCCCTGTAGAACAAGAAAAGCTTAAGGTCAGGAGAGAACACCTGACGGACTGCTAGCCTGCCTGAGTATACGCCTAATCGTCGTTACTAACTTGGTAAATGTTTGTTTGAGGAGGCAATTTAGAACATGACAGAGAACTGCACTTTGTGATCCAGGTATTGTTTTCATAGAAAGTACATAATGAACAAAAAAATAAAAAAAGAGCAACTTTGGTCATTTCCATGTACCATATGATAAGAATTAACTTTATTGAATTGTTCCTGTTAGCCCCAAGATAGTACTTCGGGAGTTCCTGTAGGTTGTGTGTGACTAGTACCCAGTCTGTAGGTTGTGTGACTAGTACCCAGTCTGTAGGTTGTGTGACTGGTACCCAGTCTGTAGGTTGTGTGTGACTAGTACCCAGTCTGTAGGTTGTGTGTGACTAATACCCAGTCTGTAGGTTGTGTGACTAGTACCCAGTCTGTAGGTTGTATGTGACTAGTACCCAGTCTGTAGGTTGTGTGTGACTAGTACCCAGTCTGTAGGTTGTGTGTGACTAGTACCTAGTCTGTAGGTTGTATGTGACTAGTACCCAGTCTGTAGGTTGTGTGACTGGTACCCTGTCTGTAGGTTGTGTGTGACTAGTACCCAGTCTGTAGGTTGTGTGACTAGTACCCAGTCTGTAGGTTGTGTGACTAGTACCCAGTCTGTAGGTTGTATGTGACTAGTACCCAGTCTGTAGGTTGTGTGACTAGTACCCAGTCTGTAGGTTGTGTGACTGGTACCCAGTCTGTAGGTTGTGTGTGACTAGTACCCAGTCTGTAGGTTGTGTGACTAGTACCCAGTCTGTAGGTTGTGTGACTAGTACCCTGTCTGTAGGTTGTGTGACTGGTACCCAGTCTGTAGGTTGTATGTGACTAGTACCCAGTCTGTAGGTTGTGTGACTGGTACCCAGTCTGTAGATTGTGTGTGACTGGTACCCAGTCTGTAGGTTGCGTGACTAGTACCCAGTCTGTAGATTGTGTGTGACTGGTACCCAGTCTGTAGGTTGCGTGACTAGTACCCAGTCTGTAGATTGTGTGTGACTTGTACCCAGTCTGTAGGTTGTGTGACTGGTACCCAGTCTGTAGGTTGTGTGTGACTAGTACCCAGTCTGTAGGTTGAGTGTGACTGGTACCCAGTCTGTAGGTTGTATGACTAGTACCCAGTCTGTAGGTTGTGTGACTAGTACCCAGTCTGTAGGTTGTGTGTGACTAGTACCCAGTCTGTAGGTTGTGTGACTAGTACCCAGTCTGTAGGTTGTGTTACTAGTACCCAGTCTGTAGGTTGTGTGACTAGTACCCAGTCTGTAGGTTGTGTGTGACTAGTACCCAGTCTGTAGGTTGTGTGTGACTAGTACCCAGTCTATAGGTTGTGTGACTAGTACCCAGTCTGTAGGTTGTATGTGACTGGTACCCAGTCTGTAGGTTGTGTGACTAGTACCCAGTCTGTAGGTTGTGTTACTAGTACCCAGTCTGTAGGTTGTGTGACTAGTACCCAGTCTGTAGGTTGTGCGTGACTAGTACCCAGTCTGTAGGTTGTGTGTGACTAGTACCCAGTCTGTAGGTTGTGCGTGACTAGTACCCAGTCTGTAGGTTGTATGTGACTAGTACCCAGTCTGTAGGTTGTGTGTGACTGGTACCAAGTCTGTAGGTTGTGTGTGACTAGTACCCAGTCTGTAGGTTGTGCGTGACTAGTACCCAGTCTGTAGGTTGTATGTGACTAGTACCCAGTCTGTAGGTTGTGTGTGACTGGTACCAAGTCTGTAGGTTGTGTGTGACTAGTACCCAGTCTGTAGGTTGTGTATGACTAGTACCCAGTCTGTAGGTTGTTTGTGACTAATACCCAGTCTGTAGGTTGTGTGACTGGTACCCAGTCTGTAGGTTGTGTGTGACTAGTACCCAGTCTGTAGGTTGTGTGACTAGTACCCAGTCTGTAGGTTGTGTGTGACTGGTACCCAGTCTGTAGGCTGTGTGTGACTAGTACCCAGTCTGTAGGTTGTGTGACTAGTACCCAGTCTGTAGGTTGTGTGACTAGTACCCAGTCTGTAGGTTGTGTGACTGGTACCCATTCTGTAGGTTGTATGTGACTAGTACCCAGTCTGTAGATTGTGTGACTTGTACCCAGTCTGTAGGTTGTGTGTGACTAGTACCCAGTCTGTAGGTTGTGTGTGACTAGTACCCTGTCTGTAGGTTGTGTGACTAGTACCCAGTCTGTAGGTTGTGTGTGACTGGTACCCAGTCTGTAGGTTGTGTGTGACGAGTACCCTGTCTGTAGGTTGTGTGACTAGTACCCAGTCTGTAGGTTGTATGTGACTAGTACCCAGTCTGTAGGTTGTGTGTGACTAGTACCCAGTCTGTAGGTTGTGTGTGACTAGTACCCAGTCTGTAGGTTGTGTGTGACTAGTACCCAGTCTGTAGGTTGTGTGTGACTAGTACCCAGTCTGTAGGTTGTGTGACTAGTACCCAGTCTGTAGGTTGTATGTGACTAGTACCCAGTCTGTAGGTTGTGTGACTAGTACCCAGTCTGTAGGTTGTGTGACTGGTACCCAGTCTGTAGGTTGTATGTGACTAGTACCCAGTCTGTAGGTTGTGTGACTGGTACCCAGTCTGTAGATTGTGTGTGACTGGTACCCAGTCTGTAGGTTGCGTGACTAGTACCCAGTCTGTAGATTGTGTGTGACTGGTACCCAGTCTGTAGGTTGCGTGACTAGTACCCAGTCTGTAGGTTGTGTGACTAGTACCCAGTCTGTAGGTTGTGTGACTAGTACCCAGTCTGTAGGTTGTGTGTGACTAGTACCCAGTCTGTAGGTTGTGTGTGACTGGTACCCAGTCTGTAGGTTGAGTGTGACTGGTACCCAGTCTGTAGGTTGTGTGACTAGTACCCAGTCTGTAGGTTGTGTGACTAGTACCCAGTCTGTAGGTTGTATGACTAGTACCCAGTCTGTAGGTTGTGTGACTGGTACCCAGTCTGTAGGTTGTGTTACTAGTACCCAGTCTGTAGTTTGTGTGACTAGTACCCAGTCTGTAGGTTGTGCGTGACTAGTACCCAGTCTGTAGGTTGTGTGACTAGTACCCAGTCTGTAGGTTGTGTGACTAGTACCCAGTCTGTAGGTTGTGTGTGACTGGTACCCAGTCTGTAGGTTGTGTGTGACTAGTACCCAGTCTGTAGGTTGTGTGACTAGTACCCAGTCTGTAGGTTGTGTGTGACTAGTACCCAGTCTGTAGGTTGTGCGTGACTAGTACCCAGTCTGTAGGTTGTATGTGACTAGTACCCAGTCTGTAGGTTGTGTGTGACTGGTACCAAGTCTGTAGGTTGTGTGTGACTTGTACCCAGTCTGTAGGTTGTGTGACTAGTACCCAGTCTGTAGGTTGTTTGTGACTAATACCCAGTCTGTAGGTTGTGTGACTGGTACCCAGTCTGTAGGTTGTGTGTGACTAGTACCCAGTCTGTAGGTTGTGTGACTGGTACCCAGTCTGTAGGTTGTGTGTGACTGGTACCCAGTCTGTAGGTTGTGTGTGACTAGTACCCAGTCTGTAGGTTGTGTGACTAGTACCCAGTCTGTAGGTTGTGTGACTAGTACCCAGTCTGTAGGTTGTGTGACTGGTACCCATTCTGTAGGTTGTATGTGACTAGTACCCAGTCTGTAGATTGTGTGACTTGTACCCAGTCTGTAGGTTGTGTGTGACTAGTACCCAGTCTGTAGGTTGTGTGTGACTAGTACCCTGTCTGTAGGTTGTGTGACTAGTACCCAGTCTGTAGGTTGTGTGTGACTGGTACCCAGTCTGTAGGTTGTGTGTGACGAGTACCCTGTCTGTAGGTTGTGTGACTAGTACCCAGTCTGTAGATTGTGTGACTGGTACCCAGTCTGTAGGTTGTGTGTGACTGGTACCCAGTCTGTAGGTTGTATGTGACTGGTACCCAGTCTGTAGGTTGTGTGTGACTAGAACCCAGTCTATAGGTTGTGTGACTAGTACCCAGTCTGTAGGTTGTATGTGACTGGTACCCAGTCTGTAGGTTGTGTGTGACTAGTACCCAGTCTGTAGGTTGTGTGACTAGTACCCAGTCTGTAGGTTGTGTGTGACTAGTACCCAGTCTATAGGTTGTGTGACTAGTACCCAGTCTGTAGGTTGTATGTGACTGGTACCCAGTCTGTAGGTTGTGTGTGACTAGTACCCAGTCTGTAGGTTGTGTGACTAGTACCCAGTCTGTAGGTTGTGTGTGACTGGTACCCAGTCTGTAGGTTGTGTGTGACTAGTACCCAGTCTGTAGGTTGTGTGTGACTAGTACCCAGTCTGTAGATTGTGTGTGACTAGTACCCAGTCTGTAGGTTGTGTGTGACTAGTACCCAGTCTGTAGGTTGTGTGTGACTAGTACCCAGTCTGTTGGTTGTGTGACTAGTACCCAGTCTGTAGGTTGTTTGTGACTAGTACCCAGTCTGTTGGTTGTGTGTGACTAGTACCCAGTCTGTAGGTTGTGTGTGACTAGTACCCAGTCTGTAGGTTGTGTGTGACTAGTACCCTGTCTGTAGGTTGTGTGACTAGTACCCAGTCTGTAGGTTGTGTGTGACTGGTACCCAGTCTGTAGGTTGTGTGTGACTAGTACCCTGTCTGTAGGTTGTGTGACTAGTACCCAGTCTGTAGATTGTGTGACTGGTACCCAGTCTGTAGGTTGTGTGTGACTGGTACCCAGTCTGTAGGTTGTATGTGACTGGTACCCAGTCTGTAGGTTGTGTGTGACTAGAACCCAGTCTATAGGTTGTGTGACTAGTACCCAGTCTGTAGGTTGTATGTGACTGGTACCCAGTCTGTAGGTTGTGTGTGACTAGTACCCAGTCTATAGGTTGTGTGACTAGTACCCAGTCTGTAGGTTGTATGTGACTGGTACCCAGTCTGTAGGTTGTGTGTGACTAGTACCCAGTCTGTAGGTTGTGTGACTAGTACCCAGTCTGTAGGTTGTGTGTGACTGGTACCCAGTCTGTAGGTTGTGTGTGACTAGTACCCAGTCTGTAGGTTGTGTGTGACTAGTACCCAGTCTGTAGATTGTATGTGACTAGTACCCAGTCTGTAGGTTGTATGTGACTGGTACCAAGTTTGTAGGTTGTGTGTGACTTGTACCCAGTCTGTAGGTTGTGTGACTAGTACCCAGTCTGTAGGTTGTTTGTGACTAATACCCTGTCTGTAGGTTGTGTGACTGGTACCCAGTCTGTAGGTTGTGTGTGACTAGTACCCAGTCTGTAGGTTGTGTGACTAGTACCCAGTCTGTAGGTTGTGTGTGACTGGTACCCAGTCTGTAGGTTGTGTGTGACTAGTACCCAGTCTGTAGGTTGTGTGACTAGTACCCAGTCTGTAGGTTGTGTGACTAGTACCCAGTCTGTAGGTTGTGTGACTGGTACCCATTCTGTAGGTTGTATGTGACTAGTACCCAGTCTGTAGATTGTGTGACTTGTACCCAGTCTGTAGGTTGTGTGTGACTAGTACCCAGTCTGTAGGTTGTGTGTGACTAGTACCCTGTCTGTAGGTTGTGTGACTAGTACCCAGTCTGTAGGTTGTGTGTGACTGGTACCCAGTCTGTAGGTTGTGTGTGACGAGTACCCTGTCTGTAGGTTGTGTGACTAGTACCCAGTCTGTAGGTTGTATGTGACTAGTACCCAGTCTGTAGGTTGTGTGTGACTAGTACCCAGTCTGTAGGTTGTGTGTGACTAGTACCCAGTCTGTAGGTTGTATGTGACTAGTACCCAGTCTGTAGGTTGTGTGTGACTAGTACCCAGTCTGTAGGTTGTGTGACTAGTACCCAGTCTGTAGGTTGTATGTGACTAGTACCCAGTCTGTAGGTTGTGTGACTAGTACCCAGTCTGTAGGTTGTGTGACTGGTACCCAGTCTGTAGGTTGTATGTGACTAGTACCCAGTCTGTAGGTTGTGTGACTGGTACCCAGTCTGTAGATTGTGTGTGACTGGTACCCAGTCTGTAGGTTGCGTGACTAGTACCCAGTCTGTAGATTGTGTGTGACTGGTACCCAGTCTGTAGGTTGCGTGACTAGTACCCAGTCTGTAGGTTGTGTGACTAGTACCCAGTCTGTAGGTTGTGTGTGACTAGTACCCAGTCTGTAGGTTGTGTGACTAGTACCCAGTCTGTAGGTTGTGTGACTAGTACCCAGTCTGTAGGTTGTGTGTGACTGGTACCCAGTCTGTAGGTTGTGTGTGACTAGTACCCAGTCTGTAGGTTGTGTGACTAGTACCCAGTCTGTAGGTTGTGTGTGACTAGTACCCAGTCTGTAGGTTGTGCGTGACTAGTACCCAGTCTGTAGGTTGTATGTGACTAGTACCCAGTCTGTAGGTTGTGTGTGACTGGTACCAAGTCTGTAGGTTGTGTGTGACTTGTACCCAGTCTGTAGGTTGTGTGACTAGTACCCAGTCTGTAGGTTGTTTGTGACTAATACCCAGTCTGTAGGTTGTGTGACTGGTACCCAGTCTGTAGGTTGTGTGTGACTAGTACCCAGTCTGTAGGTTGTGTGACTAGTACCCAGTCTGTAGGTTGTGTGTGACTGGTACCCAGTCTGTAGGTTGTGTGTGACTAGTACCCAGTCTGTAGGTTGTGTGACTAGTACCCAGTCTGTAGGTTGTGTGACTAGTACCCAGTCTGTAGGTTGTGTGACTGGTACCCATTCTGTAGGTTGTATGTGACTAGTACCCAGTCTGTAGATTGTGTGACTTGTACCCAGTCTGTAGGTTGTGTGTGACTAGTACCCAGTCTGTAGGTTGTGTGTGACTAGTACCCTGTCTGTAGGTTGTGTGACTAGTACCCAGTCTGTAGGTTGTATGTGACTAGTACCCAGTCTGTAGGTTGTATGTGACTGGTACCAAGTTTGTAGGTTGTGTGTGACTTGTACCCAGTCTGTAGGTTGTGTGACTAGTACCCAGTCTGTAGGTTGTTTGTGACTAATACCCAGTCTGTAGGTTGTGTGACTGGTACCCAGTCTGTAGGTTGTGTGTGACTAGTACCCAGTCTGTAGGTTGTGTGACTAGTACCCAGTCTGTAGGTTGTGTGTGACTGGTACCCAGTCTGTAGGTTGTGTGTGACTAGTACCCAGTCTGTAGGTTGTGTGACTAGTACCCAGTCTGTAGGTTGTGTGACTAGTACCCAGTCTGTAGGTTGTGTGACTGGTACCCATTCTGTAGGTTGTATGTGACTAGTACCCAGTCTGTAGATTGTGTGACTTGTACCCAGTCTGTAGGTTGTGTGTGACTAGTACCCAGTCTGTAGGTTGTGTGTGACTAGTACCCTGTCTGTAGGTTGTGTGACTAGTACCCAGTCTGTAGGTTGTGTGTGACTGGTACCCAGTCTGTAGGTTGTGTGTGACGAGTACCCTGTCTGTAGGTTGTGTGACTAGTACCCAGTCTGTAGGTTGTATGTGACTAGTACCCAGTCTGTAGGTTGTGTGTGACTAGTACCCAGTCTGTAGGTTGTGTGTGACTAGTACCCAGTCTGTAGGTTGTATGTGACTAGTACCCAGTCTGTAGGTTGTGTGTGACTAGTACCCAGTCTGTAGGTTGTGTGACTAGTACCCAGTCTGTAGGTTGTATGTGACTAGTACCCAGTCTGTAGGTTGTGTGACTAGTACCCAGTCTGTAGGTTGTGTGACTGGTACCCAGTCTGTAGGTTGTATGTGACTAGTACCCAGTCTGTAGGTTGTGTGACTAGTACCCAGTCTGTAGGTTGTGTGACTAGTACCCAGTCTGTAGGTTGTGTGTGACTAGTACCCAGTCTGTAGGTTGTGTGTGACTGGTACCCAGTCTGTAGGTTGAGTGTGACTGGTACCCAGTCTGTAGGTTGTGTGACTAGTACCCAGTCTGTAGGTTGTGTGACTAGTACCCAGTCTGTAGGTTGTATGACTAGTACCCAGTCTGTAGGTTGTGTGACTGGTACCCAGTCTGTAGGTTGTGTTACTAGTACCCAGTCTGTAGGTTGTGTGACTAGTACCCAGTCTGTAGGTTGTGCGTGACTAGTACCCAGTCTGTAGGTTGTGTGACTAGTACCCAGTCTGTAGGTTGTGTGACTAGTACCCAGTCTGTAGGTTGTGTGTGACTGGTACCCAGTCTGTAGGTTGTGTGTGACTAGTACCCAGTCTGTAGGTTGTGTGACTAGTACCCAGTCTGTAGGTTGTGTGTGACTAGTACCCAGTCTGTAGGTTGTGCGTGACTAGTACCCAGTCTGTAGGTTGTATGTGACTAGTACCCAGTCTGTAGGTTGTGTGTGACTGGTACCAAGTCTGTAGGTTGTGTGTGACTTGTACCCAGTCTGTAGGTTGTGTGACTAGTACCCAGTCTGTAGGTTGTTTGTGACTAATACCCAGTCTGTAGGTTGTGTGACTGGTACCCAGTCTGTAGGTTGTGTGTGACTAGTACCCAGTCTGTAGGTTGTGTGACTAGTACCCAGTCTGTAGGTTGTGTGTGACTGGTACCCAGTCTGTAGGTTGTGTGTGACTAGTACCCAGTCTGTAGGTTGTGTGACTAGTACCCAGTCTGTAGGTTGTGTGACTAGTACCCAGTCTGTAGGTTGTGTGACTGGTACCCATTCTGTAGGTTGTATGTGACTAGTACCCAGTCTGTAGATTGTGTGACTTGTACCCAGTCTGTAGGTTGTGTGTGACTAGTACCCAGTCTGTAGGTTGTGTGTGACTAGTACCCAGTCTGTAGGTTGTGTGACTGGTACCCAGTCTGTAGGTTGTATGTGACTAGTACCCAGTCTGTAGGTTGTGTGACTGGTACCCAGTCTGTAGATTGTGTGTGACTGGTACCCAGTCTGTAGGTTGTGTTACTAGTACCCAGTCTGTAGGTTGTGTGACTAGTACCCAGTCTGTAGGTTGTGCGTGACTAGTACCCAGTCTGTAGGTTGTGTGACTAGTACCCAGTCTGTAGGTTGTGTGACTAGTACCCAGTCTGTAGGTTGTGTGTGACTGGTACCCAGTCTGTAGGTTGTGTGTGACTAGTACCCAGTCTGTAGGTTGTGTGACTAGTACCCAGTCTGTAGGTTGTGTGTGACTAGTACCCAGTCTGTAGGTTGTGCGTGACTAGTACCCAGTCTGTAGGTTGTATGTGACTAGTACCCAGTCTGTAGGTTGTGTGTGACTGGTACCAAGTCTGTAGGTTGTGTGTGACTTGTACCCAGTCTGTAGGTTGTGTGACTAGTACCTAGTCTGTAGGTTGTTTGTGACTAATACCCAGTCTGTAGGTTGTGTGACTGGTACCCAGTCTGTAGGTTGTGTGTGACTAGTACCCAGTCTGTAGGTTGTGTGACTAGTACCCAGTCTGTAGGTTGTGTGTGACTGGTACCCAGTCTGTAGGTTGTGTGTGACTAGTACCCAGTCTGTAGGTTGTGTGACTAGTACCCAGTCTGTAGGTTGTGTGTGACTGGTACCCAGTCTGTAGGTTGTGTGTGACTAGTACCCAGTCTGTAGGTTGTGTGTGACTAGTACCCAGTCTGTAGATTGTGTGTGACTAGTACCCAGTCTGTAGGTTGTGTGTGACTAGTACCCAGTCTGTAGGTTGTGTGTGACTAGTACCCAGTCTGTTGGTTGTGTGACTAGTACCCAGTCTGTAGGTTGTGTGTGACTAGTACCCAGTCTGTAGGTTGTGTGTGACTAGTACCCTGTCTGTAGGTTGTGTGACTAGTACCCAGTCTGTAGGTTGTGTGTGACTGGTACCCAGTCTGTAGGTTGTGTGTGACTAGTACCCTGTCTGTAGGTTGTGTGACTAGTACCCAGTCTGTAGATTGTGTGACTGGTACCCAGTCTGTAGGTTGTGTGTGACTGGTACCCAGTCTGTAGGTTGTATGTGACTGGTACCCAGTCTGTAGGTTGTGTGTGACTAGAACCCAGTCTATAGGTTGTGTGACTAGTACCCAGTCTGTAGGTTGTATGTGACTGGTACCCAGTCTGTAGGTTGTGTGTGACTAGTACCCAGTCTGTAGGTTGTGTGACTAGTACCCAGTCTGTAGGTTGTGTGTGACTAGTACCCAGTCTATAGGTTGTGTGACTAGTACCCAGTCTGTAGGTTGTATGTGACTGGTACCCAGTCTGTAGGTTGTGTGTGACTAGTACCCAGTCTGTAGGTTGTGTGACTAGTACCCAGTCTGTAGGTTGTGTGTGACTGGTACCCAGTCTGTAGGTTGTGTGTGACTAGTACCCAGTCTGTAGGTTGTGTGTGACTAGTACCCAGTCTGTAGATTGTGTGTGACTAGTACCCAGTCTGTAGGTTGTGTGTGACTAGTACCCAGTCTGTAGGTTGTGTGTGACTAGTACCCAGTCTGTTGGTTGTGTGACTAGTACCCAGTCTGTAGGTTGTGTGTGACTAGTACCCAGTCTGTTGGTTGTGTGTGACTAGTACCCAGTCTGTAGGTTGTGTGTGACTAGTACCCAGTCTGTAGGTTGTGTGTGACTAGTACCCTGTCTGTAGGTTGTGTGACTAGTACCCAGTCTGTAGGTTGTGTGTGACTAGTACCCAGTCTATAGGTTGTGTGTGACTAGTACCCAGTCTGTAGGTTGTGTGTGACTAGTACCCTGTCTGTAGGTTGTGTGTGACTAGTACCCAGTCTGTAGGTTGTGTTACTAGTACCCAGTCTGTAGGTTGTGTGACTAGTACCCAGTCTGTAGGTTGTGTGTGACTGGTACCCAGTCTGTAGGTTGTGTGTGACTAGTACCCAGTCTGTAGGTTGTGTGTGACTGGTACCCAGTCTGTAGGTTGTGTGACTAGTACCCAGTCTGTAGGTTGTGTGTGACTAGTACCCAGTCTGTAGGTTGTGTGACTAGTACCCAGTCTGTAGGTTGTATGTGACTGGTACCCAGCCTGTAGGTTGTGTGACTAGTACCCAGTCTGTAGGTTGTGTGTGACTAGTACCCAGTCTGTTGGTTGTGTGTGACTAGTACCCAGTCTGTAGGTTGTGTGTGACTAGTACCCAGTCTGCAGGTTGTGTGTGACTAGTACCCAGTCTGTAGGTTGTGTGTGACTAGTACCCAGTCTGTAGGTTGTGTGTGACTGGTACCCAGTCTGTAGGTTGTGTGACTAGTACCCTGTCTGTAGGTTGTGTGACTGGTACCCAGTCTGTAGGTTTTGTGTGACTAGTACCCAGTCTGTAGGTTGTGTGACTGGTACCCTGTCTGTAGGTTGTGTGACTGGTACCGAGTCTGTAGGTTGTGTGACTGGTACCCAGTCTGTAGGTTGTGTGTGACTAGTACCCAGTCTGTAGGTTGTGTGACTGGTACCGAGTCTGTAGGTTGTGTGACTAGTACCCAGTCTGTAGGTTGTGTGTGACTGGTACCGAGTCTGTAGGTTGTGTGACTAGTACCCAGTCTGTAGGTTGTGTGCGACTGGTACCCTGTCTGTAGGTTGTGTGAAGTCTTGCGGTCGGTAATATAACATTTGAGTTTTTTGACAATTCCCTACAAATGTTCCAGCTTGGTTAATGTAATCAGAATATAATGGGATATTATATGTCGGGAATGGCTACACAGATCCCTAGGGATATTACGGTAATGTGATGGAATTGCTTCCGCTTTGAATTCCAGATTGTCGCAGCCAAAGATCAGCTTAATTTGAGACTATGCTTAATACAGCAATTTATGTCTGAGGCTTTTTGGTAGGGTATAGTTGCAAATCAAGATTGGTTCTGGTTTTTATGTATTCTGACTGTACTATATAAAAGCATTGGAGTGACCTTGTTCAAGACTTTTTTAATAAATGTCTGCGATATAGGCTATGAAGAGTTAAATAAACCTTTCAACAGCATTTCTATTTTGACAATCTAAAATTGAGGCTCCATTAATATTTCAATTTCTTTAATATATAGAATTTCAGACTTCGAGAGGTGACAAGGGATAGGATATGTTTTTTTTTTGTCTGGGTACTCCGGCTTTCCTCCACCTCCGAAAACCTGGCACGTCCTTAAATGACCCTGGCTGTTAAAGGACGTTAAATAAAAAAAACAAAATGTACAGTAGAGGAGCTATTAATAGACATGGATATCGATATCATATCTTGACAACACATGATATTAACTTTGAAAAATTATGTAGTATCATTGCTATAGGTTTTAATGAATTAAGTTTGACAGTGAGTTTAAATAGTGTTGTTTTCATAACCAATATCATCCATACATATTTGTTTGGCGGCTTTAGGGAGGAGAAATTCTAAAACAGGTGTGAAATAACTCTTTTCTATAATCATGCAGCCTCGTGAAAACATATTCTGACTATAAAAAGCTCAGAAAAAATAAAAATAAAAAAAATAAAAAAAATTATGATATATGTCCACTTGCCAAATATTTTGACATTGTAAACATATTTTTTTCATGCATGAATGTTGTTTGCTGTTGTACTGTAGCAGAATGGGACTTGGCAGAATGCCAGTGGCGAGGCACATTTTGTATTTGTACATGTAGCGCAAATGGTTGAAGTGTCCGTTGAGGGTGCAGAGGTCCTTGGTTCAAGTCCCAGCATGGTGGTTCTATTTAATAGTTAACCTATACAGTTGAGTTAATTTAGAGGTATGAATCTCTACTCTCTAAAACAAAGACTAATTACCCATAGAATAGTATAATTGTACTATATCTCATCAGTCGAAGTGACCAGGGGTAGCAATTAGTGAGATAATTAAGTAATTACTCTGATCAGTTTGGGTGTAATATAATTAGAATGAATAATAGCCTCCCTTTAATTTGGAGAGTAACCAAACATTGATCATGTCCGCAGTTGAGATTGGGTATTCCAATATCCTCCTTACTCACTTCATACAAGACAGAGGATGAATTCATGTTGTCAGCTTGGCTTTTTACCAGATTGGTTTTTGTCCGTTTAGTTAAGACTGCTGTTCCTAGTAGCTCCATGATACTTGTTCCATGGTGCTGTCTGAAACTTTATGGTAGCCCAGAAAAATCGCTGTATAAGTATATTTGTGGCAATGCTCTGTCATATTAGTCGGCTTAAAAATTTCTGTTTTTGGTCATCATTTGTCAAAACAACGGTTTTGTAATGAAAACTTGTGTACATGAGTATCACAGTTAAACCTCTTTCTGTACTTCAATTCTGTACTGAAGCTTTGAATTGCTCTTCATCTTTAAAAGGTCAAAGGTCAGAGTCATGCTTTTATTGAAACTTCATACCCTACTCCTGTACTGAAAGTGTCTGCTGAGAATTTATTTTCTAGAGTGTCTTAAGGTCAAAGATACTCACACTAAATAAAATATCAGGTTAAGTTTCGGTTTAATAAGTTGACTTCCCTTTGGCCAATCAAACCAGATCTTCAATTGCTTGCATGTGGTAACATATCTGGTCTGCAGTTCAAAGGTCGAGACCACACCATCTATATTTAAAAGCTGCTGCTATAGATAAAAAAAAATGCATGGTTTCTGCACAAGGAAATCAATTCCCTTCATTGTTCCAATGAAACTTGGACCATGTTGAAGTATTCTTTTTTTTTACTGAAAATGCTTGGTATTCAGGTATAAAGGTAAAATATGAAGATCACTTTCTGCCAAAAATTTCATTTTTTATTCTAAATTTTTTTTTTAGAAAATTCAATATTTTCAATACAGCACATAAGCATAGATAGATGACTGATACCAGTTCAATAACATGTTTGCTAAATTCTATGAAATTCCATGAGGAGACACGTCCAACTCAAGAAAAGTATTCATTAATAAACCTCCTTAGATAATTTTCACTTATAATGAAGCTTCAAATGTTCTTGCAGCAATTGATGAAATGTTTAAAAGTGTTTCACCAAAATCTTGAGCCTGTTTACAAGGCAGCTGGAGTTGTCTTTCTTCCATCTTGACTTGTAGGATGTGAGTTGGATCAATAATGTGTCTGAGTATGCGATGAACGAAAAGAGCTCATTGTCTCTTTTAGTAAAGACATTATGTTTTTTATGTGTTATTATTAAGCCAAATTGTTTGTACTACATTATAATTTCTTAATCTTCAGCCAAGCCCAACTTTTTCATTGTTTTAAGGTTTTTAATGGGGTAGAAAGTTCTGATGATCAGTTCCCAATGTGAATTTGAGTTTTATTTATATTTCATTTAGCTGATACATGTGTGTCAAAAACTTCAGTAAAAAAACAAAAATAAACACTGAAGACTTTTACATGCTGAAAGATCATTTTTGAGAATCCATCTATTTGATCATGATTTCATTTTTGAGAATACAACAATTTGATCATGATTTCCAAACCTGGCACGTCCTTAAATGACCCTGGCTGTTAATAGGACGTAAAACAATATAAACCAAAATTAAACCAAGAACAATGGGGTGATATAAGCTTTTGTATGATGTGAATTACTACAAATGAATAAGATGATAAAATAATTCCTATAATTTACGTTTTCTTGAATCCATGTAAATGTGCTAATGAAGATTGATAAACATTAAACATAAAGGCCATTCTCATTTACTACTACCTACCTGTGAAGGCCACTTTTTGATATATATCACAAAAACCTGTCTGTAAAGGTTATCTGAATATATAAAACAAATACCTGTCTATCAAGGCCACATGTATATATATATATCCCAAACACCTGTCTATAAAGGCCATTTGTATCTATCTATCACAAAAACCTGTCTATTAAGGTCACATGTAGATATATACATTTTATGTATCACAAACATCTGTCTATAAAGGTCATTTGTATCTACATATCACAAACACCTCTCTATAAAGGTCACATGTATATATATATATATCACAAACACCTGTCTATAAAGGTTATCTGAATATATAAAACAAGTACCTCTCTATCAAGGCCACATGTATATATATATATATATCCCAAACACCTGTCTATAAAGGTCATTTGTTTCTATATATCACAAACACTTATCTATAAAGGCCACTTGTAGATATATATCACAAACACCTCTCTATAAAGGTCATTTGTATCTATATATCACAAACACCTCTCTATAAAGGTCATTTGTATCTATATATCACAAACACCTCTCTATAAAGGTCACATGTATCTATGTATCACAAACACTTCTCTATAAAGGTCACATGTAGATATATATCACAAACATCTGTCTATGAAGGTCACATGTATCTACATATCACAAACACTTGTCTATAAAGGTCATTTGTATCTACATATCACAAACACCTCTCTATAAAGGTCATTTGTATCTACATATCACAAACACCTCTCTATAAAGGTCATTTGTATCTATATATCACAAACACTTGTCTATAAAGGTCACATGTATCTATATATCACAAACACTTGTCTATAAAGGTCACATGTATCTATATATCACAAACATCTGTCTATAAAGGTCACATGTATCTATATATCACAAACACCTGTCTATAAAGGTCACATGTATCTATATATCACAAACACTTGTCTATAAAGGTCACATGTATCTATATATCACAAACATCTGTCTATAAAGGTCACATGTATCTATATATCACAAACACCTCTCTATAAAGGTCACATGTAGATATATATCACAAACACCTCTCTTTAAAGGTCATTTGTATCTACATATCACAAACACCTCTCTATAAAGGTCACATGTATCTATGTATCACAAACATCTGTCTATAAAAACCTCTCATAGCTATTTATGACAAACACTTGTCTATTAAGGTCACATGTATCCATATATCACAAACGCTTGTCTACAAAGGTCACATGTATCTATATATCACAAACACATTTCAATAAAGGTCACATGTATCCATATATCACACATATCTGTCTATAAAGGTCATTTGTATCTACATATCACAAACACCTCTCTATAAAGGTCATTTGTATTTATATATCACAAACACTTATCTATAAAGGCCACATGTATCTATATATTACAAGCACTTGTCTATAATGGTCATTTGTATCTATATATCAAAAACATCTGTCTATAAAGGCCACATGTATCTATATATCACAAACACTTGTCTATAATGGTCATTTGTATCTATATATCAAAAACATCTGTCTATAAAGGTCACATGTATCTATATATCACAAACACCTCTCTATGAAGGCCACAAGTATCTATATATCACAAACACCTATCTATAAAGGTCATTTGTATCTATATATCACAAACACTTGTCTATAAAGGTCATTTGTTTTTATATATCACAAACACTTATCTATAAAGGTCATTTGTATTTATATATCACAAACACTTGTCTATCAAGGTCATTTGTATCTATATATCACAAACACCTCTCTATAAAGACCTCTCATAGCTATTTATGACAAACACTTGTCTATTAAGGTCACTTGTATCTATATAACACAAACACCTATCTATAAAGGTCATTTGTATCTACATATCACAAACACCTCTCTATAAAGGTCACTTGTATCTATATATCACAAACACCTCTCTATAAAGGTCACATGTAGATATATATCACAAACACCTATCTATAAAGGTCATTTGTATCTACATATCACAAACACCTCTCTATAAAGGTCACTTGTATCTATATATCACAAACACCTCTCTATAAAGGTCACATGTAGATATATATCACAAACACCTCTCTATAAAGGTCATTTGTATCTACATATCACAAACACCTCTCTATAAAGGTCACTTGTATCTATATATCACAAACACCTCTCTATAAAGGTCACATGTAGATATATATCACAAACACCTCTCTATAAAGGTCATTTGTATCTACATATCACAAACACCTCTCTATAAAGGTCACATGTATCTATATATCACAAACACCTCTCTATAAAGGTCATTTGTATCTACATATCACAAACACCTCTCTATAAAGGTCACTTGTATCTATATATCACAAACATCTGTCTATAAAGACCTCTCATAGCTATTTATGACAAACACTTGTCTATTAAGGTCACTTGTATCTATATATCACAAACACCTCTCTATAAAGGTCACATGTAGATATATATCACAAACACCTCTCTATAAAGGTCACATGTATCTATGTATCACAAACACCTGTCTATTAAGGTCACTTGTATCTATATATCACAAACACCTGTCTATAAAGGTCACTTGTATACACCTCTAAGTTAAGGACACTCAACAATGAACTCCCTGGATCGATAGTTATAATATGTATGTATATTGGTGATAATCAAATGACAGTTTATCTATATGTACCCAGTTATCATTACCATTCTGTCATACCATGGAGTGTCAGGGAGTCAAACTGAAAAACTAACGATCTTGGATCTTAGCCAATTCAGAAAGTCATTCAAAACTAGAAATTTGTGTTTGTTTTACTGGATTATTTTTCTTGAATTCACTAGTATGTGTTGTATAATAAAACATTGTGTAAATGCCTCCTGGTCGGTCTTAACTTCCTTGTAAGGATACAACATGTTAGGCCATTGATCATAAACTCTCCCCATCCAAGCATCTTTATTTGATTGAGAGATGAGAGGGATTCTCTTTCAAGCCTGAAGCCTCAGCAAAGTACACTTGACCTGATCTTAAAAGGCCAGGAATACTGCATGTGCATGACACCTGTAAAACTGCACGTGCAAGACACATATGTCAAAGTACACATGCATGACACTTGTAAAACTGCACATGCAAGACACATGTCAAAGTACAAATGCATGACACCTGTGTAAAACTGCATGTGCAAGACACATGTCAAAGTACACATGCATGACACCTGTAAAACTGCATGTGCAAGACACATGTCAAAGTACACATGCATGACACCTGTGTAAAACTGCATGTGCACAACACTTGTAAGACTGCAGCCTTTAAAAGCCATGCATGTCTACATTTTTTCTAATGAATAAAAAATATCATTTAATAACATAGAGATAAATATAGAGGCTCTGGTAAAAAACTTGAGATTTGACAATTATAGTAAACAAGTGTTTTGTATATTTCATTATATTGATTAACCAATCATAATGATTCACACACATTGATGTCGGACTTTGACTGCAAAAGTGGGAGTGTGCCCCATGTGTCTGGTGAAGGTGAACAGATGACTGGGGGGATAGGTAACACAAATACATATCCATAGATTACCATTTTTGCAACTATTAAGAAAAGGTCACCTGATGAAGAAATCAAATGTTTATATTTTTTACATACAAGAAATTGAACAGACAGAATATTATTGTAAACAAAACATATTTTAAGCAAGAGTTGTTTCCCCTACATTGTTGTTTTTACCATCTACATTACAATGTAACATGTGAGTGTCAGGTTGAACTTGTGTTCAGACAGGTAAACTTGTGTATAAGGTACAGACAGGTAAACTTGTGTATAAGGTAGAGACAGGTAAACTTGTGTATAAGGTACAGACAGGTAAACTTGTGTATAAGGTACAGACAGGTAAACCTGTGTATAAGGTACAGACAGGTAAACTTGTGTATAAGGTACAGACAGGTAAACTTGTGTATAAGGTACAGACAGGTAAACCTGTATATAAGGTACAGACAGGTAAACCTTGTGTATAAGGTACAGACAAGGTAAACCTGTAGTATAAGGTACAGACAGGTAAACCTGTGTATAAGGTACAGACAGGTAAACCTGTGTATAAGGTACAGACAGGTAAACCTGTGTATAAGGTACAGACAGGTAAACCTGTGTATAAGGTACAGACAGGTAAACCTGTGTATAAGGTACAGACAGGTAAACTTGTGTATAAGGTACAGACAGGTAAACCTGTGTATAAGGTACAGACAGGTAAACCTGTGTATAAGGTACAGACAGGTAAACCTGTGTATAAGGTACAGACAGGTAAACCTGTGTATAAGGTACAGACAGGTAAACCTGTGTATAAGGTACAGACAGGTAAACCTGTATATAAGGTACAGACATGTAAACCTGTATATAAGGTACAGACAGGTAAACCTGCTTATAAGGTACAGACAGGTAAACCTCTGTATAAGGTACAGACAGGTAAACATGTGTATAAGGTACAGACAAGTAAACCTCTGTATAAGGTACAGACAGGTAGACTTGTGTATAAGGTATAGACATGAAAACCTGTGTATAAGGTACAGACTGGTAAACCTGTGTATAAGGTACAGACAGGTAAACCTGTTTGTAAGGTACAGACAGATAAACCTGTGTATAAGGTACAGACAGGTAAACCTCTTTATAAGGTACAGACAAGTAAACCTGCTTATAAGGTACAGACAGGTAAACCTGTGTATAAGGTACAGACAGGTAAACCTGTATATAAGATACATACAGGTAAACCTGTGTATAAGGTACAGACAGGTAAACCTGTGTATAAGGTACAGACAGGTAAACCTGTGTATAAGGTACAGACAGGTAAACCTGTATATAAGGTACAGACAGGTAAACATATGTATAAGGTACAGACAGGTTAACCTGTGTATAAGGTACAGACAGGTAAACCTGTGTATAATGTACAGACAGGTAAACCTGTGTATAAGGTACAGATAGGTAAACCTGTATATAAGGTACAGACAGGTAAACATATGTATAAGGTACAGACAGGTTAACCTGTGTATAAGGCACAGACAGGTAAACCTGTGTATAATGTACAGACAGGTAAACCTGTGTATAAGGTACAGATAGGTAAACCTGTGTATAAGGTACATACAGGTAAACCTGTGTATAATGTACAGACAGGTAAACCTGTGTATAATGTACAGACAGGTAAACCTGTGTATAAGGTACAGATAGGTAAACCTGTGTATAAGATACAGACAGGTAAACCTGTGTATAAGGCACAGACAGGTAAACCTGTGTATAATGTACAGACAGGTAAACCTGTGTATAAGGTACAGATAGGTAAACCTGTGTATAAGGTACAGATAGGTAAACCTGTGTATAAGGTACAGACAGGTAAACCTGTGTATAAGGTACAGACAGGTAAACCTGTGTATAAGGTACAGACAGGTAAACCTGTGTATAAGGTACAGACAGGTAAACCTGTGTATAAGGTACAGACAGGTAAACCTGTGTATAAGGTACAGACAGGTAAACCTGTGTATAAGGTACAGACTAGGTAAACCTGTGTATAAGGTACAGACAGGTAAACCTGTGTATAAGGTACAGACAGGTAAACCTGTGTATAAGGTACAGACAGGTAAACCTGTGTATAAGGTACAGACAGGTAAACCTGTGTATAAGGTACAGACAGGTAAACCTGTGTATAAGGTACAGACAGGTAAACCTGTGTATAAGGTACAGACAGGTAAACCTGTGTATAAGGTACAGACAGGTAAACCTGTGTATAAGGTACAGACAGGTAAACCTGTGTATAAGGTACAGACAGGTAAACCTGTATATAAGGTACAGACAGGTAAACCTGTGTATAAGGTACAGATAGGTAAACCTGTGTATAAGGTACAGATAGGTTGACTCAGAGAGATACATCTTTATGTATTATGTTAGTTCCTTCCAAACATTTTAAGCTATTTACTAGTGTTGTATTAGTAGTTACCTCCCTTTGAACTTTAAGTCCTGACATATTGTGTAAGATGTAGGATGATGTGAATGATTAATTTTCTTCTTTCTGTTTAAATACACCCTAGATTTCTATACCAGAGATTTGCGTAGACTAACTATATACCTGAGATTTGTGTAGACTAATTACATACCTGAGATTTATGTAGACTAATTATACACCTGAGATTGTGTAGACTAATTACATACCTGAGATTTGTGTAGACTAATTACATACCTGAGATTGTGTAGACTAATTACATACCTGAGATTTGTGTAGACTAATTACATACCTGAGATTTGTGTAGACTAATTATACACCTGAGATTTGTGTAGACTAATTATACACCTGAGATTTGTGTAGACTAATTATACACCTGAGATTTGTGTAGACTAATTATACACCTGAGATTGTTGTAGACTAATTACATACCTGAGATTTGTGTAGACTAATTATACACCTGAGATTTGTGTAGACTAATTACATACCTGAGATTTGTGTAGACTAATTACATACCTGAGATTTGTGTAGACTAATTACATACCTGAGATTTGTGTAGACTAATTACATACCTGAGATTTGTGTAGACTAATTACATACCTGAGATTTGTGTAGACTAATTACATACCTGAGATTTGTGTAGACTAATTATACACCTGAGATTTGTGTAGACTAATTATACACCTGAGATTTGTGTAGACTAATTATACACCTGAGATTTGTGTAGACTAATTACATACCTGAGATTTGTGTAGACTAATTATACACCTGAGATTTGTGTAGACTAATTACATACCTGAGATTTGTGTAGACTAATTATACACCTGAGATTTGTGTAGACTAATTACATACCTGAGATTTGTGTAGACTAATTATACACCTGAGATTGTGTAGACTAATTATACACCTGAGATTGTTGTAGACTAATTATACACCTGAGATTGTTGTAGACTGATTATACACCTGGGATTTGTGTAGACTAATTACATACCTGAGATTTGTGTAGACTAATTACATACCTGAGATTTGTGTAGACTAATTACATACCTGAGATTTGTGTAGACTAACATCTTGAGACTAATGGGTATGATATGTACAACATAATCGCGAAATGATGAGATAATTTGACAAAATGGCGTGTTTACTTTGGTTTAACGTCCGAGTTAGCGAGGAACCTGAAGCTCCATCAGAATGGTGTAAGTGGAACAATATGTATATTACATTATACACTGAAGGAAAATATGAAGAAGGCAGTTCTGCTAAGCCTTGGTTCTAAAGCAGTATAACATATAACAGTTGTATCTGATATATTGCCACGGCAACTAATTCAGCCATTATCCACTTCCATAAAAAATTCACATATTTTCTCTGTACATTAACACAACAGATGATTAAGCCATATTGAAAACTGGTAGATGAAATGATTTTGATATCCTGGGATATTCTAAGGCTTTTGTGTGTATATTTTGTTTTTAATACATGTAATAGGTATTATATATATATATATTTATAAACAAAGGTTTCCATGCCCTGTTATGTCATCATATTTATGTAGGTTCTCAGGAAGAATCCTGAAAACGACCATCACTGATCTTAATTCCTACACATTATCTCAAGAAACTCTTGTTCTCTGTAGTAAATATGATATTCCTGAAAACGTTTGACTGACCCTGATTTGACACTTGATTTGACTCGGATAGCTGTATGGATGTATGACGTGTGTGTCACTTCTCCCTGTGAAAAAAATTACCATTGGAGAGTTTACGGCCATTCTGTGTTGAATCAATGAATGATCAATACAGAATGAGTAGAGACACTCTCAACAGTGTTTTCTCATCAGGGTTACTATCGGTAACCAGATTCTCGGAAGTTGTAAAGCTGTTCATCTTCTAATTCTTTAATGAATAAATTTGCTGTTGAAATGGTGATGTGTTGTTTACGGAGGCTTGATAAGGCATTGTCAGTATAGATGGATAGGGATGTGTTGTTTACAGAGGCTCGATAAGGAATTGTCAATGTTCTTTGTGTTAATGCTACTCTTTGTACATGTAGATAGTATTTTGTAATATACAATACATGGTGATAAGTAAACTGACAAACTGACAGGATATCAACTATTTTATGAGGTATCAGATCAATATGTATGTCTAATCAATAGGAAATAAAATCTTCTTTAAGTCTTCTATCCACCTTAAACAATTAATTGTATGTTGTATCATACAAAAATATAAGCATATGTGTTATAGACGTTGACACTGAATTGTAATAATTAAATCCATAAAAAAACAACTTTATGTGATAGATTTTTATACAGTCCATATATGGACTCAATAATGTTGTCCATAAAAAAACCCATAATTTATGTGATAGATGCTGTAGGCGACTAGTAAATTGTGATAGATTTTTATTGTGTCCAAACATGGACTCAATATATTGTTGTCCATAAAAAAATCATAATTTATGGGATTAAGATGTTGTAGGTGATTAATAAATTGTTATCCGTAAAAACTCCATAATTTACCTGACAGACGTAGCTGTCCATATTTGCCTATTAAATTGTTGTTGATAAAAACCCTGTAATTTTTGTATGAAATAGATGTTGTAGCTGTCCATATTTGGCTAAATGTTTTTGTCCTTATAAAAAAAACCCGTAATTTACGTGATAGATGTTGTTAGTGTCCATATTGATATTAAGTTGTTATCCATGAAAAAAAAAACATAATTTTCGTAATAGATTTTGTAGGTGTCCATGCGGGTATTATATTTTTGTCACCTTAATTTTTTTACAGAGGCTAGAGATACAAAAGGTTCTCAACAATATGATTCAAAGGGTAAGTTGACTGGCGTTGATCTCAAGAAGAAATATCTTGTGTTTTTTTGGAATTTCTTCCTAGCAGTTCTAACTTGCACTGACATCTTTAAATTTGACCAGCTTGGGTGTATATCAGTTCTGTTCAAACTTAGCTTGCTGTTTGAGATCTGTGATGACCACACCTTTTCTAGACCTGCAAGGATGACCCCATCTTATTAACAGCTTTGATATTGCCACTGTTTATCACATAACATATCGCATCATAGCTCCATGATGTCAAATGCATTATGACATCATCAGTGCAAATAAAGAGGCAGGGTGTGAAAATAGTGATGCCATTTAGATTTTATATCAATCTCATGTAATGCTACTTTAACAAACAAATATATTATAATTATATATTACTGTAAAAGTGGAAATATTCGCGGTGTGGAAATTTTCGCTTATTTCGCTATCAGTAAACCTCAGTGAAAATTTCCACACGCGAATATATGAACACATAAAAATACTAAATATAAAAGATACACGTTAGCGCAAAAATATCTTGACGGCGCGAAAATATCCACACCGCGAAAACTTTGGAAGTACAGTACTGTATTAGTTATGTGATAAACAGAATCTTCATTTGTTTCCATTTCATATGAAACTTAAATTGTGACAAAATTTTGATAATCAGAGGCTACAATTAATGATTCTTAGACTTTTTTATGACTTTACATCTCATATAATTAATTTTCCATTGTTTGTATGTGGCTTTCTGATTACAGTTGAGATTTGTTTTCATAATTACCTCTATGGAAAAAAAAATCTGATAATGGCATGAAAATGTGACATCACAATACGACCATTGACGTTGCATATTGATTTGTGAAAAAGAATCCCTTATAAGATCAGTTCAATTGTACATAAAACATGTTTTGATTTAAAAAATCAATTTCAAAAATTAATTACAAGCATTGATGTCAATTATTTTTTAGCTTCATAGGATTCATACAGTTTGCCAACAAAAATCTTTGTTCATACCCCAATGGAACTAAAAAAAATTGACATCAATGCTAAAATGAAATGGAAACACATGTGAACCTCTATATTTGTATTCATTCTGCACCTAAGCCTGTTTTCTGGGGCACTGCTGCTCTCCAAAATAAACTGGTTGGATTGTTGGATATTTTCCTGGAATTCTCTTCAATGTTGATAACGATGAGATCTATAGTCATTTTACAGGCCCAGTAGCATGATGTTGGGAGTGCTGCAACATTAATTTCTTTCAAGGTCAACTAGGGGTCATATGTGTTAAAATCTGTCAATTTTGTTGAGAATAACAAAGGGATCATGATATTGACCATGGGCTAATGGAATTGATGGCTAAAAATTAAAGTTTATTCAAATAAAGGAACTTGACCCTAATTTCAAGGTCACAGGGCTCCTTAATATGATGCAATCTTTAAACAACTTTAATGCTTTTCGATGTCAAAGTGGTCCAGAGTGATTTTAACTGGGCGGTAGTAACATTCCGGAACAAAAAGGTCTAACAACGTTGGCCAAGTTAACTTAATCTACTTTCAAGGTCACAGGTGCAAAATGCGTTGAAATCTTGTATGCTTCTTAAATGAGAAAGCATGCATTAAAAGGAATTTGCAAGCTTATTCTTTCTGTTTATATTATGCATGAATGAATTAGGGCTAGTACAGTTTATTCAAATGGATGACCAATTCTCAACGTCACCAAGGAAATATGATGCAGCCATCTTGGAAACATGTTGATTTTTCTGAACATATTGATAATTCTGGAAATGATATTCGGTATATACCAGATTCTATCCAGTTCTGTTTAAGTTGTACAGCTTTATTATGTCTGATCTTATCTATTGTTTCCTACCAGTGAAACATTGGAATCTATAGCTTTCCTCTCTTTTTGTCTGTCCGGCACTGGATGCTGACTGTAGGCCAATGGTTTTTTCTCTGAGTACTCCGGCTTTCCTCCACCTCCATACCAGGCATGACCTTAAATGACCCTGGCTGTTAATAGGTCATTAAACAAAAAATTATAACCAAAAGTCTATAACACGTACACAATAGGATCATTGGTATATTATATGACTAGTTTTGTGCAAATTTGAGATATTTATTCGCTTTTGAAATTCAATATTTTTCTCCTATATAGAAGACCCTTAATACAATTTTAAAAGGAATTTGACTGCCAAGTTCACCCATATTGAAAATTGAAGATCTTACATGAGTGGTACTGTAATATGGAATTAATCAATAGATAAAATATTATCTATATTGTGTCCATTTTGAAAGATTGTATACACAGGATTTGATGATGTCATGGATATGAGTGTTTGTTAACATACCGAAAGGTACATGTAAATTATTTTATCAAGTTCAATAATTAGATATGGCATGATCTCGAGCCTTAAACTTAGGCAAGTACGTGGCATATGATTTATATTAGTTTAATAAATACCATATAACAGAACCACAAGTGTAAGATTCTGTTCATCACAAAACTTGTATTTATGAGATTGTATAAATAAAACATTTCTAGGTGTTGAATTCTCAGCTGTCAGACAATCTTGTGACATCACAGTTTCATTGTGACATCATAAAGTATTTGTGATGTCATGATAGTGTTAATACACAAATGTCTCGCGATATTTATGACATGGCCATATGTGATAACTCTATTTTGAGCCTTTAAATCTCAGTTGGATTGAACACTGCTGTTCATGTGTTTTTATGACTCCGCTAAAAACTTAGTGGGTATGATGAGCATCAGATTTTAATAAAACACTAATTGAGTACTATCTCTGATGCTGTACATCATAGCTGTTTCTATCTCGTGTATTTCAACCATCAAACACATTTGACCAATTCAGGCCTAGTGGACCTTTTGTTTCTTTGGTAAAGTCTAAGTGAACTGTAAATATCCCTTTGTAATCATTTAACTTTGAAATTTTAGGTAAGAATGAAAATGGCTCTGATTTGTGAATCAATTCAAGCCTCATGGGCCTTTTGTTTCTATGGTAAAGTCCAAGTGAACTGTAAATATCCCTTTGTAATCATTTTACTTTGAAATTTTAGGAAAGAATGAAAATGGCTCTGATTTGTGAATCAATATAGCAGAGACTTTGGGTTGGTACGGACAAATTTGGATTAGCATGCCGACCAGTAGAATGACATTGATTTAGTTGTAATATAGAATCAACAGTTGGCCTAAATCTAGTTAAAGTTTACACTGAATGGTTAACCATGAGATGTACAGAGACTGTAGTGTCACTAAACCACTGCAGTGTTGTCGGGAAACAGGTCGTAATGATCCGACTGCTATATAGGACTTGTAACCTTTCTACATAGTCCCCTAGGAGGGGGTAAAATCCTACATAGTCACCTAGGAGGGGGTAAAATCCTACATAGTCACCTAGGAGGGGGTAATATCCTACATAGTCACCAAGGAGGGGGTAAAATTCTACATAGTCACCTTGGAGGGGTAAAATCCTACATATAGTCACCTAGGAGGGAGGAAAATCCTACATAGTCACCTAGAAGGGGTAAAATCTTACCTAGTAACCTTGGAGGGGTAAAATCCTACATAGACACCTAGGAGGGGTAAAATCCTACATAGTCACCTTGGAGGGGTAAAATCCTACATAGTCACCTAGGAGGGGTAAATCCTACATAGTCACCTAGGAGGGGTAAAATCCTACATAGTCACCTAGCAGGGGTATAATCCTACATAGTCACCTTGGAGGGGTTATAACCCTACATAGTCACCTTGGAGGGGTAAAATCCTACATAGACACCTAGGAGGGGTAAAATCCTACATAGACACCTAGGAGGGGTAAAATCCTACATAGTCACCTTGGAGGGGGTAAAATCCTACATAGTCACCTAGGAGGGGTAAAATCCTACATAGTCACCTAGGAGGGGTAAAATCCTACATAGTCACCTTGGAGGGGTTATAATCTTACATAGTCACCTAGCAGGGGTATAACCCTACATAGTCACCTTGGAGGGGTATAATCCTACATAGTCACCTGGGAGGGGTTTAATCATACATAGTCACCTTGGAGGGGTAAAATCCTACATAGTCACCTTGGAGGGGTAAAATCCTACATAGTCACCTAGGAGGGGTAAAATCCTACATAGTCACCTAGGAGGGGGTAAAATCCTACATAGTCACCTAGAAGGGGTAAAATCCTTTATAGTCACACAGTCATGGAGGGGTATAACTAACACTGTCAAACAGGAGGGGTACTAGGTATATCTTTATGTACAATAGACTGGCCTTGGTTAGCACACCAGTATTTTTGTAACCGCATTATTTACTAAGAGACTGCCTGAAGCACTTATAGATTGGATTCTCTGATTGTCTTGATCAATAACAAAATAGCCAGGAACAGGTCAAAGGTCATCATGAGGTTAATTCAAATCAGTCTCGGGGGACACTACCTATTAATTCAGTTGAATAATTGGAAATTATCCTTTACAAGAGGACTTTCAATCAATCTACATTCCTTCAATAAAATGAATGATCAGAATTAAGAGTGTCTAGTTGTGTTGGATAACCAGTGACAGTAAAGCATTGGTTATTACCAATAGTAAAATACCTCTAATGGCCACCAATAGAAAAATACCTCTAATGGCCACCAATAGTAAAATACCTCTAATGGCCACCAATAGTAAAATACCTCTAATAGGCCACCAATAGTAAAATACCTCTAATGGCCGCCAATAGTAAATACCTCTAACAGCCACCAATAGTAAAATACCTCTAATGGCCACCAATAGTAGAATACCTCTAATGGCCACCAATAGTAAAATACCTCTAATGACCACCAATAGTAAAATACCTCTAATGGCCACCAACGGTAAAATACCTCTAATGGCCACCAATAGTAAAATACCTCTAATGGCCACCAATAGTAAAATACCTCTAATGGCCACCAATAGTAAAATACCTCTCATGGCCACCAATAGTAAAATACCTCTAATGGCCACCAATAGTAAAATACCTCTAATGGCCACCAATAGTGAAATACCTCTAATGGCCACCAATAGTGAAATACCTCTAATGGCCACCAATAGTGAAATACCTCTAATGGCCACCAATAGTAAAATACCTCTCATGGCCACCAATAGAAAAATACCTCTCATGGCCACCAATAGTAAAATACCTCTAATGGCCACCAATAGTAAAATACCTCTAATGGCCACCAATAGTAAAATACCTCTAATGGCCACCAATAGTAAAATACCTCTAATGGCCACCAATAGTGAAATACCTCTAATGGCCACCAATAGTAAAATACCTCTAATGGCCACCAATAGTAAAATACCTCTAATGGCCACCAATATTAAAATACCTCTAATGGCCACCAATATTAAAATACCTTTCATGGCCACCAATAGTAAAATAAATCTGATTACCACCAATAGTAGAATATCCCTGATTACCACCAATAGTAGAATATCTCTGATTATTACTAATAGTAGAATATCTCTGATTATCACTTATAGTAGAATATCTCTGATTACCACCAATAGTAGAATATCTCTGATTACCACCAATAGTATAATATCTCTAATGGCCACCAATAGTAGAATATCTTTGATTACCTCCAATAGTATAATATCTCTGATTACCACCAATAGTAGAATATCTCTGATTACCACCAATAGTAGAATATCTCTGATTACCACCAATAGTAGAATATCTCTGATTACCACCAATAGTAGAATATCTCTGATTACCACCAATAGTACAATATCTCTGATTACCACCAATAGTAGAACATCTCAGATTACCACCAATAGTAGAATATATCTGATTACCACCAATAGTAGAACATCTCAAATTACCACCAATAGTAGAATATATCTGATTACCACCAATAGTAGAACATCTCCGATTACCACCAATAGTAGAATATCTCTGATTACCACCAATAGTAGAACATCTCTGATTACCACCAATATTAGAATATCTCTGATTACTACCAATAGTAGAATACCTCTGATTACTACCAATAGTAGAATATCTCTGATTACCACCAATAGTAGAATATCTCTGATTACCACCAATAGTAGAATATCTCTGATAACCATCAATAGTAGAATATCTCTGATTACCACCAATAGTAGAATATCTCTGATTACCACCAATAGTAGAATATCTCTGATTACCACCAATAGTAGAATATCTCTGATTGCCAACAATAGTAGAATATCTCTGATTACTACCAATAGTAGAATATCTCTGATTACCACCAATAGTAGAATATTTCTGATTACCACCAATAGTAGAATATCTCTGATTGCGAACAATAGTTGAATATCTCTGATTACTACCAATAGTAGAATATCTCTGATTACCACCGATAGTAGAATATCTCTGATTACAACCAATAGTAGAATATCTCTGATTACCACCAATAGTAGAATAGCTCTGATTACCACCAATAGTAGAATATCTCAGATTACCACCAATAGTAGAATATCTCTGATTACCACCAATAGTAGAATATCTCTGATTACCACCAATAGTAAAATATCTCTGATTACCACCAATAGTAGAATATCTCTGATTACCACCAACAGTAGAATATCTCTGATTACCACCAATAGTAGAATATCTCTGATTACCACTAATAGTAGAATATCTCTGATTACCACGAATAGTAGAATATCTCTGATTACCACCAATAGTAGAATATCTCTGATTACCACCAATAGTAGAATATCTCTGATTACCACCAATAGTAGAATATCTCTGATTACCATCAATAGTAGAATATCTCTGATTACCACCAATAGTAGAATATCTCTGATTATCATCAATAGTAGAATATCTCTGATTACCACCAATAGTAGAATATCTCTGATTACCACCAATAGTAGAATATCTCTGATTACCACCAAGAGTAGAATATCTCTGATTACTACCAATAGTAGAATATCTCTGATTACCACCAATAGTAGAATATCTCTGATTACCACGAATAGTAGAATATCTCTGATTACCACCAATAGTAGAATATCTCTGATTACTACCAATAGTAGAATATCTCTGATAACTACCAATAGTAGAATATCTCTGATTACCGCCAATAGTAGAATATCTCTGATTACTACCAATAGTAGAATATCTCTGATTACCACCAATAGTAGAATATATCTGATTACCACCAATAGTAGAATATCTCTGATTACTACCAATAGTAGAATATCTCTGATGACCACCAATAGTAGAATATATCTGATTACCACCAATAGTAGAATATCTCTGATTACCACCAAAAGTAGAAAATCTCTGAATACCACCAATGATGAAATACCTTTGTTGTTTTAAAATCAAAGATAATTAATTATTCTAATACATTTTATATATTTTGCGTTTATTTTGATAATGGAATTTGATTTTCTGGAAACAAAATAAACACAATATCAAAAAATACTTTCTGATGCTAATTCATCGTGTACAGCTATACAAACACAACTGTGATGATTAAATGTACAATAAACGTTTCAGAACAATGTCTGCAAATTCTGTTGAGCATCAGACTTGAGCAGATATTAACAAGCACCTTTCTGCCAGAATCTCGCTCATTATTCCAACAGTTTGGTGAATGGTCTAGTGACTTGTAACAGCTACTGTATATACAATACAGCTTAACGATCACTCAACGAGTACACAACATATCCTAGCCAACTATTACAGTTGTTCAATACATCCCCCCCCCTTAAGCAGGGCTCCAAGATTCTCATCAACTTCTCGCTAATTGCAGACTCTGATGTTTAGTTGGTAGCCTGTTAGGCATTCTATTGTGTTATTTAGACAATAGTCATTTTCTTTTCTCACCCCCATTATCCCTAAACACTTGATTTTTGGTGTATTTGATCTATATTGGATATCATTAGTATTATTGCCTTTGTACTCATTGTAAGGACTGGCATGGTGAACCACACAACAAACCTGTACAAGTTGGAGCTGTATTCCCAGATTATATTTTCTTTCAATGCCACACCCAAACTGGACAGTAGAACTATTTTATAAAATGAATCAAGTAGGTTATTGATAAGACCACTTCTAATGATTCAACATCTAACCCCTCCCAGTGAGGACACATCTAACCCCTCCCAGTGAGGTCACATCTAACCCCTCCTAGTGAGGTCACATCTAACCCCTCCCAAGTGAGGTCACATCTAACCCCTCCTAATGAGGTCACATCTAACCCCTCCCAGTGAGGTCACATCTAACCCCTCCTAATGAGGTCACATCTAACCCCTCCTAATGAGGTCACATCTAACCCCTCCCAGTGAGGTCACATCTAACCCCTCCTAATGAGGTCACATCTAACCCCTCCTAATGAGGTCACATCTAACCCCTCCTAATGAGGTCACATCTAACCCCTCCCAGTGAGGTCACATCTAACCCCTCCTAATGAGGTCACATCTAACCCCTCCTAATGAGGTCACATCTAACCCCTCCTAATGAGGTCACATCTAACCCCTCCCAGTGAGGTCACATCTAACCCCTCTACATGAGGTCACATCTAACCCCTCCCAATGAAGACACATCTAACCCCTCCTAGTGAGGTCACATCTAACCCCTCCCAGTAAGGTCACATCTAACCCCTCCTAGTGAGGTCACATCTAACCCCTCCCAACGAGGTCACCTTTAACCCCTCCAGGTGAGGTCACATCTAACCCCTCCCAATGAGGTCACATCTAACCCCTCCCAGTAAGGTCACATCTAACCCCCCCAGTGAGGTCCCATCGAACCCCTCCTAGTGAGGTCACATCTAACCCCTCCTAGTGAGGTCACATCTAACCCCTCCCAGTGAGGTCAGATCTAACCCCTCCTAGTGAGGTCACATCTAACCCCTCCCAGTGAGGTCACATCTAACCCGTCCTAGTGAGGTCACATCTAACCCCTCCCTGTAAGGTCACATCTAACCCCCTCCCAATGAGGTCACATCTAACTCCTCCCAGTAAGGTCACATCTAACCCCTCCCAGTGAGGTCACATCTAACTCCTCCCAGTAAGGTCACATCTAACCCCTCCCAGTGAGGTCACATCTAACCCCTCCCAATGAGGTCACATCTAACCCCTCCCAGTGAGGTCACATCTAACCCCTCCCAATGAGGTCACATCTAACCCCTCCCTAGTGGGGTCACATCTAACCCCTCCCAGTGAGGTCACATCTAACCCCTCCCAGTGAGGTCACATTTAACCCCTCCCAGTGATGTCACATCTAACCCCTCCTAGTGAGGTCACATCTAACCCCCTCCCAGTGAGGTCACATCTAACCCCTCCCAGTGAGGTCACATATAACCCCCGTAGTGAGGTCACATCTAACCCCTCCCAGTGAGGTCACATGTAACCCCTCCCAGTGAGGTCACATGTAACCCCTCCTAGTGAGGTCACATCTAACCCCTCCCAGTGAGGTCACATCTAACCCCTCCCAATGAAGTCGCATCTAACCCCTCCTATCGAGGTCACATCTAACCCCTCCCAGTGAGGTCACATCTAACCCCTCCCAGTGAGGTCACATCTAACCCCTCCCAGTGAGGTCACATCTAACCCCTCCCAATGAGGTCACATCTAACCCCTCCCAGTGAGGTCACATCTAACCCCTCCCAATGAGGTCACATCCAACCCCTCCCAGTGAGTCCATATCCAACACCTCCCTTTGTCGACTGATCCAGTATGTCACACCATTTTTCTGATATGAGAGATTATTGCCTGTTTGTTTGTGCTAACCCTTGGCATGGTCAATATGGCACATATGTATGATATATTATGTTGTGGAGGACCTAACAATGGCCGTAGTTATTTATAGTACTTTCCTTGGGTACAAAAGGAGAAGAATTTGTCTTTGAGAAATTTACAATGATAGATACTTATAGTCCTGATATCTCCAGTGAAGGTCTTCCTGCAATCAAGTGTATTTATCATACGCCATTCAATCTTGATCACCGATAATCACCCAGCAAAGACTGTTTATTGTGCCTCACAGTTTAGTTATTGGTTGTCGACTAGAACTAGGGAGCTCACATACTCTCAACCCCTACAATGATGCTTCATAGCAGCTGTGTGCAATTGACAAGGGCGTCACTCAAGTGACAAGGCCTACAGAGACAGCTGTTGATTTCAGTAAGAGCATTCCTATATATACCCCTAGGTTAATGTTGGAGGGTGGTAGGTATAACATTCCTATATACCCCTAGGTTAATGTTGGAGGGTGGTAGGTATAACATTCCTATATACCCCTAGGTTAATGTTGGAGGGTGGTATAACATTCCTATATACCCCTAGGTTAATGTTGGAGGGTGGTATAACATTCCTATATACCCCTAGGTTAATGTTGGAGGGTGGTAGGTATAACATTCCTATATACCCCTAGGTTAATGTTGGAGGGTGGTATAACATACCTATATACCCCTAGGTTAATGTTGGAGGGTGGTAGGTATAACATACCTATATACCTCTAGGTTAATGTTGGAGGGTGGTAGGTATAACATTCCTATATACCCTAGGTTAATGTTGGAGGGTGGTATAACATACCTATATACCCCTAGGTTAATGTTGGAGGGTGGTAGGTATAACATACCTATATACCCCTAGGTTAATGTTGGAGGGTGGTATAACATACCTATATACCCCTAGGATAATGTTGGAGGGTGGTAGGTATAACATTCCTATATACCCCTAGGTTAATGTTGGAGGGTGGTATAACATTCCTATATACCCCTAGGTTAATGTTGGAGGGTGGTAGGTATAACATTCCTATATACCCCTAGGTATAACATTCCTATATACCTCTAGGTTAATGTTGGAGGGTGGTAGGTGTAACATACCTATATACCCCTAGGTTAATGTTGGAGGGTGGTAGGTATAACATACCTATATACCCCTAGGTTAATGTTGGAGGGTGGTAGGTATAACATTTCTATATACCCCTAGGTTAATGTTGGAGGGTGGTAGGTATAACATTCCTATATACCCCTAGGTTAATGTTGGAGGGTGGTATAACATTCCTATATACCCCTAGGTTAATGTTGGAGGGTGGTAGGTATAACATTCCTATATACCCCTAGGTTAATGTTGGAGGGTGGTAGGTATAACATTCCTATATACCCCTAGGTTAATGTTGGAGGGTGGTAGGTATAACATTCCTATATACCTCTAGGTTAATGTTGGAGGGTGGTATAACATTCCTATATACCCCTAGGTTAATGTTGGAGGGTGGTAGGTATAACATACCTATATACCCCTAGGTTAATGTTGGAGGGTGGTATAACATACCTATATACCCCTAGGTTAATGTTGAAGGGTGGTAGGTATAACATTCCTATATACCCCTTGGGTAATGTTGGAGGGTGGTAGGTATAACATACCTATATACCCCTAGGTTAATGTTGGAGGGTGGTATAACATACCTATATACCCCTAGGTTAATGTTGGAGGGTGGTATAACATACCTATATACCCCTAGGTTAATGTTGGAGGGTGGTATAACATACCTATATACCCCTAGGTTAATGTTGGAGGGTGGTATAACATTCCTATATACCTCTACGTTAATGTTGGAGGGTGGTAGGTATAACATACCTCTGCCCTAAGGTTGTTTAAGCTAAGTTTATTAAAGGTCACCTAGGAATTGTTTTAAAAACGGATTATTACAGTTTTGGTGTAAATACTAGCCAGAAAGCTTATTACATAGCACCAGACAACAACAGGTCTAATTTGACGCCTCAGTTGTTGATGTGATTGCCTCCCAAATTATCTCACCAAGACAGTGAAATGGTGACTGTCTAGAATCTTAATACTTTTGTCGATGGTGTCTACTCTGTAAGTTCTGTTGTCAATGGTGACTGTACAATGTTAGTTCTGTTGTCAATGGTGACTGTACAATCTTAGTTCTGTTGTCAATGGTGACTGTACAATATTTGTTCTGTTGTCAATGGTGACATTATAATGTTAGTTCTGTTGTCAATGGTGACTGTACAAAGTTAGTTCTGTTGTCAATGGTGACTGTACAATGTTAGTTCTGTTGTCAATGGTGACTGTATTTAACATTAGTTCTGTTGTCAATGGTGACTGTACAATGTTAGTTCTGTTGTCAATGGTGACTGTACAATGTTAGTTCTGTTGTCAATGGTGACTGTACAATGTTAGTTCTGTTGTCAATGGTGACTGTACAATGTTTGTTCTGTTGTCAATGGTGACAGTATAATGTTAGTTCTGTTGTCAATGGTGACTGTACAAAGTTAGTTCTGTTGTCAATGGTGACTGTACAATGTTAGTTCTGTTGTCAATGGTGACTGTATTTAACATTAGTTCTGTTGTCAATGGTGACTGTACAATGTTAGTTCTGTTGTCAATGGTGACTGTACAATGTTAGTTCTGTTGTCAATGGTGACTGTACAATGTTAGTTCTGTTGTCAATGGTGACTGTACAATGTTAGTTCTGTTGTCAATGGTGACTGTACAATGTTAGTTCTGTTGTCAATGGTGACTGTACAATATTAGTTCTGTTGTCAATGGTGACTGTACAATGTTAGTTCTGTTGTCAATGGTGACTGTACAATATTAGATCTGTTGTGAATGGTGACTGTACAATGTTAGTTCTGTTGTCAATGGTGACTGTACAATGTTAGTTCTGTTGTCAATGGTGACTGTACAATGTTAGTTCTGTTGTCAATGGTGACTGTACAATGTTTATAAGTTCTGTTGTCAGTAGTGACTGTACAATATTAGTTCTGTTGTCAGTAGTGACTGTACAATATTAGTTCTGTTGTCAATGGTGACTGTACAATATTATTTCTGTTGTCAATGGTGACTGTACAATATTATTTCTGTTGTCAATGGTGACTGTACAATATTAGTTCTGTTGTCAATGGTGACTGTATAATGTTAGTTCTGTTGTCAATGGTGACTGTATTTAACATTAGTTCTGTTGTCAATGGTGACTGTACAATATTATTTCTGTTGTCAATGGTGACTGTACAATATTAGTTCTGTTGTCAATGGTGACTGTACAATATTATTTCTGTTGTCAATGGTGACTGTACAATGTTAGTTCTGTTGTCAATGGTGACTGTACAATATTATTTCTGTTGTCAATGGTGACTGTACAATATTATTTCTGTTGTCAATGGTGACTGTACAATATTAGTTCTGTTGTCAATGGTGACTGTACAATATTATTTCTGTTGTCAATGGTGACTGTACAATATTATTTCTGTTGTCAATGGTGACTGTACAATATTATTTCTGTTGTCAATGGTGACTGTACAATATTAGTTCTGTTGTCAATGGTGACTGTATAATGTTAGTTCTGTTGTCAATGGTGACTGTATTTAACATTAGTTCTGTTGTCAATGGTGACTGTACAATATTATTTCTGTTGTCAATGGTGACTGTACAATATTAGTTCTGTTGTCAATGGTGACTGTACAATATTATTTCTGTTGTCAATGGTGACTGTATAATGTTAGTTCTGTTGTCAATGGTGACTGTATTTAACATTAGTTCTGTTGTCAATGGTGACTGTACAATATTATTTCTGTTGCCAATGGTGACTGTACAATATTATTTCTGTTGCCAATGGTGACTGTATTATGTTATTTCTGTTTCATTTTTTCTGTTTTTGGAGAATGTTATATTAATGTTTCCCCTTCAATCACTATATTTAAGTTTTTATACTGTAAAGATTTCCAAGGTAATCCTGTATATCTTTACAGTGTAAAGGTGTCCATGGTATATCCTTACAGTGTAAAGGTACCCATGGTATATCCTTACAGTGTAAAGGTTTCCATGGTATATCCTTACAGTGTAAAGGTTTCCATGGTATATCCTTACAGTGTAAAGGTTTCCATGGTACATGTACATCCTTACAGTATAAAGGTTTTTGTGGTATATCCTTACAGTGTAAATGTTTCCATGGTATATCCTTACAGTGTAAAGGTAACAAGGTGTAAAGGTTTTTGTGGTATATCCTTACAGTGTAAAGATTTCCATGGTATATCCTTACAGTGTAAAGGTAACAAGGTATATCCTTACAGTGTAAAGGTACCCATGGTATATCCTTACAGTGTAAAGGTACCCATGGTATATCCTTACAGTCTAAAGGTTTCCATGGTATATCCTTACAGTGAACTGGTTCCCATGGAAACTCCTTACAGTGTAAAGGTACCCTCGGTATATCCTTACAGTGTAAAGATTTCCATGGTATATCCTTACAGTGTAAAGGTACCCATGGTATATCCTTACAGTGTAAACGTTTTTGTGGTATATCCTTACAGTGTAAAGGTTTCCATGGTGTATCCTTACAGTGTAAAGGTTTCCATGGTATATCCTTACAGTGTAAAGGTTTCCATGGTATATCCTTACAGTGTAAAGATTTCCATGGTATATCCTTACAGTGTAAAGGTTTCCGAGGTATATCCTTACAGTGTAAAGGTTTTTGTGGTATATCCTTACAGTGTAAAGGTTTTTGTGGTATATCCTTACAGTGTAAAGGTAACAAGGTATATCCTTGCAGTGTAAAGGTTTCCATGGTATATCCTTACAGTGTTAAGGTTTCCATGGTATATCCTTACAGTGTAAAGGTTTCCATGGTATATCCTTACAGTGTAAAGATTTCCATGGTATATCCTTACAGTGAACTGATTCCCATGGAAACTCTTTACAGTGTAAAGGTACCCATGGTATATCCTTACAGTGATAAGGTTTCCATGGTATATCCTTACAGTGAACTGGTTCCCATGGAAACTCCTTACAGTGTAAAGGTATCCATGGTATATCCTTACTGTGTAAAGGTTTCCATGGTTCATGTACATCCTTACAGTATAAAGGTTTTCAAGGTATATCCTTACAGTGTAAAGGTTTCCATGGTATATTCCTACAGTGAACTAGGTCCCATGGTACATCTCTACAGTGTAAATATTTCCATGGTATATCCTTACAGTCTAAAGGTTTCCATGGTATATCCTTACAGTGAACTGGTTCCCATGGAAACTCCTTACAGTGTAAAGGTTTCCATGGTATATCCTTACAGTGTAAAGGTTTTTGTGGTATATCCTTACAGTGTAAAGGTTTTTGTGGTATATCCTTACAGCGTAAAGGTTTTTGTGGTATATCCTTACAGTGTAAAGGTTTCCATGGTATATCCTTACAGTGTAAAGGTTTCCATGTTATATCCTTACAGTGTAAAGGTTTCCATGATATATCCTTACAGTGTAAAGGTGTCCGTGGTATATACTTACTGTGTAAAGGTTTCCAAGGTATATCCTTACAGTGTAAAGGTTTTTGTGGTATATCCTTACAGTGTAAAGGTTTCCATGGTATATCCTTACAGTGTAAAGGTTTCCATGGTATATCCTTACAGTGTAAAGGTATCCATGGTATATTCTTACAGTGTAAAGGTTTCCATGGTATATCCTTACAGTGTAAAGGTTTCCATGGTATATCCTTACAGTGAAAAGGTTTCCAAGGTATATCCTTACAGTGTAAAGGTTTCCATGGTATATCCTTACAGTGTAAAGGTTTCCATGGTATATCCTTAAAGTGTAAAGGTTCCCATGGTATATCCTTACAGTGAAAAGGTTTCCAAGGTATATCCTTACAGTGTAAAGGTGTCCATGGTATATCCTTACAGTGTAAAGGTTTCCATGGTACCTCCTTACATTTTATTGGTTTCCAGGATATGTCATTACAGTGTAAAGATTTCCATGGTATATCCTTACAGTGTAAAGATTTCCATGTTACATCCTTACAATGTAAACGTAAACAATATTGTGTTGTATACAGGTAGTGTTAGAGAGGTTGTCTTCTGTCATTAGTTGCCATGATGCAGGTTCATTTATCGTAACATTTTAAGCATTTTAGCGTAATTAATGACAAAGTGGATCTTACTGAAATAGGTGATATCTCCTTATTGAGTGATTCGCTAAGAGAGGTAATAGCAGCACTGTCTGCGTCGATACTGCCCGTGGAGTACTCTGGGACAGCTCAACATCCAGGCATGATGTACATGAAGTTGCGTGATTTCATTTATAGTGCTCAAGGCATTACAATTGATCAAAAATAAGGGAAATCTGTATTTGAAGCTGAGGTTATATATAGCTATTTGCATACAAAGATTATTCTTGTGGCTTCGCTGTTCCCACATGAAATATCAGCATTTTTCCATTCTGCTCTGATGTCACAGGCAAACGTAATCATTCCAGAATGGTTACACTGTTTGTCATGACTTGATTATAAGAATAAAAATAGTTTTTTTGCAGATCCCGTTCTTAAACCGCCAGATGTCATCATTTGCCAAAAACGAAAGAAAATGGAAATATTTGTTGGATAAATCAATACACGCTTTGTCATTGACATAGGTCCAGTCTGTGGAAACAATGGCAGTGCCAAGTTTACTGTCACCATAGAAACGGTTGCAAGTTCTGTACGTGGTTTAAGTGTTTCAGTCATTTCAAAGGTGTACACGATTACTACGGAAACAGAGATATATCTCATCTGTGATGTTCGAACTGTCTTCAATATCACATTGTTACCATGGAAACAATCACATGATCGCACATGATATCCATGGAAACTGAATCACATGATCACACATGATATCCATGGAAACAGTCACATAATCACATATGATATCCATGGAAACTGAATCACATGATCACATATGACATCCATGGAAACAGTCACATGACCACATATGATATCCATGGAAACAGTCACATGATTACATATGATATCCATGGAAACAGTCACATGATCACATATGATATCCATGGAAACAGTCACATGATCACATATGATATCCATGGAAACTGAGTCACATGATCACATATGATATCCATGGAAATGAAGTCACATGATCACATATGATATCCATGGAAACAGTCACATGATTACATATGATATCCATGGAAACAGTCACATGATCACATATGATATCCATGGAAACAGTCACATGATCACATATGATATCCATGGAAACTGAGTCACATGATCACATATGATATCCATGGGAACTGAGTCACATGACCACATATGATATCCATGGGAACTGAGTCACATGACCACATATGATATCCATGGGAACTGAGTCACATGACCACATATGATATCCATGGAAACTGAGCCACATGATCACATATGATATCCATGGAAACAGTCACATGATCACATATGATATCCATGGAAACTGAGTCACATGATCACATATGATGTCCATGGCAACTTAGTCAAATGATCACATATGATATATCCATGGAAACAGTCACATGATCACATATGATATCCATGGAAACTGAGTCACATGATCACATATGATGTCCTATGAAATGAAGTCACATGATCACATATGATATCCATGGAAACAGTCACATGACCACATATGATATCCATGGAAACAGTCACATGATCACATATGATGTCCATGGAAACTAAGTCACATGATCACATATGATATCCATGGAAACTGAATCAAATGATCACATATGATATCCATGGAAACAGTCACATGATCACACATGATATCCATGGAACTTAAGTCACATGTTCAGTCTAAATTTACATATAGTATCCATGGAAACAGTCACATGATCACTGTTTACATTCTGTATCCATGGAAACAGTCGCATGTTCAATCTATATTTACATGTTAAGTATCCATAGAAATAGTCCCATATTCAGTTGAAGTTTTTATCTAGTCTTAAAATAGACAAGTGACACCAGTCTGATCTGTATTTTATATCACTCCATCATGCTGAAATGCTAATCAGATTGAAGATATTAAGAAATGTGGAGTGTGCTATAAAGACAGGAAGTGACTGGTGTTGATGATACTCAGTAATTCGCTAGAGAACGTGTCTGGAGTTTGGAGGTCAGAGGTTAAAATCCCATTCTGATCGTTACATTTTTGTTTTCATACTTCAATTTTCATTGGAACTTGAAAATTAGTCCCCAAGGCTTTGGGCAGATCAGTTACCATAAACGACAAATAGATTCTGACTTTATCATGCAGAGACCGATATAAACTCTGGAATAGGGTAATAATGTGTTGGCCTGATCTTGCATTTTATTGTGCATTAGAAATTCTGTTTTTGACTTAAATGCAGTGATCAACGATCATTAAAAGAAGAAATGGCAAAGGTAACCACTATATACTCTGGCTTTGGGGTGCAGACTTAAACTAGTGTATTGGTGAAGGCATTCCTATCTCTCTCAGACATCTTCACCGTCACATCAAGGTCGCAGCATCTAATGAATCAATACTCATAAAGGTTTAGATCTGAAGTCAATAGTTTATTGAAATTGTCGCTGTTAAAAGTCTGGGATCAAAGTCTTTAAAGTAAAAGAAAGAAAGCAATTTTGTACCATACGGTGAAAAGACAATAAAATGTGAAAAACAGGAAAACATCTTCGGTCTGTATCCCATCAAAACATACTGAATTAGAATAATAACAGATCTTTATTTGATCAGATAATCTTTCACTTAAGGTGGTCTGCAATGAAAATAAAGGTAGCCTCTCAAACACATGTGGTGTGTAATGAAAAGTACAAGTGGTGTCTCTACACAGGTGGTGTATAATGAAAGATACAGGTGGTCTCTCAACACAGTTGGTTTGTAATGAAAGGTACAGGTGGTTTCTCAACACAGGTGGTTTGTAATGAAAGATACAGGTGGTCTCTCAACACATGTGGTTTGTAATGAAAGGTCCAGGTGGTCTCTCAACACATGTGGTTTGTAATGAAAGGTCCAGGTGGCCTCTTAACACAGGTGGTTTGTAATGAAAGATACAGGTGGTCTGTAATGAAAGATGCAGGTGGTCTCTCAACACAGGTGGATTGTGATAAAAGATACAGGTGTTCTCTCATTACAGGTGGTTTGTAATGAAAGATACAAGTGGTCTCTCAACACAGGTGGTTTGTAATGAAAGGTACAAATGGTCTCTCAACACAGGTGGTTTGTAATGAAATGTCCAGGTGGTCTCTCATTACAGGTGGTTTTGTAATGAAAGATACAGGTGGTCTGTAATGAAAGATACAGGTGGTCTCTCAACACAGGTGGTTTGTAATGAAAGGTACAAATGGTCTCTCAATACAGGTGGTTTGTAATGAAAGGTACAGGTGGTCTCTCAACACAGATGGTTTGTAATGAAAGATACAGGTGTTCTCTCATTACAGGTGGTTTGTAATGAAAGATACAGGTGGTCTCTCAACACAGGTGGTTTGTAATGAAAGGTACAAATGGTCTCTCAAGACAGGTGGTTTGTAATGAAAGATACAGGTGGTCTCTCAACACAGGTGGTTTGTAATGAAAGATACAGGTGTTCTCTCAACACAGGTGGTTTGTAATGAAAGGTACAAATGGTCTCTTATTACAGGTGGTTTGTAATGAAAGGTACAGGTGGTCTCTCAACACAGGTGGTGTGTAATGAAAGGTCCAGGTGGTCTCTCAACACAGGGGGTGTGTAATGAAAGGTCCAGGTGGTCTCTTATTACAGGTGTGGCATTAAATAAAATGTAACCTGAATCTGTAAATTTGTCACTTGATGGTTGAAAAATAAAACATTGTTTGAACAAGTAATTGATATTTCAGTATAGCATATTTTTTTTGATTTTTGTGCAAACATTTTGGGAAGAATTAGTTAGTGAGTCACTTTTTCAAAAGATTTGTATGCCTTGTCTAATTTTGTAATCATTCACAAAAATAAATGAAAATTGTTTTAGAACTTATCAAGATTATAAACAAAAGTCTTATTTTGCATGTATGGGTAACAGTGCATTTTCTTTCAACTGAAATTTTATATCTTTAAATATCTTTAATTTTAGCAAAATAAGAGTATTTAAGTGCTCAATTAACAAAACCCAAAACCTCATGAATTTTATGGAAAATTTGTTTCACAGTGGCAAATAAACATGGCAGCCATTTCAATTGCAGAACCTTTGATTTCAGCATAGAGTGTAATTATTGATGCTTGTGACTCTGAGATGTTGCTGAGCAATTCTGGCATGTAAACAATTAATATCGCATCCATTTCCCCTGCTCTATCTAAAATCATTATTTAACATTTGTAATTCAAAAACTCTATGGGCTCCAATACATGTATTAGATAACTGTCAGTAAACACAGTCTTGTATTGGGATTTACTGTGTCAGATTAGACAGGATGTGGGCACACTCAGGTCAGATTAGACAGGATGTGGGCATATACTCAGGTCAGATTAGACAGGATGTGGGCATACTTAGTGGTCAGATTAGACAGGATGTGGGCATATACTCAGGTCAGATTAGACAGGATGTGGGCACACTCAGGTCAGATTAGACAGGATGTGGGCATACTTAGTGGTCAGATTAGACAGGATGTGGGCACACTCAGGTCAGAGTAGACAGGATGTGGGCACACTCAGGTCAGATTAGACAGGATGTGGGCATATACTCACGTCAGATTAGACAGGATGTGGGCACACTCAGGTCAGATTAGACAGGATGTGGGCATATACTCAGGTCAGATTAGACAGGATGTGGGCATACTTAGTGGTCAGATTAGACAGGATGTGGGCACACTCAGGTCAGAGTAGACAGGATGTGGGCACACTCAGGTCAGATTAGACAGGATGTGGGCATATACTCAGGTCAGATTAGACAGGATGTGGGCATATACTCAGGTCAGATTAGACAGGATGTGGGCATACTTAGTGGTCAGATTAGACAGGATGTGGGCACACTCAGGTCAGATTAGACAGGATGTGGGCATATACTCAGGTCAGATTAGACAGGATGTGGGCATATACTCAGGTCAGATTAGACAGGATGTGGGCATACTTAGTGGTCAGATTAGACAGGATGTGGGCACACTCAGGTCAGAGTAGACAGGATGTGGGCACACTCAGGTCAGAGTAGACAGGATGTGGGCACACTCAGGTCAGATTAGACATGATGTGGGCACACTCAGGTCTGATAAGAAAGGATGTGGGCACACTCAGGTCAGATTAGACAGGATGTGGGCACACTCAGGTCAGATTAGACAGGATGTGGGCACACTCAGGTCAGATTAGACAGGATGTGGGCATATACTCAGGTCAGATTAGACAGGATGTGGGCACACTCAGGTCAGATTAGACAGCATGTGGGCATACTCAGGTCAGATTAGACAGGATGTGGGCATATACTCAGGTCAGATTAGACAGGATGTGGGCATATACTCAGGTCAGATTAGACAGGATGTGGGCATACTCAGTGGTCAGATTAGACAGGATGTGGGCATACTCAGGTCAGATTAGACAGGATGTGGGCATACTCAGGTCAGCTTAGACAGGATGTGGGCATACTTAGTGGTCAGATTAGACAGGATGTGGGCACACTCAGGTCAGAGTAGACAGGATGTGGGCATACTCAGGTCAGATAAGACAGGATGTGGGCATACTCAGGTCAGATTAGACAGGATGTGGGCATACTCAGGTCAGATTAGACAGGATGTAGGAATACTCACTGGTCAGATTAGACAGGATGTGGGCACACTCAGGTCAGATTAGACAGGATGTAGGAATACTCACTGGTCAGATTAGACAGGATGTGGGCACACTCAGGTCAGATTAGACAGGATGTGGGCATACTCAGGTCAGATTAGACAGGATGTGGGCACACTCAGGTCAGATTAGACAGGATGTGGGCATACTCAGGTCAGATTAGACAGGATGTGGGCATACTCAGGTCAGCTTAGACATGATGTGGGCATACTCAGGTCAGATTAGACAGGATGTGGGCAAACTCAGGTCAGATTAGACAGGATGAATGAATACTCACTGGTCAGATTAGACAGGATGAAGGAATACTCAGTGGTCAGATTAGACAGGATGAAGGAATACTCACTGGTCAGATTATACAGGATGTAGGAATACTCACTGGTCAGATTAGACAGGATGAAGGAATACTCACTGGTCAGATTAGACAGGATGAAGGAATACTCACTGGTCAGATTAGACAGGATGAAGGAATACTCACTGGTCAGATTAGACAGGATGAAGGAATACTCAGTGGTCAGATTAGACAGGATGAAGGAATACTCACTGGTCCACTGGTCAGATTAGACAGGATGAAGGAATACCCAGAGTTCACCTTTGACAGGTTTCACTGTAATTGCTTTACAAATGTCAAAAGTGTCTCTGTCATCATGTTTATTCAGGAAATAGTGAACAGCTTCAAAACAGAGCTGATTAAGAATAATTCCAATATGTATATACATTACTATTAATTGGTCATGTAGTAATAATGAAAGTACAGACAAGTAAATTGTCAAATTTTGTTATTATATATATAAGATATACATGTATATTTGTAAGTATGAAGTCTGACTTGTTTTATTTCCTTCTGTCTTTTCAGGTAAGTACACCATTTTACATAGAAGATGTAGAGAATACTGGATGTGCCACCGGCAGGTTGTATCATTGTATTATGAGCTGGATAACACATATATCAAGTCAAGGATAAATGTCATCAAAACAAAGGGTTTTACCTCAGAGTTAATCGAGGATGAAATGTTCAGGAAAACAAACAGAGATTTACTAGTGTTTTTTCTTCAGCATTTGTTTGATACCAAGCGCTTTACCAGGATTTTTCTTCAGCACTTGTTTGATACCCAGGGCTTTACCAGGATTTTTCTTCAGCATTTGTTTGATACCCAGCGCTTTACCAGGATTTTTCTTCAGCATTTGTTTGATACCCAGGGTTTACTGGGGTTTTCCTTCAGCACTTGTTTGATACCCAGGTTTACCAGGGTTTTCCTTCAGCACTTGTTTGATATCCCAGGGTTTACTTGGGCTTTTCTTCAGCATTTGTTTGATACCCCGGGTTTACTAGGGTTTTCTCCATTATTTGTTTGATATCCCAGCTTTACCAGGGTTTTCCTTCAGCACTTGTTTGATACCCATCAGTATATACACCTATTAAGAAATGTCACAGACAGCTAGCACAATTAACTGAAATGTTCATTGCGCATTTCTATTATCTCCAGAAAGCAATATTGGCTGTAATTAATGTTTCCGGATGTTTTTTTTTCTAATTATGGAAACAGTCGATATTGAATGTATGCTTGATGCATAAGTGGCTAATCTGCTGCTCAATGACGGAATCCTCTTCCATAAGTTCTCGTAGAGCTAAACTGATGATATTTATTTCTTTTTCTTTCTCGTTTCTTTTTTTGTTTGTTTTTGTTTGTGTAATTAAATAAGAAATGATAATAAAAACATACATATGCGTACACCCCAACAACACAAATACCATACATGATTACCAACTACATGTACCAACAATACAAAAGCGGACGTAAACAATACAAACAATTATACAAAAGTGACCAAATAATAGAATCGTCCTAAGTTTGTTTCACATTTTCTGTGAAAAAAAAATCCTTTCACATCAAAATTTCTGTAAAAAAAATCATAAAAAAACACTTGTGTGTGAAAATAAGTTTCACCAATTTTTGTTCACTTTTGGAAATTCCCCATAGGCATGACAATCTGGTGGTGTTAATACCAGTAAAAAGCCTGCTAGACATTCACAGAGAAATATAGATCTTCCTACTGCCTTGTAAGGATCTTAAGTCACAGACCAAAGCCTCTCATCTGCATAGGAATGTTACCAAGATATCTCCGCACATGATGAAAGTCTCACATGTGTTTCTTCAGCAGCAACAAGGCTTGACACTGTCAGCGTGTAATGGTGCAAGCTTATGGCCTATTGTTTACTGGCTTATTGTTTATTTGCATATTGTTTACTGGCCTATTGTTTACTTGTCTATTGTTTACTGACCTATTGTTAACTGGTCTATTGTTTACTTGCTAATTGTTTACTGGTCTATTGTTTACTAGTCTATTGTGTACTGGTCTATTGTTAACTGGCCTATTGTTTACTGGGATTATATGTTTACTGGCCTATTGTTTATGGGTCTATTGTTTACTGGGCTATTGTTACTGGTCTTTTGTTTACTGGCCTATTGTTTACTGGTCTATTGTTACTGGCCTATTGTTTTCTGGGCTATTGTTTACTGGGCTATTGTTTACTGGTCTATTGTTTATTGGTCTATTGTTTATTGGTCTATTGTTTACTGGGATTTTATGTTTACTTGCTTATTGTTTACTGGTCTATTGTTTACTGGGCTATTGTTACTGGTCTATTGTTTATTGGTCTATTGTTTACTGGCCTATTGTTTACTGGCCTATTGTTTACTGGGCTATTGTTTACTGGCCTATTGTTTACTGGGCTATTGTTTATTGGTCTATTGTTCACTGGCCTATTGTTTACTTGTCTATTGTTTACTGGGCTATTGTTTACTGGCCTATTGTTTACTGGTCTATTGTTTACTGGGATTATATGTTTACTGGGCTATTGTTACTGGCCTATTGTTTACTGGCCTATTGTTTATTGATCTATTGTTTACTGGTCTATTGTTTATGGGGCTATTGTTTACTGGGCTATTGTTTACTGGGCTATTGTTACTGGTCTATTGTTTACTGGGCTATTGTTTACTGGTCTATTGTTTACTGGGCTATTGTTTACTGGTCTATTGTTTACTGGGCTATTGTTACTGGTCTATTGTTTACTGGGCTATTGTTTACTGGGCTATTGTTTACTGGCCTATTGTTCACTGGTCTATTGTTTACTGGGATTATATGTTTACTGGGCTATTGTTACTGGTCTATTGTTTAATGGGCTATTGTTTACTGAGATTATATGTTTACTGGGCTATTTTTACTGGTCTATTGTTACTGGTCTATTGTTTACTGGTCTATTGTTTACTGGCCTATTGTTTACTTGTCTATTGTTTAATGGGCTATTGTTTACTGGGATTATATGTTTACTGGGCTATTGTTACTGGTCTATTGTTTACTTTTCTATTGTTTAATGGGCTATTGTTTACTGACCTATTGTTTTACCAGTTTATTGTTTATTTACCAATGTTAACTGGCCTATTGTTTACTGGGTTAATGTTGTATGTGACAGTGGACAACTTACCCTGTCTGTTGTTGATAAAGCAGAAGGGAGACTGAGCTGTTCATGTTTAATTTCGGTCTGACATGTTAAAAATAAAAAGTTGAGTTCAAAGCTCATGAACTTTCTCCGAGAGTAGAAGCACTATATAGACAAATTTGGTAATTATTAACTTGATTCAGGACAAAAGTAGAGAGTTTTTTGTTATTGTAGATTTTTGTCATGTTCATCAATGTCACAAAAAAAGCAAAGATCTCGGTAGCCATGATCGCTATCGCGCTGAGAGTCGTTGGTGCAGTCATGCATGAGCTTCAGACCACCTTCTTCTAGATCGTGGGTTCAAGCCGCGCTGGTGGCGGGGATGATGTCTGTTGGATTCGTTGTTTCCCCACCGATGCCACATTGGTTTTCCCCAGTGAGTTAATTTTCCTCCAACATTCAAAACAATATTTGTACCCTCAGCGGCATTGTAATAACAGCTCTACAGAGCTAATGCTGCTTGTTACCATGTACACGATGATAAATAAAGGTTATTTTCATTTCCATTTTTCATCTTAGGATATACACAACAGTACAACAGTAAATGTTGATGAACATATAGATGAAAGTGTATAAACTTATTGACTCATTTCTCTGGTAGATATTTATCTTATATGCACCTTTGGTTTTTCTTATGAATTTTCTTTTGACATTGATCATTAAGATAGCCGAATGAGGATAGCAAACCGTACAATATTTTGGAAATATCACAAGATTTGATATAAAAAATGCAGTTTAGGTAGAAACTCAGAATAGTAATAGTTACCTCTAGGATCTTTAAAGGCAGGTCAAGGTCATTTGTTTGAACAAACTGATACAAACTGATAGCCTTTTATCCTAGTAAGCTGCCTCATGTCCAATATCCCTTCTTTCCTAGGGATTCCCTGATTCTCTCTGTCATTACACCACCACATCACTCTCTGCTGGTATTTGTTTAGGAGAGAATTGATTTTCATTGCAAGTATGATTAACATTCTGTGAAAACAAACATTTGTTAAGAAGTAGTAACGCTTAGTTGTATTTATGAAGCAGTAAATGTGTTATAAATATTATGGGTTGACATTTAAAAAAGATGAATTATTTCATTCCCCCATTAATTGAAATATTAGCCACACCATGATGGCAGCAGCCTATGAGAAAGTATTGATACTAATAGTGTTAGTGTCAAAGGTGGAGGTCATAATGAAACATTTGGTAGTGTATCAAATATTTTAGTAAAGCAGTGGTCCCAGGTTTGGTCCCCTGAGTGATTCCAGGTCCCAGGTTTGATGTCCAGTGGTCCCAGTTCCAAGGTTTGATGTCCAGTGGTCCCAGCTCCCAGGTTTGATGCCCCATTGTCCCAGGTCCAAGGTTTGATGCCCAGTGGTCCCAGGTCCCAGGTTTGATGTCCAGTGGTCTCTGGTTCCAGGTTTAATGTCCAGTGGTCCCTGGTCCCAGGTTTAATGTCCAGTGGTCCCTGGTCCCAGGTTTAATGTCCAGTGGTCCCAGGTCCATGATTTGATGCCCCATTGTCCTAGGTTTGATGTCCAGTGGTCCCAGGTTTGATGCCCAATAAAATCTCTGTTACAATAACATTCTTTGGTTAAGTATTTAAAACTTCATTTTCTATTTAAAATTTTACTTTTTATCCTCAATATTGTGATAACTGTTCTCTCATTCATAATGACAGGGAAATTTTGCAATGAGGATAACAAGACCATTTAACAGCTAGTTTTATCATTGTTCTTTAATAGTAAAACAACTCCTTAAAGCATTGACGAAGAAGTTAACTCTGGAGGGTAGTAAAATCACAGTTAAAGGTCATACTGATATAAATAGTTGGGGTGACATTGTACCATAGACAACCTTTTTCTGTCACTTATTAATATAATTTCTTGCCATACCATGTATTTATAATTAGTTTCTTTCTTATTGTCAAATAATCCCGTTCCACTAGTGTAAAAGTTGAAGTACAATGTTTGTCCCCAAATAAGCCGCCTCCCCAATGAAAAAGTTTATTACTGTATTTATTCTCGAAACCCACTAGTGGAAAAGTTTCTAGTACCGTATTTATTCTCAAATAAGCCTAGTCCCCTAGTGAAAAGGTGTGGTACTGTATTTATCCTAGAATAAGCCTGCTCCGGGATCCCCTACTGAAAAGGTGTAGTACCGTATTTATCCTAGAATAAGCCTGATCCCCTAGTGAAAAGGTGAAGTACCATATTTATCCTAGAATAAGCCTAGTCCCCTAGTGAAAAGGTGTAGTACCGTATTTATCCTAGAATAAGCCTAGTCCCCTAGTGAAAAGATGAAGTACCATATTTGTCCTAGAATAAGCCTAGTCCCCTAGTGAAAAGGTGAAGTACCATATTTATCCTAGAATAAGCCTGATCCCCTAGTGAAAAGGTGAAGTACCATATTTATCCTAGAATAAGCCTGATCCCCTAGTGAAAAGGTGAAGTACCATATTTATCCTAGAATAAGCCTAGTCCCCTAGTGAAAAGGTGTAGTACCATATTTATCCTAGAATAAGCCGTCCCCTAGTGAAAAGGTGTAGTACCATATTTATCCTAGAATAAGCCTGATCCCCTAGTGAAAAGGTGAAGTACCATATTTATCCTCGAATAAGCCCACTCTCCTAGTGAAAAGGTTTAGTACCGTGTTTATCCTATAATAGGCCCAAGTGTATAAACTTGTATTAAGTTTGGGGAGGGCTTATATGTGAATTACTTTTAGCTGACTATTTTAAAATGGATAATTCTGAAGATGGATCAAGGCTTATTTGTTGGCAGGGGATTATTTTTAGATATATACGGTATGTAATCCAGCTTTCTATGGATGTTGAACAAAGGAGTATGTCAGCTCCTAAGGCTGAATGTTGATGCATCTTATAAGGTATAACAAAGCAAGTTTTCCCTTTCAACATAGACTCGCTGTTTCTCCTTTGCAGGGGCTGCATCTTTTATATGTGTTAACCAAATTGTGCAAATGATCCTTCATGCTTTTTTTTTAAACCTAAGATATGTCTGCCAACCAACATGGTCTTTAGATTGGTTCAGCTGTTTCTGATTTTCTCTAAGTTCCTCTCGATGAATTTTACACAAACTTGGTACAAACAACCTACGTTGTACTTCTTATTCAGACAAAGAGTTGTTATGCTTTCACCCCGAAAATGAAGTTTAAGGGGACTTGGAATCATCCTTTCTGAATGTCAAGCCCTTTTAATTTGAAACAGGGTTAAGATATTGATGATTATAAAAGATTTATAATTATGTGGAATCTCATGAAAAAGACTTGGTGGGCCTGAAGGGAGAGCATCGACTTTCTTGAGAATAATTTTGATTATCTAGGTTATATGTCTGTTGTTTTTATCAGCTCACCTGAGCTTATGTCATGGCGCGTCGTCCGTCTGCCGTCCGTCATCTGTCCGTCCGTCATCTGTCCGTCCGTCATCTGTCTGTCCGTCGTCCGTCCGTCATCTGTTGTCCGTCAACATTTGCTTCAAATCGTTACTTGTCAAAAAGTTCTTATTGGATTTTTACTAAATTTGATCAGAAACATCCTTGGCAAAAGGGGATCAGATTTTGCATAAATGGTGACTCTGACCCCCAAGGGGCCGGAGGGGCGGGGCCGAATAGGGGAAATAGAGGCAATTCCTTTCAATCGCTACTAGTCATAAAGTTATGAATGGATTTGAACCCAATTTGGTCAGAAACATCCTTGGGGAAAGGGGAACAGATTTTGCATAAATGGTGACTCTGAGCCCAGAGGGGCCAAAGGGGCGGGGCCCATTATGGGAAATAGAGGTATAAATTGCCACTAGTCATTAAGTTATGAATTGATTTGAACCTAATTTGGTCAGAAACATCCTTGGGGGAAGGAGAACAGATTTTGCATAAATAGTGACTCTGACCCCCGAAGGGCCAAATGGGCGGGGCCCAATAGGGGAAATAAACGTAATTCATCTAAATCTCTATTAGTCATAAAGTGATGAATGCATGTTCTAAAAACAATTCTTGAGGTATTTCAGACCTCAGAGAGTCTGGACTTCATTATTTCTTTGAAGCAGTTGGGATCCCCACACTATAACCATATATAGCATTGAGATTTACAAATGAAACAAATTGAACATGAACATAATTTTGACATTTGGTCTAATCCCACCAGGTGAGCGATACAGGCCCCATGGGCCTCTTGTATTTTCTAGGTTTAATATCTGTTGTTTTGATGTTGTCAAGGGTTAAAATTTGTTGTTTCGATGTAAGTCTAGTGTCAAAATATGTTGTTTTGATGTTGTCAAGGGTTAAAATTTGTTTCGATGTTGATAGGGGATATATATCTGTTGTTTTGATGTTAGTCTAGTGTCAAAATGTTGTTTTGATGTTGCATATGGTTATAATTTGTTTTTTGATGTTGACAGGGGATATAATATTTGTTGTTTTGATATGTGTCTCACAGGTTAAAATATGTTGTTTGTAGGGTTGACATTTTGTTGTTTTGATGTTGTCTATTGTTAAAATTTGTTGTTTAGATGTGTGTCTGGGGTTAAATTTGTTGTTTTGATTTGTGTCTAGGATTAGAATTTGTTGTTTTGATTTGTGTCTGGGGTTAGAATTTGTTGTTTAGATGTGTGTCTAGGATTAGAATTTGTTGTTTTGATTTGTGTCTAAGATTAGAATTTGTTGTTTTGATTTGTGTCTGGGGTTAAAATTTGTTGTTTTGATTTGTGTCTGGGGTTAAAATTTGTTGTTTTGATTTGTGTCTGGGATTAAAATTTGTTGTTTTGATTTGTGTCTGGGGTTAAAATTTGTTGTTTTGATTTGTGTCTGGGGTTAAAATTTGTTGTTTTGATTTGTGTCTGGGGTTAAAATTTGTTGTTTTGATTTGTTTCTGAGGTTAAAATTTGTTGTTTTGATTTGTGTCTGGGGTTAAAATTTGTTGTTTTGATTTGATTTGTGTCTGGGGTTAAAATTTGTTGTTTTGATTTGTGTCTGGGGTTAAAATTTGTTGTTTTGATTTGTGTCTGGGGTTAAAATTTGTTGTTTTGATTTGTGTCTGGGGTTAAAATTTGTTGTTTTGATTTGTGTCTGGGATTAAAATTTGTTGTTTTGATTTGTGTCTGGGGTTAAAATTTGTTGTTTTGATTTGTGTCTAAGATTAAAATTTGTTGTTTTGATTTGTGTCTGGGGTTAAAATTTGTTGTTTTGATTTGTGTCTGGGGTTAAAATTTGTTGTTTTGATTTGTGTCTGAGGTTAAAATTTGTTGTTTTGATTTGTGTCTGGGGTTAAAATTTGTTGTTTTGATTTGTGTCTAAGATTAGAATTTGTTGTTTTGATTTGTGTCTGGGGTTAAAATTTGTTGTTTTGATTTGTGTCTGAGGTTAAAATTTGTTGTTTTGATTTGTGTCTAAGATTAGAATTTGTTGTTTTGATTTGTGTCTGAGGTTAAAATTTGTTGTTTTGATCTTTTCCAGAAAAGTTATGTTGTTTTGTGGGAATTACTCTGTCAAAAACGCTATAATTGTCAAATAGTATGGAATTAAAGAGACTCTGTAACAAAAACAAATAAACAATTTAATCAAGTCCACTGAAGAAACCTGAACATATTTAATTAAAATCCGTTATTGTTGGATTACTCAGTGTGTTGTCCTTGAAGCTTTTCTTGAGGGTTCTCCGATATCATCTGGCTGTTTGTGGAGAGGGGGATTAATGAATGGAACACTTAGTCCACCAGTACTACAGTTAAACAGGTGATAGAAATGTCCAGGAATCTGATGATATATCAGGATGTATAACCAGCCATTATAGGCTTGAGAATTAATTTTTTTATGTTTGGGAAATAGAACACATGCATTTATGCTGCATCTTACATCAAGTTTTTTCATATTGAAACCCATATTTTGTGACTAAAAACAATGTCTAAAAACTCAAAACACCTGACTTACATACTTTTACATGTTTTTACTGAAAAACCTGACTTTTACCGACTTCTTTAGAAATCGGTTAGAATTGATCTTGGATATTTATGGAGGAATTGCCTGTTTTCTTTAGAGATCTGTTATAAATGATCTTAGATATTTATAGAGAAATTGCCTGTTTTCTTTAGAGATCTGTTATAAATGATCTTAGATATTTATAGAGAAATTGCCTGTTTTCTTTAGAGATCAGTCATAATTAATCTTACATATTTATAGAGAAATTGCCTGTTTTCTTTTGAGATCTGTTATAAATGATCTTAGATATTTATAGAGAAATTGCCTATTTTCTTTAGAGATCTGTTATAAATGATCTTAGATATTTATAGGGAAATTGCCTGTTTTCTTTAGAGATCTGTTATAAATGATCTTAGATATTTATAGAAAAATTGCCTATTTTCTGTAGAGATCAGTCATAATTAATCTTACATATTTATAGAGAAATTGCCTGTTTTCTTTAGAGATCTGTTATAAATGATCTTAGATATTTATAGGGAAATTGCCTGTTTTCTTTAGAGATCTGTTATAAATGATCTTAGATATTTATAGAAAAATTGCCTATTTTCTTTAGAGATCAGTCATAATTAATCTTACATATTTATAGAGAAATTGCCTGTTTTCTTTAGAGATCAGTCATAATTAATCTTACATATTTATAGAGAAATTGCCTGTTTTCTTTAGAGATCTGTTATAAATGATCTTAGATATATTTAGAGAAATTGCCTGTTTACTGTAGAGACCGGTTACAAATGATGTCAGTTATTTATAGAGAAATCGCCTGTTTTCTTTAGACACCATGCAGATATAAATGATCTTAGATATTTATAGAGAAATTGCCTGTTTTCTTTAGAGATCTGTAATAAATTGTCTTAGATATTTATAGAGAAATTGCCTGTTTTCTTTAGAGATCTGTTATAAATGATCTTAGATATTTATAGAGACTGGTTACAAATGAGATTGGATCCTCTGTTTTCTTGAGAGATCTTTAATGAGATAGAGATATTGTCTGTTGTGTTGTAGAGATATTGTCGGTTGTGTTGTAGAGATATTGTCGGTTGTGTTGTAGAGATATTGTCGGTTGTGTTGTAGAGATATTGTCGGTTGTGTTGTAGAGATATTGTCGGTTGTGTTGTAGAGATATTGTCGGTTGTGTTGTAGAGATATTGTCGGTTGTGTTGTAGAGATATTGTCGGTTGTGTTGTAGAGGTATTGTCGGTTGTGTTGTAGAGATATTGTCGGTTGTGTTGTAGAGGTATTGTCGGTTGTGTTGTAGAGGTATTGTCGGTTGTGTTGTAGAGGTATTGTCGGTTGTGTTGTAGAGATATTGTCGGTTGTGTTGTGTTGTAGAGGTATTGTCGGTTGTGTTGTAGAGGTATTGTCGGTTGTGTTGTAGAGATATTGTCGGTTGTGTTGTAGAGATATTGTCGGTTGTGTTGTAGAGGTATTGTCGGTTGTGTTGTAGAGATATTGTCGGTTGTGTTGTGTTGTAGAGGTATTGTCGGTTGTGTTGTAGAGGTATTGTCGGTTGTGTTGTAGAGATATTGTCGGTTGTGTTGTAGAGATATTGTCGGTTGTGTTGTAGAGATATTGTCGGTTGTGTTGTAGAGGTATTGTCGGTTGTGTTGTAGAGATATTGTCGGTTGTGTTGTAGAGATATTGTCGGTTGTGTTGTAGAGTATGTCGGTTGTGTTGTAGAGATATTGTCGGTTGTGTTGTAGAGATATTGTCGGTTGTGTTGTAGAGATATTGTCGGTTGTGTTGTAGAGATATTGTCGGTTGTGTTGTAGAGATATTGTCGGTTGTGTTGTAGAGATATTGTCGGTTGTGTTGTGTTGTAGAGGTATTGTCGGTTGTGTTGTAGAGGTATTGTCGGTTGTGTTGTAGAGATATAGTCGGTTGTGTTGTAGAGATATTGTCGGTTGTGTTGTAGAGATATTGTCGGTTGTGTTGTAGAGATATTGTCGGTTGTGTTGTAGAGATATTGTCGGTTGTGTTGTAGAGATATTGTCGGTTGTGTTGTAGAGATATTGTCGGTTGTGTTGTGTTGTAGAGGTATTGTCGGTTGTGTTGTAGAGGTATTGTCGGTTGTGTTGTAGAGATATTGTCGGTTGTGTTGTAGAGATATTGTCGGTTGTGTTGTAGAGATATTGTCGGTTGTGTTGTAGAGATATTGTCGGTTGTGTTGTAGAGATATTGTCGGTTGTGTTGTAGAGATATTGTCGGTTTGTGTTGTAGAGATATTTTGTCGGTTGTGTTGTAGAGATATTGTCGGTTGTGTTGTAGAGATCTGTTTTAGAATTATCTTAGATATAAAGGAATTGTCTGTTTTCTATATAGAACTGTTTTCTGCTATGTGATCACAGTTAAATGATGTGTTTCCTTTAATTCAAGTATATATTATAACCAGTTGATAACAGGTTGATAGGATGGTTGGCCTGTGATGAAAACTTGAGATAAATGTCTAGTGTAGCATCCTTATCACTGCCATACTCAAAACCAGCCTCTTGTATAAGGTACCGTGGGGATATCTTCTGATGAGCGCCCTAATCCAAGTGATTCCTCGCTGCAGATTCTCCAATGAAACAAGCAGTATATTGTTAACTTTTGGCTGCATGCTACCTCAAATGCGTATTTACACAAATAACTCACTTTTAGAATAAATACGGAAAAAAGAATGCAAGAAAATGAAATGCAACTCAATGATGTGGTCTAGCTTACTCGACCAGACTCAATCTACTTAATGTTTGTTTAGCTGCAAGCATTCCTGAATCATTTGAGTTTTGGGATGATAAGATGAAAATTGTGATGGACCATATGGGAACAGCAGGAGTCAACTTTTGTTACTGTAACAGAGGTCTGACCTCATGATGGCTGGTTAGCTTAACAGTAGTAAGTTGGCCTGACCTCACCATGGCTGGTTAGCTTAACAGTAGTAAGTTGGCCTGACCTCATCATGGCTGGTTAGCTTGACAGAAGTAACTGTTGTAGGTCTGACCTCATCATGGCTGGTTAGCTTAAAAGTGGAAACTGGTGTAGGTCTGACCTCATGATGGCTGGTTAGCTTAACAGTAGTAAGTTGGCCTGACCTCATGATGGCTGGTTAGCTTAACAGTAGTAAGTTGGCCTGACCTCATCATGGCTGGTTAGCTTAACAGTAGTAAGTTGGCCTGACCTCATCATGGCTGGTTAGCTTGACAGAAGTAACTGTTGTAGGTCTGACCTCACCATGGCTGGTTAGCTTAGCAGTAGTTACTGCTGTAGGTCTGACCTCATCATGGCTGGTTAGCTTAAAAGTGGAAACTGGTGTAGGTCTGACCTCATCATGGCTGGTTAGCTTAACAGTACAAACTGGTGTAGGTCTGACCTCACCATGGCTGGTTAGCTTAACAGTGGAAACTGGTGTAGGTCTGACCTCATCATGGCTGGTTAGCTTAACAGTAGTTACTGGTGTAGATCTGACCTCATCATGGCTGGTTAGCTTAACCTTAACAGTGGAAACTGTTGTATGTTTGACCTCATCATGGCTAGTTAGCTTGACAGTAATAACTTGGTTTGACCTCATCATGACTGGTCAGCTTGACAGTAGTAACTAGATCTGACCTCAACATGACTTGTTAGCTTAACAATAGTAACTGGTGTAGTTCTGACCTCATCATGGCTGGTTAGCTTGACAGTATCAACTAGGTCTGACCCCATCATGGCTGGTTACTTTGACTGTAGTAGGGGAGGGATGAGGGGAGGGGGGAGGGTAAGTGGTTTTTGCACGGAAGGGGAGGGGAGGGGGTACGGGGTAGGGGTTGGTAGTAGGGTAGTGGCATGGGAAGGGAAGGGGTAGGGTAGTTGAAGGGAAGGGGAGAGGGTAAGGGGTCTTGGCAGGGAAGGGGACGGGGTAGGGGTGTGGCAGAGGAAGGGGGCATTGTCAGGGGAGGGGGGAAAAGGGTTACAGGAGAGAGATTTGTACTACAGGTTTAAATTTGGAAGAAATAATAGACACTGTTTGTGGAATTGAACATGAGTAAGATACCATATTACTGTGTATATTACAGTTAAAACCTGGTCAGATATTCCAGGGGATGTCTATAGCTTTTCACCTCCAGTTAGACCCCACAAGCCCAGAAGTCTTTACTGATTTGACAGTCAATCACACCAAGAGTAAACTTTGATGAGGTATGGCTGCCTTATCAGCTAGAATTTCCTCTGTATTATAGGTGTATGTAGCTGCCAATTTCTGTGTAAATTTTGATAAAATCTGGACAGGGTAACATGGGCCACTAACACACACATACCAGCAATTTGTGTGGAAATATTTTCCATGAAAGGACAAGTCTACCGTAAAGTCTTGTCCAAGTAGCTGGTCATCATGACGAGCGATAACCAATATTTTCATATTCACTGACTTCTCATTTCTGTGTAAATTTGGATGAAAACAACAAATTTCATCAATAAACAGCCAGTTGAAGTTAGGAATACAGCAGACTTGGGGATTTGTGGACCATCAATAACATGGCAGGTGTCGGTGGGTTTACAGTGTGTACTGATGACAGCCGAGTGTGGTAGAATTTAAAGATGTTGCTCTAGTCCTATAGAGCTTCTCCATAGTTGATACCATCTGTAGGAACTCAGACAGCCCTGTAAGGCTATATATCTACCAGTCATTATCTTGTGAGGGAATTCTGTGCTGAAATGAAAACAGGTTAGCTGTATTTAAGGCTAACTGCTACTTCAAACCAACCGTCACACTCACACGTAAGGTTGATTGCCCGGTAAATGGACATATGTGTCGGAGAAATAGATAGATGTGCGGCACAGAAATATCAGTGTTCATCAGTGGACATATGTGGCACAAGACTAAATAAAAATACGTGGCATACCAAATATTGCTGTGAATGGACATTTGTGGCACAAATACATCACTGCTCTTATATGGATATTTGTGGCATGGAAAAATTCGCTGTACAATTGAATGGATATATATTGTAATTTAAGATATGATTAGAAATATCAATACTTAAATTGACATATATGGAATAGAATTTAAATTTGAAAAGACTTATCACTACATAATGGACATATGTGTGAAACATCACTACACAATGGGCATATGTGTGAAATATCACTGTATATAATTGACATACATTGTATGTGTGAAATATCACTGTACATAATTGACATATGTGTGAAATATCACTGTACATAACGGACATATATGTGAAATATCACTGTACATAATTGACATATGTGTGAAATATCACTGTACATAACGGACATATATGTGAAATATCACTGTACATAATTGACATGTGTGAAATATCACTGTTCATAATGGACATATGCGTGAAATTGAAATTACAATGCTAATATGTTGGTGACAGTTTGATTTCAACCATTGAAAAGCAATCTTACAACAAAAATTGTACAGTAGTGTGATATCTTAGATATACTGACCCTTGATGACCATATACTGACCCTCAATGACCAGAACCTCACCACTAGATTAGTTTGTAATCAATTTCAGGGTATGTTCATCTGACCTCCGTGGTTAAGTGATGACCTTTTGACAATGTCATTTATGACCCTATAAATGCCGTGTCAGTTATCAGTGGGACACAACCTGAAGGTTCTTAGTTGTTGAATTGCAGCATCCAATACCCCATCATCAATATATAGTCCGGACTGTTATCTGTGTTATGGAGCCAAGATCTAATTAAACTCATGTGTACATCAGCCTGCCTCTACCAGTATGCCTATTGTTGTGAGATGGAATTGGGAAAAGCTTGAGATCTCCCAGTACCAGGAAATCACTTCCGCCAGGGAGAGAGTATTGGTTTCATACACTCGCTCTCCGCTCTATTACAGAACGGAAGGATGTTAACATATGTTCTCTGAAGGAATTCAAATTTTCTACGGATTTAACACTGAATACGTGTATAGAAATTTCCCTCGTGGTCTCGGAAACATCTTATGTATTGGTGTTAACATATGTTCCTTGTGCTATTGGAAATTTGTGTAGATACCTATTTTACAAGAGGATGTACACATATGCTCTGTGAACCAGTTGACAACGAGCAGACGTATTACATATCCTAGGTTGTAGTTTTGTGTCATATCTATTTTCAAATTGGATCATTTTAAATTAAATAAGTTATATCAGAAATGGATGAAACCAACAGTTACACACCTGTCTGCAAGACAGTCTGCAGTTGTGCATACATATATTTTGTTTTACAGATCTATTGGAAAATATTGAATACGGCCACATCTGCTGTTTGAATTTGAATAAGTATACAGATGTAATAATCAAGTGGTTGTATATGATGGCCGACCCCGTAATGATGGATATCGGGCCAAATATCTACCTCAATGGTCGTCGTAATATAAAATATGTACCAGAAGAATTGTGTCATTGTTTACCGAGGAAATAATTTATATTCACGGTTTGTGTCATTCACTTTAGGATTACGTTATAAACAATATTTATCAATTGAGGAATTATTTAACCATATTACGTAAAATTATTGGCCAGATTTACCTACAATGACGGGTGAACAGACCCCTCCGGGGGTGCTATCTATGCCTCGGCCAAATGTCAACTGGAATTTGTTGATACATGGTAAACATGAAGTGCGGCACCACCAGAGAAATGATGCCAGGGACTTGGGAATGGATCTCGCCAAACTAAAACCTGTTCCAGACAGACCAAGGATTTTTATGTCCAGCAAATCGGGAAAAGTTGTGATTGTGTTTCCTAATGGAGAAATCGTAGAAGGTAGGTTGACATAAGATTTCAAGTCAGGTTGGATTTCAGAAATATTTCGATTTCCTGTTTTGTACTTAGAAATTGGTAAAATGTAGGTCAAGGTCATTAGAGATCTTTACAGAATGTATAATGGAGCTATGTGTCCAAAAAAAAATGGTTTGAGAATTTGGAGCTTTATGTATTCGTATCAATTAAGTTCTGTAATATGTAAGTCCAGAAAGTGCAAAAATAAATAAATAAATAAATGAAATATTAAACATGGGATAAAAGACATATCAACCAAACTGGAATTATCTGATGGCAAGGTCCCGTACATCTATATTAATCTGTACTGATGACAAGGTCCCATACTTTTATATTAATCTGTACTGATGACAAGATCCCATACTCCTATAATAGTCTGTACTGATGACAAGGTCCCATATGTCTATATTAATCTGTACAGATGACAAGGTCCCATACTTCTTTATTAATCTGCACTGATGACAAGGTCCCACACTTCTATATTAATCTGTACTGATGACAAGGTCCCATACTTCTATATTAATCTGTACTGATGACAAGGTCCATACTTCTATATTAATCTGTACTGATGACAAGGTCCCATACTTCTATATTAATCTGTACTGATGACAAGGTCCCATACTTCTATATTAATCTGTAGTGATGACAAGGTCCCATACTTCTATATTAATCTGTACTGATGACAAGGTCCCATACTTCTATATTAATCTGTACTGATGACAAGGTCCCATACTTCTATATTAATCTGAACTGATGACAATGTCCCATACTTCTATATCTGTACTGATGACAAGGTCCCATACTTCTATATTAATCTGTACTGATGACAAGGTCCCATACTTCTGTATTAATCTGTACTGATGACAAGGTCCCATACTTCTGTATTAATCTGTACTGATGACAAGGTCCCATACTTCTATATTAATCTGTACTGATGACAAGGTCCCATACTTCTATATTAATCTGTACTGATGACAAGGTCCCATACTTCTATATTAATCTGTACTGATGACAAGGTCCCATACTTCTATAATCTGTACTGATGACAAGGTCCCATACTTCTGTATTAATCTGTACTGATGACAACGGTCCATACTTCTATATTAATCTGTACTGATGACAAGGTCCCATACTTCTAATCTGTACTGATGACAAGGTCCCATACTTCTGTATTAATCTGTACTGATGACAACAGTTCATACTTCTATATTAATCTGTACTGATGACAAGGTCCCATACTTCTGTATTAATCTGTACTGATGACAAGGTCCCGTACGTCTATATTAATCTGTAGTGATGACAAGGTCCCATACTTCTATATTAATCTGTACTGATGACAAGGTCCCATACTTCTATATTAATCTGTACTGATGACAAGGTCCCATACTTCTATATCTGTACTGATGACAAGGTCCCATACTTCTAATCTGTACTGATGACAACGGTCCATACTTCTTTACAAATCTGTAGTGATGACAAGGTCCCATACATGTACATCTATATTAATCTGTAGTGATGACAAGGTCCCATACTTCTATATTAATCTGTACTGTTGACAAGGTCCCATACTTCTAATCTGTAGTGATGACAAGGTCCCATACTTCTATATTAATCTGTACTGATGACAAGGTCCCATACTTCTAATCTGTACTGATGACAAGGTCCCATACTTCTATATTAATCTGTACTGATGACAAGGTCCCATACTTCTGTATTAATCTGTACTGATGACAAGGTCCCATACTTCTAATCTGTACTGATGACAAGGTCCCATACTTCTAATCTGTACTGATGACAACGGTCCATACTTCTTTACTAATCTGTAGTGATGACAAGGTCCCATACATCTATATTAATCTGTACTGATGACAAGGTCCCATACTTCTATATTAATCTGTACTGATGACAAGGTCCCATACTTCTATATACTGATGACAAGGTCCCATACTTCTATATTAATCTGTACTGATGACAAGGTCCCATACTTCTATATCTGTACTGATGACAAGGTCCCATACTTCTATATTAATCTGTACTGATGACAAGGTCCCATACTTCTATATTAATCTGTACTGTTGACAAGGTCCCATACTTCTATATTAATCTGTACTGATGACAATGTCCCATACTTCTATATTAATCTGTACTGATGACAAGGTCCCATACTTCTATATCAATCTGTACTGATGACAAGGTCCCATACTTCTATATTAATCTGTACTGATGACAAGGTCACATACTTCTGTATTAATCTGTACTGATGACAAGGTCCCATACTTCTATATTAATCTGTACTGATGACAAGGTCCCATACTTCTATATTAATCTGTACTGATGACAAGGTCCCATACTTCTATATTAATCTGTACAGATGACAAGGTCCCATACATCTGTATTAATCTGTACTGATGACAAGGTCCCATACTTCTATATAAATCTGTACTGATGACAAGGTCCCATACTTCTATATTAATCTGTACTGATGACAAGGTCCCATACTTCTGTATTAATCTGTACTGATGACAAGGTCCCATACTTCTATATTAATCTGTACTGATGACAAGGTCCCATTCTTCTATATAAATCTGTACTGATGACAAGGTCCCATACTTCTATATAAATCTGTACTGATGACAAGGTCCCATACTTCTATATTAATCTGTACTGATGACAATGTCGCATACGTCTATATTAATCTGTACTGATGACAAGGTCCCATACTTCTATATTAATCTGTACTGATGACAAGGTCCCATACTTCTATATTAATCTGTACTGATGACAAGGTCCCATACTTCTATATTAATCTGTACTGATGACAAGGTCCCATACTTCTATATTAATCTGTACTGATGACAATGTCCCATACTTCTCAATTAATCTGTACTGATGACAAGGTCCCATACATGTACATCTATATTAATCTGTACTGATGACAAGGTCCCATACTTCTATATTAATCTGTACTGATGACAAGGTCCCATACTTCTATATTAATCTGTACTGATGACAAGGTCCCATACTTCTATATTAATCTGTACTGATGACAAGGTCCCATACTTCTATATTAATCTGCACTGATGACAAGGTCCCACACTTCTATATTAATCTGTACTGATGACAAGGTCCCATACTTCTATATAAATCTGAACTGATGACAAGGTCCCATACTTCTATATCTGTAGTGATGACAAGGTCCCGTACGTCTATATTAACCTGTAGTGATGACAAGGTCCCATACTTCTATATTAATCTGTACTGATGACATGGTCCCATATTTCTATATTAATCTGTACTGATGACAAGATCCCATACTTCTAATCTGTACTGATGACAAGGTCCCATACTTCTAATCTGTACTGATGACAACGGTCCATACTTCTTTACAAATCTGTAGTGATGACAAGGTCCCATACATCTATATTAATCTGTAGTGATGACAAGGTCCCATACTTCTATATTAATCTGTACTGATGACAAGGTCCCATACTTCTATATAAATCTGAACTGATGACAAGGTCCCATACTTCTATATCTGTACTGATGACAAGGTCCCATACTTCTATATCAATCTGTACTGATGACAATGTCCCATACTTCTATATTAATCTGTACTGATGACAAGGTCCCATACTTCTATATTAATCTGTACTGATGACAAGGTCCCATACTTCTATATTAATCTGTACTGATGACAAGGTCCCATACTTCTATATCAATCTGTACTGATGACAAGGTCCCATACTTCTATATTAATCTGTACTGATGACAAGGTCCCATACTTCTATATCAATCTGTACTGATGACAAGGTCCCATACTTCTATATTAATCTGTACTGATGACAATGTCCTATACTTCTATATTAATCTGTACTGATGACAAGGTCCCATACTTCTATATTAAACTGTACTGATGACAATGTCCCATACTTCTATATTAATCTGTACTGATGACAAGGTCCCATACTTCTATATTAATCTGTACTGATGACAATGTCCCTATACTTCTATATTAATCTGTACTGATGACAAGGTCCCATACTTCTATATTAATCTGTACTGATGACAAGGTCCCATACTTCTATATCTGTACTGATGACAAGGTCCCATACTTCTATATTGATCTGTACTGATGACAAGGTCCCATACTTCTGTATTAATCTGTACTGATGACAAGGTCCCATACTTCTATATTAATCTGTAGTGATGACAAGGTCCCATACTTCTATATTAATCTGTACTGATGACAAGGTCCCATACTTCTATATTAATCTGTACTGATGACAAGGTCCCATACTTCTGTATTAATCTGTACTGATGACAAGGTCCCATACTTCTATATCTGTAATGATGACAAGGTTCCATACTTCTATATTAATCTGTACTGATGACAAGGTCCCATACTTCTATATCTGTAATGATGACAAGGTTCCATACATCTATATTAATCTGTACTGATGACAAGGTCCCATACTTCTATATTAGTCTGTACTGATGACAAGGTCCCATACTTCTATATTAATCTGTAATGATGACAAGGTTCCATACTTCTATATTAATCTGTAATGATGACAAGGTCCCATACTTCTATATTAATCTGTAATGATGACAAGGTTCCATACATCTATATTAATCTGTACTGATGACAAGGTCCCATACTTCTATATTAGTCTGTACTGATGACAAGGTCCCATACTTCTATATTAATCTGTAATGATGACAAGGTTCCATACTTCTATATTAATCTGTACTGATGACAAGGTCCCATACTTCTATATTAATCTGTACTGATGACAAGGTCCCATACTTCTATATCTGTAATGATGACAAGGTCCCATACTTCTATATTAATCTGTACTGATGACAAGGTCCTATACTTTTATATTAATCTGAACTGATGACAAGGTCCCATACTTCAGTATTAATCTGTACTGATGACAAGGTCCCATACTTCTATATCAATCTGTACTGATGACAAGGTCCCATACTTCTGTATTAATCTGTACTGATGACAAGGTCCCATACTTCTGTATTAATCTGTACTGATGACAAGGTCCCATACTTCTATGTTAATCTGTACTGATGACAAGGTCCTATACTTCTATATTAATCTGTACTGATGACAAGGTCCCATACTTCTATATGAATCTGTACTGAGGACAAGGTCCCATACTTCTATATTAATATGTACTGATGACAAGGTCCCATACTTCTATATCAATATGTACTGATGACAAGGTCCCATACGTCTATATTAATCTGTACTGATGACAAGGTCCCATACTTCTGTATTAATCTGTACTGATGACAAGGTCCCATACTTCTATATTAATCTGTACTGATGACAATGTCCTATACTTCTATATTAATCTGTACTGATGACAATGTCCTATACTTCTATATTAATCTGTACTGATGACAAGGTCCCATACTTCTATATTAATCTGTACTGATGACAAGGTCCCATACTTCTATATTAATCTGAACTGATGACAAGGTCCCATACTTCTATATTAATCTGTACTGATGACAATGTCCCATACTTCTATATTAATCTGAACTGATGACAAGGTCCCATACTTCTATATTAATCTGAACTGATGGCAAGGTCCCATACTTCTCTATTAATATGTACTGATGACAAGGTCCCATACTTCTGTATTAATCTGTACTGATGACAAGGTCCCATACTTCTATAATAATCTGTACTGATGACAAGGTCCCATACTTCTATATTAATCTGTACTGATGACAAGGTCCCATACTTCTATATTAGTCTGTACTGATGACAAGGTCCCATACTTCTATATTAATCTGTACTGATGACAAGGTCCCATACATCTATATTAATCTACTGATGACAAGGTCCCATACTTCTATATCTGTACTGATGACAAGGTCCCATACTTCTATATCTGTACTGATGACAAGGTCCCATACTTCTATATTAATCTGAATTGATGACAAGGTCCCATACTTCTATATTAATCTGTACTGATGACAAGGTCCCATACTTCTAATCTGTACTGATGACAAGGTCCCATACTTCTATATTAATCTGTACTGATGACAAGGTCCCATACTTCTAATCTGTACTGATGACAAGGTCCCATACTTCTATATTAATCTGTACTGATGACAAGGTCCCATACTTCTATATTAATCTGTACTGATGACAAGGTCCCATACCTCTGTATTAATCTGTACTGATGACAAGGTCCCATACCTCTGTATTAATCTGTACTGATGACAAGGTCCCATACTTCAGTATTAATCTGTACTGATGACAAGATGCCATACTTCTATATCAATCTGTACTGATGACAAGGTCCCATACCTCTGTATTAATCTGTACTGATGACAAGGTCCCATACTTCTATATCTGTACTGATGACAAGGTCCCATACATCTATATTAATCTGAACTGATGACAAGGTCCCATACTTCTATATTAATCTGAACTGATGACAAGGTCCCATACTTCTACATTAATCTGTACTGATGACAAGGTCCCATACTTCTATATTAATCTGTACTGATGACAAGGTCCCATACTTCTATATCTGTACTGATGACAAGGTCCCATACATCTATATTAATCTGTACTGATGACAAGGTCCCATACTTCTATATTAATCTGTACTGATGACAAGGTCCCATACTTCTATATTAATATGTACTGATGACAAGGTCCCATACTTCTATAATAATCTGTAACTTTTTCTTTATTGATCTACCCTTCCCCTTGGGACAAGAGAAGGCCCTGTGTTTTAGTTTCTGATGAATCTTCTTCTTTGGGCAACATTTCTCTGCCCTTCTCTTCAGAGGCCCTTTGTGTTGATCTGTGATGGATCTCTTCCTTGGTAGGAGATTTCTCTGCCCTTCCCCTTGAGACAGGAGAAGGCCCTGTGTGTTAGACAGTTGAATCTCCTCCTTGGGTAGAGATTTCTCTGCCCTCCCCCTTGAGACAGGAGAAGGCCCAGTGTGTTAGACAGTTGAATCTCCTCCATGGGTAGAGATTTCTCTGCCCTTCCCCTTGAGACAGGAGAAGGTCCTGTGTGTTAGACAGTTGAATCTCCTCCTTGGGTAGAGATTTCTCTGCCCTTCCCCTTGAGACAGGAGAAGGCCCAGTGTGTTAGACAGTTGAATCTCCTCCTTGGGTAGAGATTTCTCTGCCCTTCCCCTTAAGACAGGAGAAGGCCCTTTGTGTTAGACAGTTGAATCTCTTCCTTGGTGGAGATTTCTCTGCCCTCCCCCTTGAGACAGGAGAAGGTCCTGTGTGTTAGACAGTTGAATCTCCTCCTTGGTAAAGATTTCTCTGCCCTTCCCCTTGAGACAGGAGAAGGTCCTGTGTGTTAGACAGTTGAATCTCCTCCTTGGGTAGAGATTTCTCTGCCCTCCCCCTTGAGACAGGAGAAGGTCCTGTGTGTTAGACAGTTGAATCTCCTCCTTGGGTGGAGATTTCTCTGCCCTTCCCCTTGAGACAGGAGAAGGCCAATAATAATGCAGTGTGTTAGACAGTTGAATCTCTTCCTTGGTGGAGATTTCTCTGCCCTCCCCCTTGAGACAGGAGAAGGTCCTGTGTGTTAGACAGTTGAATCTCCTCCTTGGTAAAGATTTCTCTGCCCTTCCCCTTGAGACAGGAGAAGGTCCTGTGTGTTAGACAGTTGAATCTCCTCCTTGGGTAGAGATTTCTCTGCCCTTGAGATAGAAGAAGGCCCAGTGTGTTAGACAGTTGAATGTCTTCCTTAGGTAGAGATTTCTCTGCCCTCCCCCTTGAGACAGGAGAAGGCCCTGTGTGTTAGACAGTTGAATCTCTTCCTTGGGTAGAGATTTCTCTGCCCTTGAGATAGAAGAAGGCCCAGTGTGTTAGACAGTTGAATCTCCTCCTTGGGTAGAGATTTCTCTGCCCTTCCCCTTGAGACAGGAGAAGGCGCTGTGTGTTACATTTCTTGGTTGATATCAGTACCACCACTGTCAGAGCTGACTCGGTCAATGTTCTGACAATATAAATCCTAGAATAAGTGACAGACTGGACATTACTTTTCGATCAGTAGGGGTCAGCTAATATTATGAGAGATGTACATATGTCCAACAATAATCAATAGTCTCGGGCCTCACGGTTTTTTATACGGAGTTGAGCCGATTTCATACATATTACCTTCTCTATTGTAAACACGACATCTGACAAACTGGCTTTCGTTATCAGTGTAAAGAAATGGATATTGGGGATTATATTACTGAAGAAGAAAATCTACAATTATAGTATTTCAGAGATTTTGAAAGAACTATATTCATGCATCGTCATATCACTTAAACTTGTTAAAATGTCAGAGAGGACATGAAAGTATAAACAAATTTAAAAGGCCTGAGTGGCCTGTACAACATAGTGTTAAATGTGGTCCCTGTTGCTCAGCTGATGGGGCATGCTTCTTTGGTTTAGGAGGTAGAGAAGGGTATTATCGAGGAGAACTAGGGTTTGATTCTAGCAAGTATGTGGCGGAAGTGTGATTTTCTCCGTTCTTTCACACAAATAAGTTTTTTTTTACAACAATTCTTACAGTTGTCTTCATGCTATAGATATCACTCATAAATCATGGTTGTTTGAACTTCATTACAAGTCGTAACAAGTCTGGTCATTTTCTCAAACTGTTTATTAGATGGCTGCTTGGTCACTACAGGTCAGTTTGAAGTATCAGCTTGTATTTTAGGACAATTTGACTTCTGCTATATCTAACAAATGGTCAAGTATGGTCAGGATGACACTGGAATGGAACATCTGAAAACGCCCAAACATTAGAATGATTTGGATGAAGCGTCTTTCTGATCATGATTTCACACATGTCTGCTACAAGATGGTTAGGAGACATGTCAGACAATTAAGGGTCTTATTGATCTGGTATTTAAATGGCCTATATCTGATTATTTTTGGTTATTAAGGTAACAAAACAGTTAATTGATTCATGCCTTTGATATTGGTCAGCAGTCAAAACTCTTTCCTGAACAGTTTCCCTTTGAGGGAAATAATCATGACTGTTCACCAATTAAGGCATGGAACAATTGTATACTGTACATCATACATTCTGATATAGGACATGATATACACAATGTAACATTACATTTCAGTTTATTTGCGAAATATATGAGATTTGAATCTATTAATTGGTTCTAAATTTGTCAATCTTTGTCATGATCGAATGAGCGTTTTTACAAGGTAGTAGGGTCACATGTGACGTTAAAATTTCATTTGTCAAGTCGACATGAATTGACTGAAGCACATAGATTACCAGCTTGATGTGTACAGTTAATGAGAGTTACATTGATGTTCTTGCATAGAGTTATCATTATGTTGTACAATCTACTTGAGTTCATGAGATAACTTGGTGTTTACATTGCCATGATCTACCATTTTGACAGTTTACATAAGTTACCATTTTGGAAAGCTACCATAAGTCTATCAGCTTGTTGTGAAATCTTACTGATTATCAGTTGTTTGTACAACACCTTGAGTTGAATAAGTCTCCACTGTGTTAGTATGAAGTCGAATGAAGTCTACCAGTTGTGTTTGACAAGTTACTGAAGTCTACCCACTGTGTGTTTACAGTCTGACATGAGATCTACAGCTTGTGTGTTGTACAAGTCTGACATGAGGTCTACTTTGTGTAAGTCTGACTGAAGTCTACTCAGCTGTTGTTGACAAGCTCTGACCATGAGAGTCTACCAGCTTTGTTGTGTTACAAGTCTGACCATGAGAGTCTACCAGCTGTGTGTGTACAAGTCTGACCATGAGAGTCTACCAGCTTGTGTTGTACAAGTCTGACCATGAGAGTCTACCAGCTTGTGTTGTACAAGTCGACCATGGAGTCTGACCATGAGAGTCTACCAGATCTTTGTGTGTGTACAAGTCTGACCATGAGAGTTGCTGACATGAGAGTCTACCAGTTTGTGTTACAAGTCTGACCATGAGAGTGACCTGAAGTCTACCACTTGTGTGGTTGTTACAAGTCTGACCATGAGGTTAACTCCACTTGTGTGTTGTACAAGTCTGACCATGAGTCTACCATGGGTCTTACCAGCTTGTGTGCTGTACAAGTCTGACCATGAGAGTCTACCCAGCTTGTGTGTTGTACAAGTCTGACCATGAGAGTCTACCCAGCTTGTGTGTTGTACAAGTCTGACCATGAGAGTCTACCCAGCTTGTGTGTTGTACAAGTCTGACCATGAGAGTCTACTCAGCTTGTGTGCTGTACAAGTCTGACCATGAGAGTCTACTCCAGCTTGTGTGTTGTACAAGTCTGACCATGAGAGTCTACTCAGCTTGTTGTGTTGTACAAGTCTGACCATGAGAGTCTACTCAGCTTGTGTGTTGTACAAGTCTGACCATGAGAGTCTACTCAGCTTGTGTGTTGTACAAGTCTGACCATGAGAGTCTACCTAGCTTGTTGTGTTGTACAAGTCTGACCATGAGTGTCTACCCAGCTTGTTGTGTTGTACAAGTCTGACCATGAGAGTCTACCCAGCTTGTGTGTTGTACAAGTCTGACCATGAGAGTCTACCCAGCTTGTGTGTTGTACAAGTCTAACCTTGAGAGTCTACTCAGCTTGTGTGTTGTACAAGTCTGACCATGAGAGTCTGACCATGAGAGTCTACCCAGCTTGTGTGTTGTACAAGTCTGACCGTGAGAGTCTACCCAGCTTGTTGTGTTGTACAAGTCTAACCATGAGAGTCTACTCAGCTTGTTGTGTTGTACAAGTCTGACCATGAGAGTCTGACCATGAGAGTCTACCCAGCTTGTGTGCTGTACAAGTCTGACCATGAGAGTCTGACCATGAGAGTCTACCCAGCTTGTGTGTGTATAAGTCTGACCATGAGAGTCTGACCATGAGAGTCTACCCAGCTTGTGTGTTATACAAGTCTGACCATGAGAGTCTACCCAGCTTGTGTGTTGTACAAGTCTGACCATGAGAGTCTACCCAGCTTATGTGTTGTACAAGTCTGACCATGAGAGTCTACCCAGCTTGTGTGGTGTACAAGTCTGACCATGAGAGTCTGACCATGAGAGTCTACCCAGCTTGTGTGTTGTACAAGTGCCTGAACCATTGTGTAAGTCTGCATGAGAGTCTACCCAGCTTGTGTGTGTTCAAGTCTGACATGAAGTCTGACCATGAGAGTCTACCAGCTTGTGTTTGTACAAGTCTGACCATGAGAGTCTGACCTATGAGAGTCTACCCAGCTTGTGTGTGTACAAGTCTGACCTGAAGTCTACCAGCTGTGTGATTGAAGTCTGACCATGAGAGTCTACCCAGCTTGTGTGTTGTACAAGTCTGACCTTGAGAGTCTACCCAGCTTGTGTGGTGTACAAGTCTGACCATGAGAGTCTGACCATGAGAGTCTACCCAACTTGTGTGTTGTACAAGTCTGACCTTGAGAGTCTACTTAGCTTGTATGGTGTACAAGTCTTACCATGAGAGTCTGAGAGTCTGACCATGAGAGTCTACTTAGCTTGTGTGATGTACAAGTCTTACCATGAGAGTCTACCCAGCTTGTGGTGTGTTGTACAAGTCAGACCATGAGAGTCTACTTAGCTTGTGTGGTGTACAAGTCTGACCATGAGAGTCTGACCATGAGAGTCTACCCAGGTTGTGTGTTGTACAAGTCTGACCATGAGAGTCTACCCAGGTTGTGTGTTGTACAAGTCTGACCATGAGAGTCTGACCATGAGAGTCTACTTAGCTTATGTGTTGTACAAGTCTGACCATGAGAGTCTACCCAGCTTGTTGTGTTGTACAAGTCTGACCGTGAGAGTCTACCCAGCTTGTGTGTTGTACAAGTCTGACCATGAGAGTCTACCCAGCTTGTGTGTTGTACAAGTCTGACCATGAGAGTCTGACCATGAGAGTCTACCCAGCTTGTTGTGTTGTACAAGTCTGACCATGAGAGTCTACCCAGCTTGTGGTGTGTTGTACAAGTCTGACCTTGAGAGTCTACCCAGCTTGTGTGTTGTACAAGTCTGACCTTGAGAGTCTACCCAGCTGGTGTGGTGTACAAATCTTACCATGGGAGTCTACCCAGGTTGTGTGGTGTACAAGTCTGACCTTGAGAGTCTACCCAGCTTTTGGTGTGTTGTACAAGTCTGACCATGAGAGTCTACCCAGCTTTTGTGGTGTACAAGTCTTACCATGAGAGTCTACCCAGGTTGTGTGGTGTAAAAGTCTGACCTTGAGAGTCTACCCAGCTTGTTGCGTTGTACAAGTCTGACCTTGAGAGTCTACCCAGCTTGTGTGGTGTACAAGTCTGACCTTGAGAGTCTACCCAGGTTGTATGTTGTACAAATCTGACCATGAGAGTCTACCCAGGTTGTATGTTGTACAAGTCTGACCATGAGAGTCTACCCATCTTGTGTGTTGTACAAGTCTGACCATGAGAGTCTACCCAGCTTGTGTGGTGTACAAGTCTTACCATGAGAGTCTACCCAGCTTGTGTGTTGTACAAGTCTGACCATGATAGTCTGACCATGAGAGTCTGACCATGATCGAGAGTCTACCCAGCTTGTTGTGTTGTACAAGTCTGACCATGAGAGTCTTACCAGCTTGTTGCGTTGTACAAGTCTGACCATGAGAGTCTACTCAGCTTGTGTGTTGTACAAGTCTGACCTTGAGAGTCTGACCTTGAGAGTCTACCCAGCTTGTGTGTTGTACAAGTCTGACCTTGAGAGTCTACCCAGCTGGTGTGGTGTACAAATCTTACCATGAGAGTCTACCCAGGTTGTGTGGTGTACAAGTCTGACCTTGAGAGTCTACCCAGCTTTTGGTGTGTTGTACAAGTCTGACCATGAGAGTCTACCCAGCTTTTGTGGTGTACAAGTCTTACCATGAGAGTCTACCCAGGTTGTGTGGTGTAAAAGTCTGACCTTGAGAGTCTACCCAGCTTGTTGCGTTGTACAAGTCTGACCTTGAGAGTCTACCCAGCTTGTGTGGTGTACAAGTCTGACCTTGAGAGTCTACCCAGGTTGTATGTTGTACAAATCTGACCATGAGAGTCTACCCAGGTTGTATGTTGTACAAGTCTGACCATGAGAGTCTACCCATCTTGTGTGTTGTACAAGTCTGACCATGAGAGTCTACCCAGCTTGTGTGGTGTACAAGTCTTACCATGAGAGTCTACCCAGCTTGTGTGTTGTACAAGTCTGACCATGAGAGTCTGACCATGAGAGTCTGACCATGATCAAGAGTCTACCCAGCTTGTTGTGTGTTGTACAAGTCTGACCATGAGAGTCTTACCAGCTTGTTGCGTTGTACAAGTCTGACCATGAGAGTCTGACCATGAGAGTCTACTCAGCTTGTGTGTTGTACAAGTCTGACCATGAGAGTCTACTCAGCTTGTGTGTTGTACAAGTCTGACCTTGAGAGTCTGACCATGAGAGTCTACCCAGCTTGTGTGTTGTACAAGTCTGACCTTGAGAGTCTGACCATGAGAGTCTACCCAGCTTGTGTGTTGTACAAGTCTGACCATGAGAGTCTACTCAGCTTGTGTGTTGTACAAGTCTGACCATTTCTGGTAGATTTGTTGTGTATTGCTGTTGTGATAATTCTCAAAGCTGGTTTACATGGACACACATATATATGTAGTAGTAGTAGGGTACATAATATAGCATAAATGATTTGAGAGCTAGTATAACTTGTTCAAATTCTTTAAGATATACATTTTCTATACAGCTAGACATATTTAGTTGTCACATCATTATAGAATCAGTAAAATAAAATTTGCTGTCCTATACAGGCCTAAGTAGAATTATAAAGGAATTGGGAACAAGATTTACATAAGTTTAAATTTCATCAGAAATAGAGATTTAACACACGACTGACACAGGAATATCATCCGAAAAGTCTCGCAACTGAATAAGTTTGTTATAAGAATTTTTTGTGAACTTTCCCACCTATGACATACATAGATGCACAGGTATTGGTAAAATATTCTGATATATATATATATATAGTTTGTTTTATATCATAATACAGCCTAAAGGCTTTATACACTGTTACCAGTACCTGTGCATGGTGAAGTTATAGTCCTGAAACCTATTGACATATCACTGACAAACAGCTTTAAGATCTCGGTAGTCCATTGATCTTTATAGAAAAAACATACATCTATACATGTAAGCATTTGTATATCCTTATTGTTAGTCCTGGGTCATCTTGGTACGATACAAATCCCTGTCACAACATCTGGTCCGAGTTCATCAAAAGGAGATATACATGTACACAGCAATGCCAACCCCTTTCTTAACTCTTCTATCTTATTAGGTGCAAAGTTTACAATATAAATTTTTTTTATCAATTTTCATGTTTTTTGTCTTTTTCTCAATTTTCATTGTTTTTTTTTTTTTTTTTTCTCAATTTTCGAAGTTTTTTTGTTGCTTTTTTTTTTCTAAATATAGCTGGCAAACAAGGCATTACCTATTGCCGTCATCAATAACACTCAGTATTTCAAATTTTGTTTAAATATGCCTCAAAACAATAGCACATGTATTGTCTTGGCTATTCAGCCATATTGTATGATATAGTAATTCATGAAAACGTTAACCCATAAAAAACAATACAAGGCTCTAACTATATAGAAGGGTCAAATGTGAAAACAAAAATATTCAATTATCTTTGAGTTTGATAATTACTTAATTAAGTTAATTGCATATTCTTCTGTATTTGCCTTCGGCCTATTTACTCACACACAGCTTTTTCAAGGTTATTCCTGAATATAGCTTGAGTATCATCTGTATCAATCCAAGAGTGCATGGTTACTTTTAAAAAGGTGAATTGTCTTCTTATTTCATAAAACATTCAGGTAAAGTGTTAGTCCATTAAGGATGAAAAATCACACAAAAGAACAATAATAGTACCATCGCGAGAATCAAGGTCAGCCATTAAGGGAGTGTAGCCATTAATTTATACAAGAAAAAGGTGTATTTCAGATAGGAGGCCTTTATATACAGGTCATATATTGACATGTGTTACATCCCAACTATGTGGTCTTTATATGCAGGTTTTTGTTATATATGAGTTGCCTTTATAAACAAGGTTTTGTGTTGTACATGTATAGACAGTTTTCACAATTAGCCCACCTGGCCCACTGTAAATGGCATCCGTCCAGCATCAACTTTTCCATTTAAACAACTTCTCACTAGCCAAGACTCCCAAAATCATGATATTTGACTGATAAGATCTCTGGATGAGGCCTGTAAAAGGTTGCAGAAAGAAATGGTCTTGACCCGAGTTCAAGGTCGCATGTTATATTCCTTCAAATATTTTAATGGCTTCTTCTCACTTACCAAGACTTTCAGAGTTATGATTTGGCTGAAATATTCCTTAGATGAGGCCCAACAAATTTTTTGAAAATAATTGACCTTGACCCATATTCAAGGTCACATGCATCATATTCCTTAAAATGACTGCTTTTGGTTAACCAAAAGGCCAAGAATCATGATGTCAAATTGTTCAAACATAAGAAGGACTTCTGATTACCTACAAAGCCTAGAATGAACTTCTTTTGACCAAATGAATCACAGAGAATCATCAAAGAAGTGAATACCAGGTAAATGATGCAGGCCAATTGGGCCTTTTGTATATACAGGCAGTCTTTATAAGCAGATGCAGGTGGTCTTAATAGACAGTTTTTGTTATATATAAGTAATATCAATATGTATTATAAGTTATAAGTGTTTCACAAATCAACCATTCCCAAATTTTAAAGTGTTTACACTAGGGAAGGGGGGTTGGGGGTATTTTACACTTAGAAAGGGATTTATTTAAAGGTAATTACAGTATTATAATGTTAACACTAGGGGAGGGGGTTTATTTGAAGGTAATTACAGTATTAACATTTACACTAGGGGAGGGGTATTTATTTTTTAAGGTAATTACAGTATTGATATTTACACTAGGGGAGGGGGTTTATTTTAAGGTAATTACGGTTTAATATTTACACTAGGGGAGGGGGTTTATTTGAAGGTAATTACAGTATTAATATTTACACTAGGGGAGGGTATTATTTTAAGGTAATTACAGTATTGATATTTACACTAGGGGAGGGGGTTTATTTTAAGGTAATTACGGTTTAATATTTACACTAGGGGAGGGAGTTTATTTGAAGGTAATTACAGTATTAATATTTACACTAGGGGAGGGTATTATTTTAAGCTAATTACAGTATTGATATTTACACTAGGGGAGGGGGTTTATTTTAAGGTAATTACGGTTTAATATTTACACTAGGGGAGGGGGTTTATTTTAAGGTAATTACAGTATTAATATTTACACTAGGGGAGGGGGTTTATTTGAAGGTAATTACAATATTGATATTTATGCTGGGGGGCTTATTTGAAGGTCATTACGATATTAATGTTTACACTGGGGATAGGGGGTTATTTAAGGGTTAATGCGATACTAAATGTTTACACTAGGGGTAGGGGGTTATTTTGAGGGTAAATATAGTATAATATTTTCTATAGAACTCTGACATTCTGCTGTAATGAAGCCTAAGTTACAGAGAAATACAGAACTCCACATTTATTCAGGGGAGGTAACTTCAGTGCAAAACATAATGAGCAAATATCCGTAATACAGATTCCAATATGGTTGTAATTGTGGTTGTCGATTGCCTTTCGTGGTTTATGGCAGTCCTCAATATGTATGAACATTTAAATCAGTTTTGTCAGGAACTGGCTGTAGAGTTTTCTGTAGACAGAAGCTTATAGTGTCCTCCAGTGTTATCACAGGCCATCAAATCTCCAATGTAGAGGGGGGGGGGGGGGGGGGGGAGTTATAGCCGTGATCACACAATATTGTTCTATTGGCATTAGTGGGCACTATTTACATTACAACAGTCGACAAAATTCAGCTGCTCCTTCATTGTATGGTCACTTAGCTATGGTGTTTAGGACTGAGAACTCTCAGCACTGTTGGACTCAGTTTGCTTGTGAAATTCCACATAATTACCAATCTCTTATTTATAGTTAGGTTTGTGATCGGCAGTCATTGCTGTCAGTCCTAGAAGACAATTTGATGCTTTTGTATCAGACAAGATGAGGAATTGTCAAGTGGGCCTGACGAGGAATAGGCTTAGTAGAATTACCATTCAGCATACAGACTCCAATGTGTGTCTTAATTTTCCTATCCAGCTTTATAAAGAACCTACTGTAGTAGATAAATATGTGTCCCTTATAGGGGTTTAGTAACTAGTAGATAAATATGTATCCCCTATAGGGGTTTAGTAACTAGTAGATAAATCTGTGTCCCCTATAGGGGTTTAGTAACTAGTAGATAAATCTGTGTCCCCTATAGGGGGTTTATATAGAAACTAGTAGATAAATATGTGTCCCCTATAGGGGGTTTATATAGTAACTAGTAGATAAATCTGTGTGTCCAATAGGGGTTTAGAACATATAGTAACTTGGCCCTATAGGGGGTTTATATAGTAACTTGGCCCTATAGGGGGTTTATATAGTAACTTGCCTCTATATGGGGTTTATATAGTAACATGGCCCCTATAGGGGTTTATATAGTAACTTGGACCTATATGGGGTTTATATTGTATCTTGGCCCTATAGGGGGTTTACATAGTAATTTGCCCCTATAGGGGGTTTATATAGTAACTTGCCTCTATAGGGGTTTATATAGTAACTTGGCCCTATAGGGGGTTTATATAGTAACTTGGACCTATAGGGGGTTTATATAGTAACTTGGCCCTATAGGGGGTTTATATAGTAACTTGGCCCCTATAGGGGGTTTATATAGTAACTTACCCCTATAGGGGGTTTATATAGTAACTTGCCCCTATAGGGGGTTTATAAAGTAACTTGGCCCTATAGGGGGTTTATATAGTAACTTGGCCCTATAGGGGGTTTATATAGTAACTTGGCCCAATAGGGGGTTTATATAGTAACTTGGCCCAATAGGGGGTTTATATAGTAACTTGGCCCTATAGGGGGTTTATATAGTAACTTGTCCCTATAGGGGGTTTATATAGTAACTTGGACCTATAGGGGTTTATATAGTAACTTGCCCCTATAGGGAGTTTATATAATAACTTGGCCCCTCTAGGGGTTTATATAGTAACTTGTCCCTATAGGGGGTTTATATAGTAACTTGCCCCTATAGGGGTTTATATAGTAACTTGTCCCTATAGGGGGTTTATATAGTAACTTGCCCCTATAGGGGTTTATATAGTAACTTACCCCTATAGGAGGTTTACATAGTAACTTGGCCCTATAGGGGGTTTATATAGTAACTTGGCCCTATAGGGGGTTTATATAGTAACTTGGCCCCTATAGGGGTTTATATAGTAACTTGGACCTATAGGGGGTTTATATAATAACTTACCCCTATAGGGGGTTTATATAGTAACTTGCCCCTATAGGGGGTTTATATAGTAACTTACCTCTATAGGGGGTTTATATAGTAACTTGGCCCTATAGGGGGTTTATATAGTAACTTACCTCTATAGGGAGTTTATATAGTAACTTGGCCCTATAGGGGTTTATATAGTAACTTGGCCCTATAGGGGTTTATATAGTAACTTGGCCCTATAGGGGTTTATATAGTAACTTGGCCCTATAGGGGGTTTATATAGTAACTTGGCCCTATAGGGGGTTTATATAGTAACTTGTCCCTATAGGGGGTTTATATAGTAGCATGGCCCCTATAGGGGTTTATATAGTAACTTGCCCCTATAGGGGGTTTATATAGTTACTTGGCCCCTATAGGGGGTTTATATAGTAACTTGGCCCTATAGGGGGTTTATATAGTAACTTGTCCCTATAGGGGGTTTATATAGTAACATGGCCCCTATAGGGGGTTTATATAGTAACATGGCCCCTATAGGGGGTTTATATAGTAACTTGGCCCTATAGGGGGTTTATATAGTAACTTGGCCCTATAGGGGGTTTATATAGTAACTTGGCCCTAATAGGGGGTTTATATAGTAACTTGGACCTATAGGGGGTTTATATAGTAACTTGGCCCTATAGGGGGTTTATATAGTAACTTGCCCCTATAGGGGGTTTATATAGTAACTTGGACCTATAGGGGTTTATATAGTAACTTTCCCCCTATAGGGGGTTTATATAGTAACTTGGACCTATAGGGGGTTTATATAGTATCTTACCCTATAGGGGTTTGTATTGTAATTTGCCCCTATCAGGGGTTTATTTATAGTATCTGATGTTTGAGTAACTGTCTGTATGATGAGAAGGCTGTATTTTGCTAGCCCACTTAAAATGCTTGTGTTAGTAGTACCTGCTACATAAGTCTGGAGAAATAACTTGATACATTAAATGTTCGGAAATATTACAGGGTTGGCTTGGTATCATCTTCAACTTCCTCCTTTCTCAAAACATGTTAGCTTCCTTCCAAATCTGAAACCCTGACATACGGAACATTGGAACAGAAGCGTTTGTGTGTGAAGCTATATTTTTATGGTTACTTGTATAATTCTGACTCCGGAGCTATAGATAATATGCTTCTTTAACATAAAACAGGTTTTTCAAAACATTTTGTAAGTCAAATATAAGATGAATATAAATCATAGCTTGGCCAGCTAATGGGGAGTCGCACACACCTGTTTAAATATCAGGGCCTCTTACATATTCTCCTGTAGGGTGTAGAGAGTCTGGGCTGCACTCAAGTGGGTACAATAGGCCCTGTTTATAGGGTTTAGGCTGTCTGATGCTGGTGATAATTTGTTAACACAAATATAATGGCATACATCTCGCCAATGTAGCTGTGTTTTCATACATACCATGTTTTATGTACGTGATCTGTCTTAAAGTGTACGAAAGTTCACAAATAGTTTTTAAAGTTCGTGGGTATATCACAAACTGTTTTGAGGATTGTGGGTATACACACAAATAGTTTTTAGGGATTGTGATATATACTTACGACTGGTTTTCGGGTTTGTAGTTACAAATAGTTTTAAGGATTGTAAGTATTCATCAGTTGTTGTAAGAAATCAAAATAGGTTATAAGATATTAGATAATGTTATACCAAATTATACTGTCATCTGAAGTTGTACTTGGGTGTTAATCTTATGTGTAGTATCCTCATTTCCTTACTAGAAATCAGGGTAATCTCCCTTGTGTGTAACTCCTTCAGGTTTATCTCCCTTGTGTGTGACTCCTTCACTAGAAATTAGGTTTATCTCCCTTGTGTGTGACTCCTTTATTAGAAATCAGGTTTATCTCCCTTGTGTGTGACTCCTTTATTAGAAATCAGGATTATCTCCCTTGTGTGTGACTCCTTTATTAGAAATCAGGTTTATCTCCCTTGTGTGTGTCTCTTCACTAGAAATTGTGAGATTATCTCCTGTGTTCGACTCCTTTAATAGAAATTGTGGGATTATCTCCCTTCGTGTTTAACCCTTAACTAGAAAATGTAGGATTATCTCCCTTGTGTCTGTGACTTCTTCACTATAGATTAGGTTTATCTCCCTTATGTGTGATTTCTTCATTAGATATCTTGGAATTGTCTCCCTTGTGTCTGTGACTGCTTCACTGGAAATCTTGGAATTATCTTCCTTGTGTAACTCCTTTATTAGGAAATGTAGGATTATCTCCCTTGTGTATTTGAATGCTTCAATGGAAATCTTGGAATCATCTCCCTTGTGTCTGTGACTGCTTCACTAGAAATCGTCTCCCACTGGGCACTAGTTAGTGGACATGGTTTTACAAATATGTCTGCTGGATTTCATTAAGGTCAATTCAGTATGCAGCCTGTCCATGTTTGTCATTGATTTCTGATTACATGTATTGGTGTGTTCAGCTGGTGGGGATATCTGATTTCACATAGCCAGAGTAACTTACCCTTGGTTTTGATGAAAAAAAAAATATTGAAATTCCACTTTATTTCATGTCTGGCAGTCCTTTTTTTTTTTTTTTTTTGGTAATTTGAATGATAATAGCTTTTTTAAATTTCCAATGATTTGTGCATTGTATTTATGTGGTTGATAAAGTCACCATGTACATGTATCATGGTCAGTGGAAACAACATGAACCCAAGGGCACTCCTCTGTGTTTGAAGTTGTGGTTTTATCTTTTGGTTGTAAATTATATATGCATCCCCTGTCTAGGGATGAACTAACTGTCAGACTGTGTTCTATCGATGTCTGGTGAGTTTCACTACTATTGACAGGGTATGTATGCCATATTTTCTTTGGGGAATACCCTGAATATTGTCTCATAATAACTCCAGAACATATCAGAAAGGATGCCATTGTTTCGAGGAAGAACAGCTTTGTGGCAAAGGTCATTTATTAATGATCAGTGAAAGGAATGATAAAATGATGAATATGAGTGAAACAAAGCCATCTTCATAATTGATAACTTAAGCCATTGTTTGGATGTAAAGCCTAAACAAACAAAGAAAATTTGATGACAGATACAGAAGATATTGTCTGCTGTGAAACACAACACAGCATGTTCACATCAGGGGTTATAGAGAACAAATATCTGTGAGGAGTACAGGTTACAGGGAACGGGTTTCTGTGTGAAGTACAGGTTACAGGGAATGAGTTTCTTTGTGAAGTACAAGTTACAGGGAATGAGTTTCTTTGTGAAGTACAAGTTACAGGGAATGAGTTTTTCTGTGAAGTACAGGTTACAGGGAACGGGTTTCTGTGTGAAGTACAAGTTACATGTACAGGGAATGAGTTTCTCTGTGAAGTACAAGTTACAGGGAATGGGTTTCTGTGTGAAGTACAGGTTACAAGGAATGAGTTTCTCTGTGAAGTACAGGTTACAGGGAACGGGTTTCTGTGTGAAGTACAATTAAGTTACAGGGAATGAGTTTCTTTGTGAAGTACAGGTTACTGGGAATGGGTTTCTGTGTGAAGTACAGGTTACAGGGAATGAGTTTCTTTGTGAAGTACAAGTTACAGGGAATGAGTTTCTTTGTGAAGTACAGGTTACAGGGAACGGGTTTCTGTGTGAAGTACAAGTTACAGGGAATGAGTTTTTCTGTGAAGTACAGGTTACAGGGAACGGGTTTCTGTGTGAAGTACAGGTTACATGTACAGGGAATGAGTTTCTCTGTGAAGTACAAGTTACAGGGAATGGGTTTCTGTGTGAAGTACAGGTTACAGGGAATGAGTTTCTCTGTGAAGTACAAGTAACAGGGAACGAGTTTCACTGTGAAGTACAATTAAGTTACAGGGAATGAGTTTCTTTGTGAAGTACAGGTTACTGGGAATGGGTTTCTGTGTGAAGTACAGGTTACTGGGAATGAGTTCTTCTGTGAAGTACAGCTAGGTTACAGGGAATGGGTTTCTGTGTGAAGTACAGGTTACTGGAAATGGGTTTCTGTATGAAGTACAGGTTAAAGGGAATGAATTTCTGTGTGAAGTAAAGGTTACTGGGAATGAGTTTTTTTGCGTAAGAAGTACAAATTACAGGGAGTGAGTTTATCCGTGAAGTACAGGTTACAGGGAGTGAGTTTCTCTGTGAAGTACATTAACGTTACAGGGAATGAGTTTCTCTGTTAAGTACAGGTAACTGGGAATGAGTTTTTCTGTGAAGTACAGGTTACAGGGAATGAGTTTTTCTGTGAAGTACAGGTTACAGGGAATGAGTTTCTTTGTGAAGTACAGGTTACAGGGAATGATTTTCGTTGTGAAGTACAAGTTACAGGGAATGAGTTTTTCTGTGAAGTACAGGTTACAGGGAATGAGTTTCTTTGTGAAGTACAGGTTACTGGGAATGGGTTTCTGTGTGAAGTACAAGTTATAGGGAATGAGTTTCTTTGTGAAGTACAAGTTACAGGGAATGGGTTTCTTTGTGAAGTACAGGTTACAGGGAATGAGTTTCTTTGTGAAGTACAGGTTACAGGGAACGGGTTTCTGTGTGAAGTACAAGTTACAGGGAATGAGTTTTTCTGTGAAGTACAGGTTACAGGGAACGGGTTTCTGTGTGAAGTACAAGTTACATGTACAGGGAATGAGTTTCTCTGTGAAGTACAAGTTACAGGGAATGGGTTTCTGTGTGAAGTACAGGTTACAGGGAATGAGTTTCTCTGTGAAGTACAAGTAACAGGGAACGAGTTTCACTGTGAAGTACAATTAAGTTACAGGGAATGAGTTTCTTTGTGAAGTACAGGTTACTGGGAATGGGTTTCTGTGTGAAGTACAGGTTACTGGTATGAGTTTTTCTGTGAAGTACAGCTAGGTTACAGGGAATGGGCTTCTGTGTGAAGTACAGGTTACTGGGAATGGGTTTCTGTATGAAGTACAGATTAAAGGGAATGAATTTCTGTGTGAAGTAAAGGTTACAGGGAACGAGTTTCTGTGTGAAGTAAAGGTTAATGGGAATGAGTTTCTGTGTGAAGTAAAGGTTACTGGGAATGAGTTTCTTTGTGTAAGAAGTACAAATTACAGGGAGTGAGTTTATCCGTGAAGTACAGGTTACAGGGAGTGAATTTCTCTGTGAAGTACATTAACGTTACAGGGAATGAGTTTCTCTGTTAAGTACAGGTTACTGGGAATGAGTTTTTCTGTGAAGTACAGGTTACAGGGAATGAGTTTTTCTGTGAAGTACAGGTTACAGGGAATGGGTTTCTGTGTAAAGTACAGGTTACTGGGAATGAGTTTTTCTGTGAAGTACAGGTTACAGGGAATGGGTTTCTGTGTGAAGTACATGTTACTGGGAATGAGTTTTTCTGTGAAGTACAGGTTACAGGGAATGAGTTTTTCTGTGGAGTACAGGTTACAGGGAATGAGTTTTTCTGTGGAGTACAGGTTACAGGGAATGAGTTTTTCTGTGAAGTACAGGTTACAGGGAATGAGTTTTTCTGTGAAGTACATTAAGTTACAGGGAATGGGTTTCTGTGTGAAGTACAGGTTACTGGGAATGAGTTTTTCTGTGGAGTACAGGTTACAGGGAATGAGTTTCAGTGTGAAGTACAGGTTACAGGGAATGTCAGTTTCTCTGCAGGTTTAAGGGAATGGGTTTCTGTGTGATGTACAGGTTACAGGGAATGAGTTTTTTTTTAAATATTTGAATTCAATATTTTAGTAATATTACATTACTTTTATGTTAATTTTGTCACTATTTAAGTGTTTTCCAAAATTTAACACTTTAGTTCATGTTTACATTATAGGGAGTTAGTTTATATGTTTTATAAGGGTTGCAAGGTTGAATTTCTTTGTGTTGAGGTTTATAGTTTGCAGGAAATTAGTTTATTCAGTATACCAGGTAAGTTACAAGGAATGAAATTCTCAGTGTTGTTAAGGTTACAGGGAGTGAAATTCTCAATGTTGTTAAGGTTACAGGGAGTGAAATTCTCAGTGTTGTGTAGGTTTCAGGACACCGTTTTTGCTGTGTTATAAATAGATTTTGGTTTCAATAGCCATTTGAGATGTTGTGACGTCAATGATCGATTCAAGCAATTTTCTTTCTGATTAATAACACTTGCTACAGGCTGAGCAATGATAGAACCCCCATACAAAATACAAGATTATCATAGACAAACAGAGAAATACCTATCTATAGTTAAATTACCTAGTAAGTTAAATAATGGAATATTGCAGATGGGTTTACTTAGCTTACAGTAAAACTACCGTGTAGAACACATAAATGTAACCATATAGACTCACAGAAGTATCTAGTTTAGATGTTCTTTCCAAATCTCTTTTATGTGTAAAGTAATATCTTGTAGTATAATGATGTCACCAATTTTCCTAATATTTTATTCTTTAACTCCAATGTAGATGCGTGAATTAAAAGAACAAAAAGACCTTGGCCTAAAATTATGGGATATGATGGGATATGAAGGGATATAAAGTTTGTTCAAATGATTGACCTTGACCTACTTTCAAGGTCAAAGGGGTCAGATGTGTTGTAATATTTAAACAATTTATTTTCTTCTTCTGAACAATGAAGCAGTAGCCTTAAATGGTAATATGTGGTTTATTGACATACTGGATAATTTATCAAGTTTGTTCAAATGAATGACCTTGACATACAATCAAGGTCACAACAACTGGGGATAATTGTGTCATAACTTCCATATAATATCTTCTGAATAAAAAGACTCAAGGGTCATGATATTTTTCTAATGACATGCTGTCGTGTTTGTTTAAGTAAATGGATATGACCACTCTCAAGGTCAAAGAGGTCAAATTTGTTAAAACTTCTGAAAAACTTTAAAGCCCTATGTTCATGAAAATGTGGAGTTTCCTCAAATGAATGACCTTGACCTACATTCAAGGCCAAATAAGTAAAAAGTACTTACATATTGAAATGATTTTTGATGAATAAACAACAAGTCATGGGGATGGTATCTCAAGTGTAGCATACTTGGAAAGAAGACTTAAACTTAGAATCCACATTAGCAACTGAATAATTCTATAAAACAGAGCTGGTGAGCAATACAGGTCCATTGGGCTTTTGAAATAAACACTTACAAGCTGGAACACAATTACTCATTGTTCCAACAGGTGATATTATTTCTAATCTTTTTTTCTCCACATAAAAGTTGTAGTCAGTGACTTTCCCAGTGGATAAAGTGTTGGAGGCATAGATCCAAGTTTTGGATAATTATCTTTTAATCACCAATAGAAGTGCTCTATAAATCTCTAGTGATACCCAAAATTCTATCATAATGGAATAAAAAGCAAGTTCAGGAAAATTTATTGAAAAAGAAAGTAAATTACCAGAATCCATAGGGAATACTGTCGTGTGAGGGCATGTCACTGTTAATATTTACAAAAAAAATACTTAATGTTCATAGTGATATATTTATAATTCAAATTAAAACTGCCTCAACCTCCAGATCTAATGCTAGCTGTCTCAGTTTCCTTTTGTTAATTTCTCCCTCTATATATTCCTCGTTTCACTAACTTGTGATAAGATATGTACCCTTTGTTAAAGAGAGCTACTGCCGGATATAGCCACAATGTTTTAATTGTATAAAGCATCTGGGTTACAGTGAGAGGCAGCTAAATGTTGGACCACCCTGATTGACAGTTAGAATTGTATCCAGCATGAGTTTCAAACATTGTCTCTCCTCTATTCATCAGTATCTATGAAGGCCTTTTGTTTTATCTGCACAAACTTTACAGCAAGAAGTCCTTCATTGGTGCGGGTTTGAGAAATGTAGAGATGGTTTGCCTAATAACAAGTGAAGCCATTAAAACAATGCATGTTTTTGTGGAGCATTAGGAGAATTAAGCATTGTAACAGTGTTGTTTGTGTAACAAGATCGTGACCATTTACCCCATTATTAATGGTACTTGACGTTCCCATCAAACCCTCTAGTGATGTTACCCCAGTCTTAACAGTTCTCCTGCTCCCATCAAACCCTCTAGTGATGTTACCCCAGTCTTAATAGTTCTCCTGCTCCCATCAAACCCTTTAGTGATGTTACCCCAGTCTTAACAGTACTCAACGTTCCCATCAAGCCCTTTAGTGATGTTACCCCAGTCTTAACTTTACCTCCCCCTCCCAGGCCATCAAACCCTCTAGTAATGTTACCCCAATCTTAACGGTACTCAACGTTCCCATCAAGCCCTCTAGTGATGTTACCCCAGTCTTAACAGTACTTCTTGCTCCCATCAAACCCTTTAGTGATGTTACCCCAGTCTTAACAGTACTCAACATTCCCATCAAGCCCTCTAGTAATGTTACCCCAATCTTAACCGTACTCAACATTCCCATCAAGCCCTCTAGTGATGTTACCCCAGTCTTAACAGTACTTCCTGCTCCCATCAAGCCCTCTTGTGATGTTATCCCAATCTTAACAGTACTATTTGCTCTCATCAAGTCAGTGATTTTACCCAAATCTTGATCATACTTTAATTTTCCAACAAATACTCTAGTGATGTTACTCCAGTCAAAACAGTACTTTTCACTCCCAACAATTGAACCATCTAGTGTGTGCGTGTTTTTTTTTTATTATTATCATTTTGTATTTTTTTGTCACCTGCCCAAAAGCAGCTGGCATATGTCCATCCTTCACCTGTGTAGTTTCTGTCTGGCATAAACTTTTCCTTCTATAAAACCTCTTCTTATTTAGTGTTGTGTTTGGTCAGCAGCAAGCTAGGATAAAGGGTTACAAAGTTTGTTTAAATGAATGACCTTGACCTACTTTCAAGGTCACAGGGGTCAAATGTGTTTGATCTTATGAAAGACATTGATTTGAATAACCCAAACCCCAGGGTTATGATTTTGAACCAATCATTTTCCAATGAATGACCGACCTTGACCTATTTCAAAGGTCAATGTGGGGTCTAATCTTTCAATATCTGTCCCTGCATGAATTCCAGAATCCCAGGGTTATATCATTTATGTAACAATCAATGAAAAGAAATGGTATCAGTTTGAGTGCTAAATCCATGACCTATATAAATCATCTTTGAGATTCAAATGTATGAAATCTTCCCCTAAAATCTTCACTTCATAATCTGCAGAACAGATGAGCAATGAGGGTCCCTTGTACCGTTTGTTAAGATTTGTGATTTGCAAAATTGCACAAAAACATGCATAGTTATATATATCAGTTTATTCATTCTTGATCTTTTGACGTCAATGCAGATGTACAACTCAGGATGTATTGACATTGTTAAGTTAGATATGTGAAATTTACATAAAGATAATGTTCAAAACATCAGTACCATTTTGTATCGGCGCAAAGTTGGTTTTAACATTCTGGAATCTCCGGAGTGTTTAAATCCATGCTATACAGTGAAAAGCTATCATAAATATTTTTTTTTAACTGAATATTTATGTTTACAAGATAAACAGGATAAGCAGTAGGTCATGTTGAACTTTAATATTGAGGTTAGGAGATATGGTGCTTGGTACCAGAGATCTTGGAAAGGAAGACACACATTTCTGTTTAGAAATGGAAACATTAAGTTTATTACAAATGCGGTATGTTTCCGACCATTAAGAGGCATATGTACTCTGGCATGGAGCCTGCACATACTGAAAAGTACAATTAATTCCCTGCATTTCCTTGAGGCTAAGTATTGACAAATCCAAACCGGTGTTTATACCTGTTTACATTCTAAGGAATCTACTTCATACAATCTTACCCTTAGTTCAGCCGAAATCACAACTTGTGCAACACGTCTGCACATTAGATTCTATTCAAATGGTTACCATGGCAACCCATCTTATTCTTGTGAGATGGAAAAATTGGGAGAACTGTATCATCGTGGCTGAGAGAATGCTTATCTTTTTCATGTCTTAAGAGTAATTTCATTTGCCCCTGTGCCATATAGGGATAATACGAAGCTGAGGCCAATACATAGATTTTGGCAGGAAGCATAATTATTTATTAAGTCAACCAATCATGTGGCCATTTTCCATTAGGTTTTATATGGAATCGTAGTGTTAACAGACATTGTCAGTCTTTCCACAGTTACTATTTATAGACTATAGGCTGCACGGTAATATCCGGAGGTCATGACCTGCTAATTAAGGATTGCTATGCAGAAGAAATGAATTTCCCAATTAAACATACATTTGCTCAAAGTAGCTTGCTTGAATTGTACAAGTAGTAAAATATTTTCAGAGAAATATCCAGGTTTATCATCATAACTACACTATTGTTTAAAAAAAAAAGATTCTAAAATGGCAATTTAAAATGGTCAGTCATTAATTCAGAGTTTAAGAGTTCAGTATTTAGCTACAATGTGGCGATCGATTGTTTGTCTCAAACAATACTACCAGAGGGGATCATTGTTACATGGTAGTGTATGTTTGTCCCCAACACTACAACCAGAGGGGATCATTATTACATGGTAGTGTATGTTTGTCACCAACAATACTACTGAAAGAGACTATGGCTTGTAGGCAGTCGCATGTGTATACTTTTAATTATTTTTTTTTTTTATTAGAAGATTTCATAATATGAAACAGAGAATGCCTGAAAAGAGCGAAGCTATAGCTAGTATGCCAATGTACAACATAAAAATATAGTGATAAACGTTTCGCCGTTTAAATACGAGAATGTGACCTAGCTTATATGACATAACCTTTGACAGTCGTTAACTATCGGTAATTTTCAACATACCGATTCTGCAACCGGGAACTTTTGGTACTTTCCGTCCAAATTCAATCGCAATTAACATCTCGGTTAATTTCCGGCAATCTTCGGAAATATGCCGAATGTTCCCAGTTCCGTCCTCGAAACCATATAACTCGAGCTATATTTTATTCTCACGCTATAAGAGGTATTTTTTATAAAAATAATTAGTCAGCATTATGAACACACCAACTGGATTGTACGTTATATAGACTGTTTATGTTAACAGTTTCTGCAGACATATGCACCGGGCTCCTTACTGTTACTGTTTCCGTTTCCGGCAGAAATTTTTCTGGCTGTACCATCCCGCAGAACGTTATGCGAAGTTGGACTAGAATATTGTACATACATGCACTTTAACGGTAAAGAGCTTCGCTCTTATTAACTCTATATATTATACAGAGTTATTGCCCTTTAATCGGGGTTAATATCATTGTCCATGGTGTATGGTATATATGGTATACCATATCACCGACAATTTCTGAACTTTGAATGTAAGTGCCCATAGGGATGGCAAAGTGCTGTATACTAAAATTTATATCTTAGGCCATATAGGGCACAATAAATATGACCCTTCTTGTCAAATTCATGAAGCAAGGCTACATGTGTTCCTTTTCCTCAACAGCAGTGACGGTGCCATCAACATTTCACTTTGAAGTTTTGGATTTAGATCCGTTGCATCAAAGTCTAAGTTTGACTAAAGGTGGTTTATAGTGGATGACTCAACACAGCCTTCATTTATTTCATGGTCCAGTGACTCTGGAAATTAGGGATTCTGGGAAGCTGGACATTAAAATTTTGATTTTAGCTCAGTTTCTCGAAAAGTATCAGTGATGTTCAAACCAAAACTGGACTATATATACATTGTAGTATATTTACATTTGCTCCGCATTCCCCCATTGACACAATGCTAAGAGGCAATTGCCACCATACACCTATAACACCCAGTACCTCGATCAGGCTATAACACCCAGTGGGTCATGTGACATCGAAAAAGCAGGATTTGTTTGTGTTGGATTAGTTTTTTCAAAGTTGAAGAAAATGGTAAGACAATGTAAATATAAGTATTGAACAGTTGTAATGGGTTCCCATGCTACATTTGCCAACCATACATCTTACTGCCATGTCGACTATAACAACATTATAAAACCACTGTTCATTGCTTAAATGGACATCTCAACACACGTACCCTACAGATTGAATGACTTTTTTTTTTATTTTGCTGTATTTTTGGGTTAAAAACTTTTTAAACATTTTTAGATTTTGAGAAATTGATATTAAATTTGTATTGCTTCTCCAACTGATCTATAAATTAGTTTATACCCAAATTGGAATTAATTTTGAATAAATCAGATGCGTTTTTTCCTACTTAATTTCAGAAAAATTGTTTTTTGGGTAAAAATGACATATTTTGGTGAATTTTGAGAATTTGTGATTTTGCAAACTTAGACATTTGTTTTGTAATGCTACAATATTTACACATGTCTTTTATGTACACAGAGTGCTTCCGTACTATCAAGTGGAGGGGTTTACTTTGGTTGTTCTGGGAAAAAATACTGAAATTTTAGTGAATTTGAGAGTTTACTTACTTATAGTTAAAACTTACTTGATTGACAGGCGAGACATGTAATTCATTCTTGTTACATGATATGTCACATGATACATATATGGAGGATGTCTCTTATGGCATGAATCCCAAGACTACAAAGCAATTTCTCTTGGGATGGAAGAAGTTTTGCATACTGAAATTAATTAGTTACATGGAAAACTATGCAGAGTTTTGGAGTGTTCATTGTTTTTGCATATTAAGCTTGACTGAATGTGTGAGTGTATGAGGGGGTTGGGGAGTTGGAATGGGGGGGGGGGGGGGGGATCAGTTTATCTGGAGGGGAGGAGGCAGTTTACCTAAAAAGGAGGGGTGAGTTGCCCTGTAGGTGGGAGGGCAGTTGTTTACTTGAATTTTGGAGGGTCATGTTGGATCATTGATTTAAAATGATATTCATATCATTTTAACATTAGACGTTTTAGTTATCATTATAATCACTAACCAAGGACTCTTATTTGAGCAGCCAGGATCATTTTGATGTGTCTGTGTAGTAGCTGGTGGCTACCTCAACATCATATGCTATCCAAAGTAATTGGGGCATAATGTCTGCATACTAATATCATTACCAAAGAATGTCCACAGGATCTCCGATGATTAACACAATTCTAGACAGCCTTCAGTATTATCACAATCGAACCACATAATTTCTTCACCTGAGGTTAAAGTTGGCTACAAAACTCATCATAGCCATGTAAACAAAAAAACAAAGTTTTAGTATCTTCCTTCCTATAAAATGTATGTTTGACAAAACAACATCCAGCCAACATTCTAAGTAACTTTTCACTGTATTTACCATCTAGCTGCTAAAAATTTTAGCAATCATTTCGACCATGATATCTGATGGAAACAGTAATAGGTCTGTGAAACGAGCCAATATTATAAGCTTCTTCCTCCTGATGAGTGTACCTGAGTTTAGATCCACAGCATATATATTCTGTAAACATTCTTTTTATAGGTGCACAAAGATTTTCATTTGAGACAAAATTTACACATTTTAAAGTGGTGTTGAAATTTTTGTGAGGTGCAATTTTTGTGATTTCAATATTTCAAAAAAATTATAAATACACAAATGTTTTAATATCTATGAACACTTAGATTTATTCTTCTACCGTCAGTCAATTACAGTGGTAGCTCAGTCACGATTCACAAGCTCCATGATTCACACTCGAATTAATTAATTACGATGTCTGGTTAATTTTCAGCCTGCATGATCGTCCATATTGCACAATCGATAGCTATATATATATCTCCATTCAGTTTCTAAAATTTTAAGGAAATGTTTATAATACGTTTAAGATTTTTTACATTGTCGTATTTAGTGAGCTGTTCTGTAACGTGGAACTCAACATACCAGCGTCGAAAAGAGGCTTCTATTTTTTTTAGATGAATTTGACATACTTTTAAAACAATGGAAGTAACTCGACCAGACAACTAATCCTAGCTAAGTTTACATTTTGTAATTTTGGTGATTTTGATAGGGTCACAAAATTTCCGAAAATCAGATATGTGCAAAAATTCTTGATCTACATATAAAATACAAATACACAATATGGGAAGTATCCCTCAGCTCTGTGTAAAATATTTCAAAAGTGTGTCGGCTGAAATGGTGAGTTGTGGAAATGGCTCCCTTCCATCCCTGTGTCCCTGACCTCTCTTCAATAAATTTCTAACGAACACACATTTCTTTAGGTGTTGACGCACCGCTTTATTAACTGTTAAAGTGGGGTTTTTTTTTACCTGAAGGTCTGTAAACGAGATCCAGTCGGCAATTAATTAGAGAAATTGCACCAGTAATTAAGGGGCAATTTAATTAGGTTATTATCTTGAGATGAGTTTTAAAATTTAACACACAGTAAAATAGATTTTATAGCATATTTCCATCCCAGGCCACACATTTGAAGTGACAAGCGTTTTTTTCTGGTCAGTATTTCTTTGGTAAGAACTAGCCATGCTGGTATGGGAACTTAGGAGTTTACAAACAGCTGACCTAGTTCAGCAGGTGGGTCTATAAGAAGGGACTTAAAAGTTCTAGAGGAGGGATCTAGAGTCACAATCAAGTCAGATGGAGAGCTCTCATCAGTCTTTCAGGATTGAGAACCCTTCAGTATAGATAAGGAAAACCGAATGTTTAGATTAAGGATTCCCCACGTTTAAATCTAAAATTTACTGCAAAAACTTATGTAATTTACAAACTTTTGGGGGTAGAAATTTCTGTTGTAGTGGAGCTAGGGTGCGTAAATTACACTGGTGTGTAAAAATTACACTGGTGCGTAAGAATTACACTGGTGTGTAAATGACAAAGGTGCATAAATTACAAATGTGCGTAAATTACACTGGTATGTAAATTACACTGATATGTAAATTATACGAGTTTCCATGATACCCTAAGTGTTGAAAAATACATAGGACATTCAGGTACACCATATCATTTACGGAAGTTAATTAAATGATTGATCTCATTGGTTGAGAAATCAATTTATGAATCAGCTGGTTTGATTTAAAGATTTGATCCTGTCATACAAATATACAGGAGGTGCTGAAATTGATTTCCTTTTCTGATTTTCCATCGCTCCATTAACTGTAAACAGGTTTACCTCTATTATTTGTATACTGCAGCAAATTTCTGAACAACGTTTATCTGTGGACTTCATAGATTTGTTTCAAGTAAGCTTGGCAGAGTTACTTCCCTTGAGCAAAAAAATGTTATCTAAAATGGAAGAGATTGATGTGGCTGCAAACCTTATAGCTGCTTTCTATGTATTTAGTGTTTGGATATAGATAATACATTGTGTTTTTAAACATTGATTTGATATATATGCATATTGAGACATGAAGATATATATTTGTTTTAACACACAGATACATAAAACATGTGCAGGATTTACAATCCTTTGAAAGTTATGCAGTGTATACAGAAACATAATTATACTTGTAGTGTTAAAGCTTATAGAACCATTTTTGCTGTTGACTTTTCCAGTGTTCATCTAGTTCGTTCTCAAATTGTTTTACTCGACATTGCATTCACAACCCTCGACGGAAGACTGTTCAACATATCAACTTTTTTCAGTCTGAAAGAATATTTCCTTATATTCAACTTGGAAAACTCTTTATATAAAATAATTATAATATATAGGATTTTGTTCAAATTACATCTGTATATATATATTGTCACTATAGACAGGTTCTTTGGTAGGGCACACAGAAATGTCTTTGTCTGGAGAAATGAGACACCTTCCCGTAGCCAGGAAGTGCCTTGTCGGAAAATTACCCCAATGTGAAGAAGTTTTGATGTTGATAAAAGTGATAAGACATCATAAAATTTAAATTGACTTGGCCTCCATCCTGGAGCTTTATACCCTGATATCAAATATGCATACTATATTATGTAATAATGAATAAATAAAATTCATGAATTATTCCATGTGAAAAATGTGCCACTGAAAATAAAATGTCTGACACGGAACGAGCAAGGTGAATTTATATATGCCGAACCTTCGCTATCAGTGATTTGTCGATTTAGGACAGTTTGACCAGGTAAAAACCAATTAGTTTGACAAAGGTTTCAGTTATATACCATTTCCTTTGTTATGTGGTACACAATGACTTATATACCTGGACTAAACATGTATAATATACCATCGGGGCTGTAAAATGTTTAACCTCCTACTATATCCCTCTGATCATTGCCCTGTGTTTATGAGACAATTTAGACTTCCGAACTATTGACTTATATTGTCAAGTGTGGACAATTGTACATAATCATGGATATTTATGACATGTTGTCCAAGGTGTGACCCCCAGAGGAACACAACTACTGTAGATAAATTGACAGACACCTACTGAAGCTGGTAACTAACTAATTAATTAAAAAGTGTTTAATAACATGTGAGAAACAATGAAGGGAGACAACTCAGCTTATACACAGTACTTAGAAGAGAGCCTCTCTGCAATATAATGACTTTTTAGTCCGACATTTGAGGCTAAAGTTTTGACAGAGATACTGATGAAGAAGTTAAGCTTGCTCAGTATGAGATAGGATTTAATTTGGTTTTTAAGAGGATGTATGCAGCCTATCGCCAGAAACTTAGGAAATGGAAGGGCAAGTATAAAAACTATAGATATTTGTGTGGTTTTGGTCAGGACTTTAAGTGCTACAGGAATTGTAGTATCTGCATGTTGTTAAGGAAGCTGAGAATACCTGTAAGTACAGAAGTTGATCTGTACTCAAAATGAAACATATACTATCAAGTAATGGTACAAAATCTATGTTGTCGGCGATACATACATTTCTATTAATCACATACATTTCTATTAGTGTTACATACATTTCTATTAGTGATACATACATTTCTATTGGTGATACATACATTTCTATTAGTGATACATACATTTCTATTAGTGATACATACATTTCTATTAGTGATACATACATTTCTATTAGTGATACATACATTTTTATTGGTGATACATACATTTCTATTAGTGATACATACATTTCTATTGGTGATACATACATTTCTATTGGTGATACATACATTTCTGTTGGTGATACATACATTTCTATTGGTGATACATACATTTCTGTTGGTGATACATACATTTCATTTGGTGTTACATACATTTCTATTGGTGTTACATACATTTATATTGGTGTTACATACATTTCTATTGGTGATACATGAATTTCTATTAGTGATACATACATTTCTATTAGTGATACATACATTTCTATTAGTGATACATACATTTCTATTGGTGTTACATACATTTCTATTAGTGGTACATACATTTCTATTGGTGTTACATACATTTCTATTGGTGATACATACATTTCTGTTGGTGATACATACATTTCTATTGGTGATACATACATTTCTGTTGGTGATACATACATTTCTGTTGGTGATACATACATTTCTATTGGTGATACATACATTTCTATTGGTGATACATACATTTCTATTGGTGATACATACATTTCTATTAGTGATACATACATTTATATTGGTGTTACATACATTTCTATTAGTGATACATACATTTCTATTGGTGATACATACATTTCTATTGGTGTTACATACATTTCTGTTGGTGATACATACATTTCTATTGGTGATACATACAATTCTATTGGTGATACATACATTTCTGTTGGTGATACATACATTTCCGTTGGTGTTACATACATTTCTGTTGGTGATACACACATTTCTGTTTGTGATACATTTCTATTGGTGATACATACATTTCTATTAGTGATACATACATTTCTATTGGTGTTACATACATTTCTGTTGGTGATACATACATTTCTATTAGTGATACATTTCTATTAGTGATACATACATTTCTATTGGTGATACATACATTTCTATTGATGATACATACATTTCTGTTAGTGATACATTTCTATTAGTGATACATACATTTCTATTAGTGATACATACATTTCTATTAGTGATACAAACATTTCTATTGGTGATACATACATTTCTATTAGTGTTACATACATTTCTATTGGTGATACATACATTTCTGTTAGTGATACATACAGTTCTATTAGTGATACATTTCTATTAGTGATACATACATTTCTATTGGTGATACATTTCTATTAGTGATACATACATTTCTATTAGTGATACATACATTTCTATTAGTGATACATACATTTCTATTGGTGATACATACATTTCTATTGGTGATACATACATTTCTGTTGGTGATACATACATTTCTATTGGTGATACATACATTTCTGTTGGTGATACATACATTTCATTTGGTGTTACATACATTTCTATTGGTGTTACATACATTTATATTGGTGTTACATACATTTCTATTGGTGATACATGAATTTCTATTAGTGATACATACATTTCTATTAGTGATACATACATTTCTGTTGGTGATACATACATTTCTATTGGTGTTACATACATTTCTATTGGTGATACATACATTTCTGTTGGTGATACATACATTTCTATTGGTGATACATACATTTCTGTTGGTGATACATACATTTCTGTTGGTGATACATACATTTCTATTGGTGATACATACATTTCTATTGGTGATACATACATTTCTATTGGTGATACATACATTTCTATTAGTGATACATACATTTATATTGGTGTTACATACATTTCTATTAGTGATACATACATTTCTATTGGTGATACATACATTTCTATTGGTGTTACATACATTTCTGTTGGTGATACATACATTTCTATTGGTGATACATACATTTCTATTGGTGTTACATACATTTCTGTTGGTGATACATACATTTCTATTGGTGATACATACATTTCCGTTGGTGTTACATACATTTCTGTTGGTGATACACACATTTCTGTTTGTGATACATTTCTATTGGTGATACATACATTTCTATTAGTGATACATACATTTCTATTGGTGTTACATACATTTCTGTTGGTGATACATACATTTCTATTAGTGATACATTTCTATTAGTGATACATACATTTCTATTGGTGATACATACATTTCTATTAGTGTTACATACATTTCTATTGGTGATACATACATTTCTGTTAGTGATACATACAGTTCTATTAGTGATACATTTCTATTAGTGATACATACATTTCTATTGGTGATACATTTCTATTAGTGATACATACATTTCTATTAGTGATACATACATTTCTATTAGTGATACATACATTTCTATTGGTGATACATACATTTCTATTGATGATACATACATTTCTATTAGTGATACAAACATTTCTATTGGTGATACATACATTTCTATTGGTGATACATACATTTCTATTAGTGTTACATACATTTCTATTAGTGATACATACATTTCTATTGGTGATACATACATTTCTATTAGTGATACATACATTTCTATTAGTGATACATACATTTCTATTGGTGATACATACATTTCTATTAGTGATACAAACATTTCTATTAGTGATACATACATTTCTATTAGTGATACATACATTTCTATTAGTGATACAAACATTTCTATTAGTGATACATACATTTCTATTAGTGATACATACATTTCTATTGGTGATACATACATTTCTATTAGTGATACAAACATTTCTATTAGTGATACATACATTTCTATTGGTGTTACATACATTTCTGTTGGTGATACATACATTTCTATTAGTGATACATTTCTATTAGTGATACATACATTTCTATTAGTGATACAAACATTTCTATTAGTGATACATTTCTATTAGTGATACATACATTTCTATTGGTGATACATACATTTCTATTGGTGATACATACATTTCTATTAGTGATACATTTCTATTAGTGATACATACATTTCTATTAGTGATACAAACATTTCTATTAGTGATACATTTCTATTAGTGATACATACATTTCTATTGGTGATACATACATTTCTATTAGTGATACATACATTTCTATTGGTGATACATACATTTCTATTAGTGATACATACATTTCTATTAGTGATACATACATTTCTATTGGTGATACATACATTTCTATTAGTGATACAAACATTTCTATTGGTGATACATACATTTCTATTGGTGATACATACATTTCTATTGGTGATACATACATTTCTATTAGTGATACATTTCTATTAGTGATACATACATTTCTATTAGTGATACAAACATTTCTATTAGTGATACATACATTTCTATTAGTGATACAAACATTTCTATTAGTGATACATTTCTATTAGTGATACATACATTTTTATTGGTGATACATACATTTCTATTAGTGATACATACATTTCTATTGGTGATACATACATTTCTATTGATGATACATACATTTCTGTTAGTGATACATTTCTATTAGTGATACATACATTTCTATTAGTGATACATACATTTCTATTAGTGATACAAACATTTCTATTGGTGATACATACATTTCTATTAGTGTTACATACATTTCTATTGGTGATACATACATTTCTGTTAGTGATACATACAGTTCTATTAGTGATACATTTCTATTAGTGATACATACATTTCTATTGGTGATACATTTCTATTAGTGATACATACATTTCTATTAGTGATACATACATTTCTATTAGTGATACATACATTTCTATTGGTGATACATACATTTCTATTGATGATACATACATTTCTATTAGTGATACAAACATTTCTATTGGTGATACATACATTTCTATTGGTGATACATACATTTCTATTAGTGTTACATACATTTCTATTAGTGATACATACATTTCTATTGGTGATACATACATTTCTATTAGTGATACATACATTTCTATTAGTGATACATACATTTCTATTGGTGATACATACATTTCTATTAGTGATACAAACATTTATATTGGTGATACATACATTTCTATTGGTGATACATACATTTCTATTGGTGATACATACATTTCTATTAGTGATACATTTCTATTAGTGATACATACATTTCTATTGGTGATACAAACATTTCTATTAGTGATACATTTCTATTAGTGATACATACATTTCTATTGGTGATACATACATTTCTATTGGTGATACATACATTTCTATTAGTGATACATTTCTATTAGTGATACATACATTTCTATTAGTGATACAAACATTTCTATTAGTGATACATTTCTATTAGTGATACATACATTTCTATTGGTGATACATACATTTCTATTAGTGATACATACATTTCTATTGGTGATACATACATTTCTATTAGTGTTACATACTTTTCTTTTGGTGATACATACATTTCTATTAGTGATACATACATTTCTATTAGTGATACATACATTTCTATTAGTGATACATACATTTCTATTGGTGATACATACATTTCTATTAGTGATACATACATTTCTATTAGTAAAACATACATTTCTATTAGTGATACATACATTTCTATTAGTGATACATACATTTCTATTGGTGATACAGACATTTCTATTGGTGTTACATATATTTCTATTAGTGATACATACATTTCTATTAGTGATATATACATTTCTATTAGTGATACATACATTTCTATTGGTGGTACATACATTTCTATTAGTGATACATACATTTCTATTGGTGGTACATACATTTCTATTAGTGATACATACATTTCTATTAGTGTTACATACATTTCTATTGGTGATACATACATTTCTATTGGTGGTACATACATTTCTATTAGTGATACATACATTTCTATTAGTAAAACATACATTTCTAGTGGTGGTACATACATTTCTATTAGTGATACATACATTTTTATTGGTGTAACATACATTTCTATTAGTGATACATACATTTCTATTGGTGTTACATACATTTCTATTGGTGTTACATACATTTCTATTAGTGATAAATACATTTCTATTAGTGATACATACATTTCTATTAGTGATACATACATTTCTATTAGTGATACATACATTTCTATTAGTGATACATACATTTCTATTGGTGTTACATACATTTCTATTAGTGATACATACATTTCTTTTCATTTCAGTAATAATTACCATAACTTTAGTATGCATATTCATCACTTACACCCATCTTTGTATCCCCAAAAAACAAGATTCAAAAATCCCGCCCTCCCTACCGTCACGTGACCTGTATCTTAATGATTACGCAACAGAGTGATCTCCCATCCTCTTTCCTTTATGGCGCTTGCTGATAGCTGACGGCTCATAGTTTGTGGATATCCCGACATTGTTATTTAGCTGTTTGTTTTGACTATTTGGTCAAATTTTGGCAACGCTTGTTTGCTTTTTGCCCATCTCCCCTTTTGTGTTGAGTTACATACATTTTGTATATACATATTTTTGTTTTGTGCCGTTTTCGGCCGGTGTTTACATTCCACGTGTGCGGGCGGTGTACCACGTGGTCCGCCATTGTTTTGCAGTCGCTGTCGTTTGTAAATCGCCGGTCTTTGTTCGGCCGTTTGTAGCAGTTTTTCGTTGTTTTTTTTTGACATCGTTCCTGTTTTACACTGCATGTAAAGTTCATTCTTGTTTACGTACGTTGTATGTTTTAGTTTGTTTTTTACGTGTTTGTTGTTTTTTGAATACAAACGTCGTGTGCTAGTAGGTAGTATGTCTCGTTCGGGACTACGACGGGGTTCGTCTCATGAGCGTTCCTATCTCTACGGAGAACGGGATTCTAATGAGATATGTTCCCTTGATCGTTCCGGTCATGAGGATTTGCCGTGCGTTACTACTCAGGACGAACCTCATGACGGGGTTTCTCTAGCACCTGGGCGACCCTCTTCTTCCCGTAGGAAGGATTCGTCTTTATCTTCCGGCAAGAGAGGGAAGCATGTTAAGAATGTTGCTCCCGGCTCTGAGTCGGTTGTCAACTCTGTTGTTCCTATCTCGGGAGCTCCCGTGTCGTCGGGTTCTTCTCGTGACGGGAGGGTGGTCCTTCCCATTCAGGAACTCCCTGGAGTAGGGGAGGGACATCCCGACCCTGGTTTAACTCTGCCCAGGGTCGAATTGGCTGACAATTCCCGTAAGCTTTCGAGCTTGCCTTTGGGTAGGGAATTTCAGCCGCCGGTCACTGGTTTGGTCAGTGATCTCGGCAATCCAGGTGGTGTTGTCGATGGGGGCAGTTTTGATGCAGGGCCTGTTCCTCCGAGTTCAGGTCCAGGGGTTACGGATTTTCTTGCGGGATTGTCCACTTCCACTGGGGTAAGGGATGCGCAGCTGTCTTATTCCTGCATCAATTCTGGTCCGGCTTTTCATCCTGGCCAGTTACCCGGCCCTGGTCCTATTAGGTCCAGCCCGGAGTGTGCTGGTTCGGGTTTCCCAGGGGGTGTTCTCCCACGGGAGTGTTTTGCTGGACAGGCGACTGGGTTCCAGGCGCCGTTTCCCTCTGGTTCAGGGTATAGGGTTGCCTGCGGGCAACCATCCTCGGGCCACCCAAACCAGCCTGCGGATGGTTTTGGGTATCGTCAGCATCCCGGCAGTTGCGGGCCTAGCCCGCACATGTCCGGGTTTCCACCTGGTGGGAGTGGTGGTCCACCCATGTCTTTCGGACTGGGTGGCCAGCCCCAGTCTCAGGCGGGTCAGTTTGACCAGTTCTGGGGTCACTCCCAACCCGCGGGACCTTTTCCATTTCCTCAGGGATATGGTTTTAACCCTATGGCTTTTCCTGCTTGGAACCCTTGGGGTTTGGTCTCCCCCTCACGGAGACGTTTTGGCAGTTCCGCTGACCCCCTCCAGCGCTCTGCTTCTTCGGGGGCCACTGTGGCCGGTCCTAAGAAGGTTTGCCGCACCGTGCGGACTCGTTTGTCTCCGGGTCCAAGGGCAGGGCTGTGACTTCTAAGTCTAAGCCTGCAGCCACGGTTGTTAGGCGATCTGCACCTAAACGCCGTTTTGTGGAGCCCCTTCAGGATTCTCCTGAATTGGTTCCTATGGCTGGCCCGTTCCATGCAGTCGAGACTTCATGTCCCGCTAGTGTGGAGGCTATGGACTGTGAGGACGCGGGTATGGCAGATGAGGAGGATGTCGTTCATCTCTCTCCTGGGTGCTCGGACATAGACGCTGGTCTGTCCGGGTCGTCTGATGACGATCCTCTAGGTGGGGATTCCCAGGATGAGGGTGACCCTGAGGCTGCTGAGGCTGAGGCCCAGCACGTCTTGTCCGGTATGCGGGCCCTTAGGGCCGACGTTTCCCGGATTCTCGGGGAGAAGGTTTGCCCACCTCCTTCTGCGTCATCTATCCCGGAGTCCACCACCCTTTTGGGTTCCTTGGTGGCTCCTAGAGCATCCGCCCAGTCGGACCGCTCTCTGCCAGAAGGCACTATTGTGTCTTCAGCTCTGGCCACTGCCCAGTCACGGGTTCTGGAGAAGAATTCGTCTTCAACCCGTACGCCTGGGTTTGCTGGGTTGCAGCTCAGTGTTGGTGACCTGTCTGAGGTTCATCCCTCTGACTATGCCACACATGATGGCCTGCTTGTTTCTCAACCAGCTAGACTGGAATCGAGAGAGCTGGCGGCTTGGCCCGGTAAGTCAGTGGATCAGGTGGTGTTTGGATCTAAAGAGCACCACAAGATGGAGAGACTGCTGCGTCTTTCCATCCAGATTCTGTCATATATAGACTTTCTGACAGTTTGTCTGTATAGGGTTTCCGATGTGCCTGAGGGTCGGATTTCCGAGACAGAACAGGCCGACATCCAGGACAGGATGACCTCTGCCCTGAACGGGGCATTGAGAGCTCTGGCAGCCTTGCAGGTGTCTTTGCTGGTCAATGTCTTGTTGGCTAGGCGTTTTTCAGTTTTGAAAAACCGCCCGGTCGATGAACCTTACCGCTCCCGGTTGTTGACTGCCCCCTTCTCTGGGTCCACTCTTTTTGGAGGGTCCCTTCCTTCTGTTCAGAAGGATTTGAAGGAGGACTCAGTCGCCTCAGCACTTTTGGTGAAGAGGATTCAGGCTGAGAAGGCCCGCACCTCGCAGGGGTCAGCGCCTCCTAAGAAGAAGGCAAAACCTTCGGCTACGCAAACTTTTGCTCAGCCAAAGGCGAAGCCTTCCTTCAAGGGCAACAAAGGGAAAGGTAAGAAAGGGAAGAACCCTCCTGGGGGTAAGAAGAAGAGTTCCTGACTCTCTTCTACCCTCCTTGGTCCTTTCAGACGAGGAGTTTGTACGGGAGGAGTGCAGTCCTCCCGTTTCAGATTCCGGTCCGTCTCTCGCAGGATTAGGATCAGGCTTGGCAGACGACTCTCTTGCTTGGCAAGGGCTCGATCTGCCACGGCCAGATCTTCCTGTGGGGGGACGTCTATCCGCCTTCCTCCCAGAGTGGAGGGAGATCACGGAGGACGCCTGGGCCTTGTCTGTGGTCAAGGAGGGGCTAGGCATTCCGCTTTTGCGGGATCCGCCGTTAGCGTCAAGGCCAATCTTTTTTCCTCCTCCCGGGGATCCAGGAAAGGCTTTGGCTCTCCAGGAGGAAGTAGGGACCATGCTTGTCAAGGGCGCGGTCGAGGAGGTACCTTTGGCGGAGTGCACCCCCGGCTTCTATTCCAGAATGTTTCTGGTACGGAAAAAGTCCGGGGCGTGGCGCCCGATCATAGATCTAAGTGCCTTCAACAGGCACGTAGATTCTCCTCACTTCAAGATGGAGACTCCTCGGGGCATAATCGCCTCCGTGAGAGATGGAATGTGGGCCACTTCAATAGATTTGAAGGATGCCTACTTCCACATCCCCATCAAGAAGTCGGCACGGAAGTTCCTCCGGTTCACTTGCAACGGGAAGGTCTTTCAGTTCCGGGCCATGCCATTCGGGCTCACGACTGCACCTTTGGTGTTTACCAAGCTGCTGCAGGTGGTCGTGGGATTCCTGCATTCTCGGGGAATAGATGTTCACATCTATTTCGACGATTCCCTCATGCTTCACCTAGTGAGGAGATCCTTGTTGCAGGACACCCGATTGGTCCTGAAACTCTTCCTAAAGGTCGGTTTCATTCCATCCAGGGAGAAGTCGGAGGTGACCCCATCTCAGGATTTCGTTTTCCTGGGAAACCGTTTCAACACGGTTCAGGGCATTGCCCTTCCACCAATGGAGAAGTTCGAGAAAGCCAGGGATCTCGCCCTGACTTTCATCGGCTGGTCTCGGGTCCAGGTGCGTTGGTTTCTCAGTTTCCTGGGATTTCTCAACTCCCTGGCAGATGTGGTCCCCTTGGGGAGACTTCACATCAGACCTCTCCAGATGTTCCTTCTTGGCAATTGGGTCCCTTCGTCAAGGGACTGGGAAGCTTGGATTCCTCTGGACCAGTCGGTCAAGGAGTTTGCCCGTTGGTGGACCCTTCAGGACAACGTTCTCCGTGGGGTTCCTTTGTCCAAGCCCGTTCCCACTATGACCCTGTTCACGGATGCTTCCATGACGGGTTGGGGGGCGTACCTCGACGGGCATTGCCGGTCGGGGGAGTGGTCTGGGGAACAGCTCTCCGAGCACATCAACGTGCTCGAGATGAGGTCTGTTCTATTGGCATTGCAGTCTCTTCGGGGGATCTTGCAATCCAAGGTGATTTGTGTGGCTACGGACAACTCAACAGTTGTCGCGTATCTGGAGAGGCAGGGGGGTACCAGGTCCCACATCCTGTGTGCCCTCGCTATCCGTGTTCTTCTTCTGTGCCAGGAGATGCAATTAACTATCCTTGTCAAGCATCTTCCGGGCAGATTGAATGTGTTGGCGGATACTCTGTCCAGGCGCCGCCAACCGGTGTTGACGGAATGGCAACTGAATCCTTCGATTTTCGAGGGAGTCTGTCAGGTGTGGGACAGACCTCACATAGATCTGTTCGCCACATCCCTGAACAATCAGTTGCCAACGTTTGTCTCTCCGGTTCCAGATCCGAGGGCTTGGGCCGTGGACGCTCTATCTCTGGACTGGGAGGGGATGCATGCTTATGCATTCCCCCCCTTCAATTTGGTGGGCAGGGTGTTGCAGAAGTTTCGGAAGCATCATTGCTCCCTGCTCCTGATAGCACCCCTGTGGCCGAGGCAGCCTTGGTTTCCGGAGCTTTTGTCGTTTCTGGTGGAAGATCCTCTGATTCTCCCACTCAGAACGAATCTCCTTCGCCAGCCTCGGTCCAGGACGATGCACTCTCGTCCAGAGATACTCCACCTTCACGCGTGGAGGCTATCTCAGGAGGCCTCGCTCAGGCGGGCTTTTCTAGAGACGTGTCAGCTCGCATCGCTCGATCGATTAGGTCTTCCTCTTCTGCCGTCTACCAATCAAGATGGAAGATTTTCTGTGATTGGTGTGTCGGCAGGAAGGTTGATCCGGTCAAGGCATCTGTACAACTGATTGCTGATTTTCTGCTTTGGTTGTTCAGAGATCGCAATCTTGCCCCGGGCACAATTGCTGGTTATCGTACGGCGATAGCCAGTGTGCTTTCCTTTCAGGGTAGATCAGAGGTGAGCTCATCCTCTTCTCTATCTGCCCTGATTAGGGGGTTTGGGTTGGACAGACCTAGAATACGGCAGTTGGCTCCTCAATGGAATCTGGCTCTGGTGCTCGATTCTCTGACGCGTGCTCCTTATGAGCCTTTGGAGTCGGCCACCTTGAAGTTTCTTACTTTCAAGGTGGTGTTCCTCATCGCCTTGGCTTCTGGTCGTAGGAGAAGTGAGATCCATGCTTTGTCCTCTCACCCCTCTTGCCTCCGTTGGGCTAGGAACTTTTCTGCCGTGACCCTTCTCACTGATCCTGCCTTTTTGGCTAAGAATCAGGTTCCTGGTTTCTTGCCTGAGCCTATCAGGATCCCTTCCTTGCAGGGCTCAATGGGTTCTGTGGAGCGGGATAAACTGCTCTGTCCCTGTCGGGCACTTAGGTTTTACCTTGAGAAAACCAAGGGGGGGCGGGGTACTCGATCCCGGCTTTTCTTGTCCATCAAGCAGGGTCAGCAGGAGATCTCCTCCCAGTCCATTTCCAGATGGATCTGTCAGGTTATCAAGTTTGCTTATGACCATTCTGATGATCAGGTTCAGGCTCGTTACAAGGTGAGAGCTCATGAGGTTAGGGCCCTTGCTACATCATGGGCTCTTCTCAATGGCTCCTCCTTTCAGGATGTCATGTCCGCTGCCTTCTGGCGTGGGCAGAATACCTTTACAGATTTTTATCTCCGGTCATTGGCTTCGCATTCAGATGGGTTGTACTCTCTTGGTCCGGTGGTGGTGGCACAGTCTGTGGCTGTGCCTCCACAGTAATCTGTAGGGTTTTTTAATTTATCATGCGATCAGGCATCACAATGGTACACCTGCTCTGCATACGCGGAGGTAGTTGCCATTTTTTAATCATTGTCGGCAAAAATTGGGGGGTTCTTGAACCTATTTATCTCCCTACCTACCTGGAGTTGCGTCTGGGTTGCTGTGCCGTCGTTATGGGCTGCCTGGCTTCGAGTCTCCACTACGGTAAGACGAATTCGCATACTAAAGTTATGGTAATTATTACTGAAATGAAATTGAGGTTTTTAAAGTAAAACCAATTTTCATGAGGTAATACTTACCATAACTTTATGGAGTCCCACCCTTTTATTCCTCCCCTTAACTCATTATCCTGGCTGCCCATGTGGCTCCATAAAGGTTTTTGAGGATGGGAGATCACTCTGTTGCGTAATCATTAAGATACAGGTCACGTGACGGTAGGGAGGGCGGGATTTTTGAATCTTGTTTTTTGGGGATACAAAGATGGGTGTAAGTGATGAATATGCATACTAAAGTTATGGTAAGTATTACCTCATGAAAATTGGTTTTACTTTAAAAACCTCAAATTAGTGATACATACATTTCTATTAGTGAAACATACATTTCCATTAGTGATACATACATTTCTGTTGGTGATACATACATTTCTATTAGTGTTACATACATTTCTATTAGTGTTATATACATATCTATTGGTGTTACATACATTTTTATTGGTGATACATAAATCTTGATATAAACATTGAACATACATTGATATTTGTATTCTCAAGTTCTATTAGAGTATCATACATAAATTGTTTTTCATTGTTGCGAGATCATATGACAAATATGTATGTTGTCTGGTTATTGAGTACTCCATGATTCTATAATAAATCCCTCAACATCTCTCTCAATCTGACATCCTGTATCCATATATAAAACCAACCCAGCCCTGGTGCAGTTTTAAATCTGGTGGTTTGTTTATCTTAATTGTCCCAACACAATGAGACCGCATCATACATCATTCACATCATATATTATTCAGCCATTAGAAATAAATAATAACAAAAGGGTATTGTAGTGATTGCTTAAAATGTCAAATCAGCAGACTTCAATCTTTACGGTATTGATTGATGGGAATGTACAACCTTGGTGATGGCAGGTTTGACCTTGGAGTTGATTAGCCGTTATTATATAAAATCAATGCGGAATCCCACAAACTTAAACTTATAGCAAATGAGAAGTCTGAATGTTTAGTTATCTTTTATACAGACTGTTCTCAGGCAATTTACTAGGTAATTATAGAGGGTTAAGTTAACAAATAACCATTTTCAATGTTGAAAATTTTATCACCTAATTGCAACAGGTAATATAGTAATCGGTTTTTTATTCTTATTTCCTATTTTTTTTAATTATTTTTGTAAAAAAACTATTTTGAATATTAGATACAAGTTGAGTTTTTAGAAATTTTTTATGAAAACGATTTCAATTCTTGCAGATCTGATCATAAAGTCTGGTACTCATAACATCACAATCATATATCAAAACTAATTTTTCATTGTGCTCCACATTGTTGGATAAAGGGAAGTAACTCTTTATATCTTATACATCCGTATATTCCTCTGGGTCTTGCTCAGCTAGACTTATATATACCGAGCTCAAAACATTATACAGAGTCTGTGTCATGAAATGTCTCCCCATTTATAGGCATCAAATAAACATTTTGATCATTTTTGGTATAAATTTAAAATTATTTTTTCTGCCGGTTGCTAAGCTCATTCTCATTACCTGAGTATATTGTGTAAGATTTGAAGCTCTGCTGGTGAGCTTTAAGGTTCGCCATTACTCAACTGGGGGGGGTCGCGATGTGGTCGAGTGGTTAAGGTGTCCCGACACTTTATCACCAGCCCTCCACCTCTGGGTTGCGAGTTCGAAACCTACGTGGGGCAATTGCCAGGTACTGACCATAGGCCGGTGGTTTTTCTTCAGGTACTCCGGCTTTCCTCCACCTCCAAAACATGGCACGTCCTTAAATAACCCTGGCTGTTAATTGGACGTTAAACAAAAACAAACAAACAAATAAATTAGAATATACATGTATACATATATTTTTATGTTCTTTTAGAAGTTATCACATATGTAGAAAAGTTAAGAAATGGTTTCTCAGTAAATTATTGAGTAAATGTACTTAATATCGTATTTGTAGTATATTTCTATGCCCATCTTACTTGCATGATTCGCCTCCTGAATTTCCATTTACTTTAATCCCCTAGCATCACTGACGAGTCTTAGAAGGATATAATAGTTGTATGATTCCCCTAACATCAGTGACTAGTCCTAGAAGGATATAATAGTTGTATGATTCCCCTAACATCAGTGACTAGTCCTAGAAGGACGAAACAGTTATTTGATGTCCCTAACATCACTGACGAGTCTTAGAAGGATATAACAGTTGTATGATGTCCCTAGCATCAGTGACTAGTCCTAGAAGGACGAAACAGTTGTATGATGTCCCTAACATCACTGACGAGTCCTAGAAGGACGAAACAGTTGTATGATGTCCCTAACATCACTGACGAGTCCTAGAAGGACGAAATAGTTGTATGATGTCCCTAACATCACTGACAAGTCCTAGAAGGACGAAACAGTTGTATGATGTCCCTAACATCACTGACGAGTCCTAGAAGGACGAAACAGTTATATGATGTCCCTAACATCACTGACGAGTCCTAGAAGGACGAAACAGATGTATGATGTCCCTAACATCACTGATGAGTCCTAGGAGGACGTAACAGTTGTATGATGTCCCTAACATCACTGACGAGTCCTAGGAGGACGTAACAATTTCCATCCACAATTGGACCCCCTTGACATGTGCTTCCATTCAGACCAACAAGTGCACTTTTAAAATATGAGTTGATATACATGTATCTAACTTTTTTTGCAAAAATGTTGTTTAAGAACTTAAGTGGATACAGTATCATTGAATTTACATGTAAAGTTGTTATTTGTTTAATCAGTATTTTATACAACCCTTGAAATACTGAGAACTCTTTCTTGTAGAAAGTTCTTGAAAATATTTTGCACTCCTCTGCAGTTTGAAAAATCTTTGAAAAGTTTAAACTGACTTCAACTCAAAATAAGGCATGAAATTCTTCCTAAATACCCGTAGGTCAGCTTATTTTAGGTGTGTACCTCAGTGTGTCATCCTGATTTACCTAGCTGTTCTTAACAAACACAACCTCAAAGTTGTGAGTGATATGTTAAATCTACCCATCCAGGCACTTAAAGCTTTTCATATTGCAGACAGAATCTATTGTAGTGGCCGAGTGGTTAAGGTGTCCCGACACTTTATCACTAGCCCTCCATCTCTGGGTTGCGAGTTCGAAACCTAAGTGGGGCAGTTGCCAGGTACTGACGGTAGGTCGGTGGTTTTTCTCCAGGCACGTCCTTAAATGACCCTGGATGTTAATAGGACTTTAAACAAAATAAACCAATAAACCAAACTATTGTAATCATGAACAGAATAGGACAACTTTAAATTCTGAAACTGCTGTTTTAAGAGCATTCATAAAGTTCATTTTTAATTTTTTTTTTTTACCTTTATGAATTTCCTCTCTTGCCTTTCAATGTACATACATAAACACTTCAGGCTTTTAAATGTAGCATTACCTGGGAGTTTTAGATGGACAAAAAACAGCTGAATAGTGTAGTTTATTCGTTTTTGGCTCTACTCCATCTTACTCTCAATTTGTATTGAAAGGTGCATGTCTTTTGTACTTCCAATGACTAAAGGGGAATAACTCTATGTTTTTCCTTTCCTGTACAATGTTATTGATCGTAAGGTAATTTCGTCAGTGATCAATATATTCCCAGATAGGCTTTCCCTTAACCAGTATGATGTTATGTTTTGCACAAAAACACTACAGGCCGTGTTCTACATCTCTGTCATATACAACCAGCGCTTCATTCTCCGTCTTCAAGAAAAAAATCGATCCTGATCTCTGGTCAGCAATATTAGTGTAAGCCATGTCCCCGATTCCTTGTCACTGTGTTGGCCTTATTTGGTAATAGGTATCACAATTTCCTGTACGAAGGTAAAATCCTGTCAAATCGTAATCATTTAGTGATCATCGCTGTACCGTTCGCTTGCCTAATGATGGATCAACCAATCCTGCCAGCATATGCTTGTTAAGGCAAAGCAGACAGTTTTCTTTTAATCTGAATCGGTTGGCAATCAAATCTGCATAGATTCATGAAGTGTTGAAAGCTTGCAGACAGTTAATTAGCCTGGCTAGTTTGGCAGCTTCACATTTGTGATATATGGTTGTTTAATTTGTGGCGTCACTAAATTTTGTAATTTTAATGTACGTAGGGTTAGCTGTGGTACTCAGTAGTCAGAACATAGTTATATTGTATCACTATACAATCAAACCTGCCTTAGAGGTCATCTGTATAAGAAATACCTATAAATGCCACCTATATCAGAAACACCTAGCTGTCTATCAAGGCCATCTGTATCAGAAGTACCTGTCTATAAAACTCACCTGTATCAAAACACCTGTCTATAATGCTTAAGTCCATCTGTATCAAATATACCTGTCTATAAAGGCCGTCTGTAACTGAAACACCTGTCTATAAAGACCATCTATATCAGAAACACCTGCTGATTAATGCCACCTATATCAGAAACATATCACTATAAAAGCCACATGTATTAAAACACCTGTCTAGAAAGGCCATCTGTATCTGAAACACCTGTCTATAGAGGTCACCTGTATCAGAAACACCTGTCTATAGAGGTCACCTGTATCAGAAACACCTATCTATAGAGGTCACCTGTATCAGAAACACCTATCTATAGAGGTCACCTGCATCATAAACACCTATCTATAGAGGTCACCTGTATCATAAACACCTGTCTATAGAGGTCACCTGTATCAGAAACACCTGTCTATAGAGGTCGCCTGTATCAGAAACACCTGTCTATAGAGGTCACCTGTATCAGAAACACCTGTCTATAGAGGTCACCTGTATCAGAAACACCTATCTATAGAGGTCACCTGTATCAGAAACACCTATCTATAGAGGTCACCTGCATCATAAACACCTATCTATAGAGGTCACCTGTATCATAAACACCTGTCTATAGAGGTCACCTGTATCAGAAACACCTGTCTATAGAGGTCGCCTGTATCAGAAACACCTGTCTATAGAGGTCACCTGTATCAGAAACACCTATCTATAGAGGTCACCTGTATCAGAAACACCTGTCTATAGAGGTCACCTGTATCAGAAACACCTGTCTATAGAGGTCACCTGTATCATAAACACCTGTCTATAGAGGTCACCTGTATCAGAAACACCTATCTATAGAGGTCACCTGTATCAGAAACACCTGTCTATAGAGGTCACCTGTATCAGAAACACCTGTCTATAGAGGTCACCTGTATCAGAAACGCCTATCTATAGAGGTCACCTGTATCAGAAACACCTGTCTATAGAGGTCACCTGTATCAGAAACACCTGTCTATAGAGGTCACCTGTATCAGAAACACCTATCTATAGAGGTCACCTGTATCAGAAACACCTGTCTATAGAGGTCACCTGTATCAGAAACACCTGTCTATAGAGGTCACCTGTATCAGAAACACCTGTCTATAGAGGTCACCTGTATCAGAAACACCTACATGTATCTATAGAGGTCACCTGTATCAGAAACACCTGTCTATAGAGGTCACCTGTATCAGAAACAACTATCTATAGAGGTCACCAGTATCAGAAACACCTGTCTATAGAGGTCACCTGTATCATAAACACCTGTCTATAGAGGTCACCTGTATCAGAAACACCTGTCTATAGAGGTCACCTGTATCATAAACACCTGTCTATAGAGGTCACCTGTATCAGAAACACCTGTCTATAGAGGTCACCTGTATCAGAAACAACTATCTATAGAGGTCACCTGTATCAGAAACACCTGTCTATAGAGGTCACCTGTATCAGAAACACATGTCTATAGAGGTCACCTGTATCAGAAACACCTATCTATAGAGGTCACCTGTATCAGAAACACCTGTATATAGAGGTCACCTGTATCAGAAACACCTGTATATAGAGGTCACCTGTATCAGAAACACCTGTCTATAGAGGTCACCTGTATCATAAACACCTGTCTATAGAGGTCACCTGTATCAGAAACACCTCTGTATAGAGGTCACCTGTATCAGAAACAACTATCTATAAAGGTGACCTGTATCAGAAACACCTGTCTATAGAGGTCACCTGTATCAGAAACACCTACATGTATCTATAGAGGTCACCTGTATCAGAAACACCTATCTATAGAGGTCACCTGTATCAGAAACACCTGTCTATAGAGGTCACCTGTATCAGAAACACCTATCTATAGAGGTCACCTGTATCAGAAACACCTGTCTATAGAGGTCACCTGTATCAGAAACACCTGTCTATAGAGGTCACCTGTATCAGAAACACCTGTCTATAGAGGTCACCTGTATCAGAAACACCTGTCTATAGAGGTCACCTGTATCATAAACACCTATCTATAGAGGTCACCTGTATCAGAAACACCTGTATATAGAGGTCATCTGTATCAGAAACACCTGTCTATAGAGGTCACCTGTATCAGAAACACCTACATGTATCTATAGAGGTCACCTGTATCAGAAACACCTACATGTATCTATAGAGGTCACCTGTATCATAAACACCTGTCTATAGAGGTCACCTGTATCAGAAACACCTGTCTATAGAGGTCACCTGTATCAGAAACACCTGTATATAGAGGTCACCTGTATCAGAAACACCTGTCTATAGAGGTCACCTGTATCAGAAACACCTGTCTATAGAGGTCACCTGTATCAGAAACACCTATCTATAGAGGTCACCTGTATCTGAAACACCTGTCTATGTTACATGTACTGATGACATATAAAGCTCAAAAAGGTCAATAAATATATTGAAAGGAATATACAGATCACCTGTATAAGAAATACCTGTATATAAAGGTCACCTGTATGAAAAGCACCTATGTATAATTGCCACATTCGTCAGAAACACCTGTCATCTCTTTTGGTTCCAGCGTAACCGTTGTAAGACACAAATGTGAATTTATGACCCCCTATATAAAGGCCACCTGTCTTGAAAGGCCACTTTTCTATTTTAACCTTGAATGGCCTTTGTAGAGAGGTATAAGGACTGTATACGATTATCATAGAGAATACAATTAATATCACTGATTACGGTCTAAACACCGGAAATCGATACAACCTTGGTTATTTGTCATCTGAAGTTTCTGTAATTAATTTCACTGTGTAATCAGCAGGAATATTTGAATACACAGAAAGAAGATTAATTTCAGAATTATCCACATCATGTGTGTGATTATCAGAATGGTGCCCCCATGACTGATTTCTAGCAATCTGGATAATATACCGATTCCACCAAGGTCTTTCTGCCTTAGATCCAAATTTTAATATGGAGATTTGTTGACATGTTTTGACTCCAATATCTTGATACTTATAAATACAGGTACAGATATCTGGATATTTACACATAAATGGTCAGATATCTGGACAGTTATACATACAGGGGTCAGATATCTGGACAGTAGTACATACAGGGGACAGGTATCTGGACAGTAGTACATACAGGGGACAGATATCTGGACAGTAATACATACAGGGGTCAGATATCTGGACAGTAGTACATACAGGGGACAGGTATCTGGACAGTAGTACATACAGGGGACAGATATCTGGACAGTTATACATACAGGGGACAGATATCTGGACAGTAATACATACAGGGGACAGATATCTGGACAGTAATACATACAGGGGACAGATATCTGGACAGTAATACATACAGGGGTCAGATATCTGGACAGTAGTACATACAGGGGACAGATATCTGGACAGTACTACATATACATGGAGTGTTTTCTGTACTCTAGGAAACATTGAAGTCTATTGATTAGTAACTATGATAGCTATTACATCTGTGTGTATATCACTCGAGATTTCCTGGTATTATGTAGGGAGATTAGTGCAGACTTGTCAGGATTATAAATTAATTGTACATAATATCTGTATGGATTAATACAGAGAATCTCTAGTATCTAGCTGATAAAGGATATGTTATTTGTACATGCAAACAATACAATTTAAGTAAATACTTTTGTATTGCATTAATTGAGTTGGAGTGGTCATCATTTCAATTTACAGACAATCAAAATAAATATCAATGGCCATTAATTTTGATTAATCATCTGTAATAATTCATCTAGTTTGTCACTAGAGCTAATGCATTGCTTACTGAGTGTTTATCTGACAGAACAAACATTTTCAAATTATTTCAAAATTTGGATGTGAGTAGTTTAAAAAATTGAGAGAACAAGTTTTTTTTGTACATTTTATATACTAGATTGCTGTGTATTTTTTAACACACTTCAACAATAGAGGTACATTGTATAGGGTTTCATTTTAGTATCACTTTTGTTATTCATGAACACTTACCTGATATGTCTCAGACTTGAGCATTAACCTGGTAAGTCTTGGACTCTAATACTTACCTGGTAAGTCTTGGACTCTAATACTTACCTGGTAAGTCTCGGACTTTAATACTTACCTGGTAAGTCTTGGACTCTAATACTTACCTGGTAAGTCTCGGACTTTAATACTTACCTGGTAAGTCTTAAACTCTAATACTTACCTGGTAAGTCTCGGACTCTAATACTTACCTGGTAAGTCTCTGACTCGAACAATTACTGATAAGTCTTGGACTCTAATACTTACCCGGTAAGTCTCGAACTCTAACATTTACCTGGTAAGTCTCGGACTCTAACAACTACCTGGTAAGTCTCTGACTCTAACAATTACTGATAAGTCTTGGACTCTAACACTGTACCTGTAAAGTCTCGGACTTTAATACTTACCTGGTAAGTCTCGGACTTTAATACTTACCTGGTAAGTCTCGGACTTTAATACTTACCAGGTAAGTCTCGGACTTTAATACTTACCTGGTAAGTCTCGGACTTTAATACTTACCTGGTAAGTCTCGGACTTTAATACTTACCTGGTAAGTCTCGGACTTAAATACTTACCTGGTAAGTCTCTGACTCTAACACTTACCTGGTAAGTCTCGGACTTTAATACTTACCCGGTAAGTCTCGAACTCTAACATTTACCTGGTAAGTCTCGGAAAAACTTCTAAAATTTGTTTCATAAAATCTCATATAAAATGAAGATCCTATATATTATGCACAACTCAGTCAATACAGCTACATTTTATTAAGATTTTTTAAAATTTACTAATTGATGTATTTCTAATGTCTACTTTTTTATTCTGTATTTTCAGGTAAGTGTTTTGATAAAGAAAGGAAGGAAGGTGATAATGGAGAGAACTGGACAATTAAAGATGGAGAATTTTATAAGTACCTTATCACACATGTATACATATCAACCTCCCTATGTACAATTCGTATCCATGTATGTAAATACATTGCGATCCAGGTATTCATATCATCTTATAGACAACTTCCACAATGATCATGTTAGGGTATCGGGCCGACCATCACTGCGCCATTGAAACGTTCTTTTTTAAGAACGCCGATGTGGTGCAGCGGTACAGGCTGCGGGTATTTCTGGCTAGGCAATTGGGTGCCGTAGATCTCGAGTTCGAGGCCCGGTCGGGGCATAAGTCAATAAGTTGTCTTCCTTCATCGTTTGTGTTGCTAAGTTATATATCTGTTTATTAGCACAATGTATGTGTTGGTGATCCGAAGATATAGATTTGAATTTCCTGTCGAAGTTGTACCGAGAGAAATATATATAATATATGTACGATTCGTATCCATGTATGTAAATACATTGCGATCCCGGTATTCATATCATCTGATAGAGGACTTCCACAATGATCATGTTAGGGTATAGGGCCGACCATCACTGCGCCATTGAAACGTTCTTTTTTAAGAACGCCGATGTGGTGCAGCGGTATAGGCTGCGGGTATTTCTGGCTAGGCGATTGGGTGCCGTAGATCGTGAGTTTGAGGCCCGGTCAGGGCACGAGTCAAAAAGTTGTCTACCTTCGTCATTTGTGTTGCTAAGTTATATATCAACCTCCCTATATATACTTCATTCATGGGAGACTTTACATGTTCATTTCAGCTCACCTAATTAATCCAAACAGGGAAGATTTGCACTGTGGCTAAAATCCTTTTCCTTCTATATGAATGAAAGGATTCGGTTCATATTTCATATGAAGCATCATTGGGCGAATGGGAACCATTTTTATTGTATAAACAGTGGGTCTGGCTCCCTAGGGGCCTGAAGGGCAGGGCCCAATAGGGTAAACATAGCAATGAATTTAAAATCCTTCTTCTCCTGTCGGAATGAAAGGATTTTGTCCATATTGGGTCTAGATTGTACTTGAATGAATGAGAACTAATTTTGTGTAAACAATGGAACCTGGCTTCACAGGTGCCTGAGGTATGGGGCCAAATATAGGAAATTGAGCAAATTCCTCAAAATCCTTTCTCTGTAGAAATGTGTATTTTCCCAAATTTGCTACCATTATCCAGGTGAGCAATACAGGCTCTCTGGGCCTCTTGTTTTTGAATTCTGCATACTTCTTAACCTGCATCCATATTGAGGATAAAAAGGCTAAAGTAAAAATATTGCATTCACTTTCTTGTCAAAAAGATAATTATATTTAGGTTTTGAGGATAATTTAATTTTCACCCTGCATCATTTTCTCCCTAAGCTATCTGAAACTTAAAAAGCTGACATGTTTACCGTTTCAGTAGACTTAGAAACGATGTTAACAAGGCGATGCAGCAAAGTCAACAGAGTAAGATGTTCAATAAATTGTAAAACTCTGACCATTATTTGTATTCAGAAATGCGAGTCGAATTTCTCCCTCTTTTATAAAGTTGAGAATAATTAAAAAAGCATTACTGACAGCACATAATTACTTCATATGCATTTTGTCATTTGAAAAATTGAAATCTTAAAATGACATTGTTACATATGCAAATGAGTGGCCTTGGATCCAATGGAATCTCTATCAGTACTTCAATGCTATTAGGTACGAAGCTAATGTGTAACATGTTCGCATTTATAGGGAAAGTGCTTTCCAGATCACAATTAAATTAACTTGAAATTTACGATTTCCTCTCAGGAAAATTGGATGTTTGTGTGCGATACATTGAAGGATTATTAAAAACTAGGGTATTTTCATTGCCCCTGTGATATGAAATTATATATGTTATCAGTGTCGTTTTTGTATACGACTCGTCGATAATGATGGCTGTTAAAATCCCGTTGACTAATGGCAACCATCGAAGCTTTAAAGCAGTGTTAAAATTTGTGATAGAATTTCAAAATATTGATCTATAAAATGTTGTGTGGCTCTCAGATTGATTTGTAATAGTCTGGACCAGTGAGTGTTGTATGGCTGTGAGCCTGTGTAATAGTCTGGACCAGTGAGTGTTGTGTGACTGTGAGCCTGATTTGTAATAGCCTGGATCAGTAAGTGTTGTGTGGCTGTGAGCCTGTGTAATAGTCTGGATCAGTCAATGTTGTGTGGCTGTGAGCCTGTGTAATAGTCTGGATCAGTGAGTGTTGTGTGACTGTGAGCCTGATAGTCTGGATCAGTGAGTGTTGTGTGGCTGTGAGCCTGTGTAATAGTCTGGATCAGTGAGTGTTGTGTGGCTGTGAGCCTGTGTAATAGTCTGGATCAGTGAGTGTTGTGTGACTGTGAGCCTGATAGTCTGGATCAGTGAGTGTTGTGTGGCTGTGAGCCTGTGTAATAGTCTGGACCAGTGAGTGTTGTGTGGCTGTGAGCCTGTGTAATAGTCTGGATCAGTGAGTGTTGTGTGGCTGTGAGCCTGTGTAATAATCTGGATCAGTGAGTGTTGTGTGGCTGTGAGCCTGTGTAATAGTCTGGATCAGTGAGTCTGGATCAGTGAGTGTTGTGTGACTGTGAGCCTGTGTAATAGTCTGGATCAGTGAGTGTTGTATGGCTGTGAGCCTGTGTAAGTCTGGATCAGTGAGTGTTGTGTGGCTGTGAGCCTGTGTAATAGCCTGGATCAGTAAGTGTTGTGTGGTTGTGAGCCTGTGTAATAGTCTGGACCAGTGAGTGTTGTGTGGCTGTGAGCCTGTGTAATAGTCTGGACCAGTGAGTGTTGTGTGGCTGTGAGCCTGTGTAATAGCCTGGATCAGTAAGTGTTGTGTGGTTGTGAGCCTGTGTAATAGTCTGGACCAGTGAGTGTTGTGTGGCTGTGAGCCTGTGTAATAGTCTGGACCAGTGAGTGTTGTGTGGCTGTGAGCCTGTGTAATAGTCTGGATCAGTGAGTGTTGTGTGGCTGTGAGCCTGTGTAATAGTCTGGATCAGTGAGTGTTGTATGGCTGTGAGCCTGTGTAATAGTCTGGATCAGTGAGTGTTGTGTGGCTGTGAGCCTGTGTAATAGTCTGGATCAGTGAGTGTTGTATGGCTGTGAGCCTGTGTAATAGTCTGGATCAGTAAGTGTTGTATGGCTGTGAGCCTGTGTAATAGTCTGGACCAGTGAGTGTTGTGTGGCTGTGAGCCTGTGTAATAGTCTGGATCAGTGCGTGTTGTGTGGCTGTGAGCCTGTGTAATAGTCTGGATCAGTGAGTCTGGATCAGTGAGTGTTGTATGGCTGTAAGCCTGTGTAATAGTCTGGATCAGTGAGTGTTGTGTGGCTGTGAGCCTGTGTAATAGTCTGGATCAGTGAGTGTTGTGTGGCTGTGAGCCTGTGTAATAGTCTGGATCAGTGAGTGTTGCATGGCTGTGAGCCTGTGTAATAGTCTGGATCAGTGAGTGTTGTGTGGCTGTGAGCCTGTGTAATAGTCTGGATCAGTGAGTGTTGTGTGGCTGTGAGCCTGTGTAATAGTCTGGATCAGTGAGTGTTGTGTGGCTGTGAGCCTGTGTAATAGTCTGGATCAGTGAGTGTTGTGTGGCTGTGAGCCTGTGTAATAGTCTGGATCAGTGAGTGTTGTGTGGCTGTGAGCCTGTGTAATAGTCTGGATCAGTGAGTGTTGTGTGACTGTGAGCCTGTGTAATAGTCTGGACCAGTGAGTGTTGTGTGACTGTGAGCCTGTGTAATAGTCTGGATCAGTGAGTGTTGTGTGGCTGTGAGCCTGTGTAATAGTCTGGATCAGTGATTGTTGTGTGGCTGTGAGCCTGATTTGTGAGGTTAGCTACATTCTGTCCTGCAGCATGGTTTGATAAAAGTTAGTGAAGCTTAGCAAAAAGTTAAAATTATTGCCAAAAAAGTATACTTTTGAAAAATGTGACCTTTCATTTCTTATATAATACTGTTTTACAGCTTTTGGAATGAGGTACAATTAAATGAAAACAAATACTTGATAAGATAACAAAACAAAAAATACAGGCCCAAATGTCCTCTTGTTTGAAATATTACAATAAAAGATTATGTTGGGATGGAAACTTCTGATGAGCTAAGGATATTTATTCAGTTCCAATGCTGTAGTGTTACACAGTGTAACCTGGTTTAAAATGTTTTACACTTCATCTTTCTAGGGAGAGCTCCAATACAAATAGAATTTTGAGCATGAAACCTGATGATGAACAATCGATTTATCTGTGAAACTGTCTAATTGTTGTCAGACAGGGCTATGGCTGTGTTTCTCCAATTACACCATTGAAGAGGAAGCCTCATGGCTGCCTTGTGATTTCCATGCTCGCGTGCAGCCACGTAATTTGCATATGAACAAATAATTTGCATCCCCGGATATTTAAGATATAGCCACCTGCAAACACTTATGGACAAGTTGTTATTACAATCACACAATGCTATTACTAACTGTTCCCAATGGTAGATACACTGCAGGCACAATCGCATGTTACACTTGCAGTTAATCAAGCAGGCCAAACATATAATACACATTGACCTTTTTAAAGATAAAAACACTCCTTACTTTTTAAATATCCTAATCAGAAGGTCTCCTGGGGATTTGAATTGTTTAAGAATACCAACTACACTGGCTGATTGATATTTTTTTGACATGCGCTTTCATCTTGAAACTTGTTCTAAAGTCCAATAACTCCAAACCAATTTGTCTTGCACAGTTATATAGTCAAGACTTTATGGCCTAGTTCGTTCTGTTCCATTAATGTTGGTAGTTTATTGGTTATTTTGTCCTGATCTTATCTTAATTTGTATGTCTGTGATTTTATTGGAAGTGAAGGAAATACAGCAAGTACAGAAAAGATATAACACCTACAGGTTAATTGCCTGTATACAAGTACCCATGTACAGTCTGTATATAACACCTACAGATTTACAGCCTGTATATAACACCTACAGGTTTACAGTCTGTATATAACACCTACAGGTTTACAGTCTGTATATAACACCTACAGGTTTACAGTCTGTATATAACACCTACATGTAGGTTTGCAGCCTGTATATAACACCTACAGGTTTACAGCCTGTATATAACACATACAGGTTTACAGTCTGTATATAACACCTACAGGTTTACAGTCTGTATATAACACCTACAGGTTTACAGTCTGTATATAACACCTACAGGTTTACAGTCTGTATATAACACCTACAGGTTTACAGTCTGTATATAACACCTACAGGTTTATAGCCTGTATATAACACCTACAGGTTTATAGCCTGTATATAACACCTACAGGTTTACAGTCTGTATATAACACCTACAGGTTTACAGTCTGTATATAACACCTACAGGTTTACAGTCTGTATATAACACCTACATGTAGGTTTGCAGCCTGTATATAACACCTACAGGTTTACAGTCTGTATATAACACCTACAGGTTTACAGTCTGTATATAACACCTACAGGTTTACAGTCTGTATATAACACCTACAGGTTTACAGTCTGTATATAACACCTACAGGTTTACAGCCTGTATATAACACCTACATGTAGGTTTGCAGCCTGTATATAACACCTACAGGTTTACAGTCTGTATATAACACCTACAGGTTTACAGTCTTTATATAACACCTACAGGTTTACAGTCTGTATATAACACCTACAGGTTTACAGTCTGTATATAACACCTACAGGTTTACAGTCTGTATATAACACCTACAGGTTTATAGCCTGTATATAACACCTACAGGTTTATAGCCTGTATATAACACCTACAGGTTTACAGTCTGTATATAACACCTACAGGTTTACAGTCTGTATATAACACCTACAGGTTTACAGTCTGTATATAACACCTACAGGTTTATAGCCTGTATATAACACCTACAGGTTTACAGCCTGTATATAACACCTACAGGTTTACAGTCTGTATATAACACCTACAGGTTTACAGTCTGTATATAACAGGTATAGGTTTACAGCCTGTTTATAACACCTACAGGTTTATAGTCTGTATATAACACCTACAGGTTTATAGTCTGTATATCACACCTACAGGTTTACAGTCTGTATATAACACCTATAGGTTTACAGCCTGTATATAACACATACAGGTTTATAGTCTGTATATAACACCTACAGGTTTACAGTCTGTATATAACACCTACAGGTTTACAGTCTGTATATAACACCTAGAGGTTTACAGTCTGTATATAACACCTACAGGTTTATAGTCTATATATAACACCTACAGGTTTACAGTCTATATATAACACCTACAGGTTTACAGTCTGTATATAACACCTAGAAGTTTACAGCCTGTATATAACACCTACAGGTTTATAGTCTGTATATAACACCTACAGGTTTATAGTCTGTATATAACACCTACAGGTTTACAGTCTGTATATAACACCTACAGATTTACAGTCTGTATATAACACCTACAGGTTTACAGTCTGTATATAACACCTACATATTTACAGTCTGTATATAACACCTACAGGTTTACAGTCTGTATATAACAGGTATAGGTTTACAGTCTGTATATAACACCTACAGATTTACAGTCTGTATATAACAGGTATAGGTTTACAGTCTGTATATAACACCTACAGATTTATAGTCTGTATATAACACCTACAGGTTTACAGTCTGTATATAACACCTACAGATTTATAGTCTGTATATAACACCTACAGGTTTACAGTCTGTATATAACACCTACAGGTTTATAGTCTGTATATAACACCTACAGGTTTACAGTCTGTATATAACACCTACAGGTTTATAGTCTGTATATAACACCTACAGGTTTACAGTCTGTATATAACACCTACAGGTTTATAGTCTGTATATAACACCTACAGATTTATAGTCTGTATATAACACCTACAGATTTATAGTCTGTATATAACACCTACAGGTTTACAGTCTGTATATAACACCTAGAGGTTTACAGCCTGTATATAACACATACAGGTTTACAGTCTGTATATAACACCTACAGGTTTACAGTCTGTATATAACACCTACAGGTTTATAGTCTGTATATAACATCTACAGGTTTACAGTCTGTATATAACACATACAGGTTTATAGTCTGTATATAACACCTACAGGTTTACAGTCTGTATATAACACCTACAGATTTACAGTCTGTATATTACATCTACAGGTTAAGATATTGGCTTTGCTGTGTTCTTGTTACTATAAATAGACAGACTTTTTAAGGTATTGACAACATGATGTTCTCGTTACTATATATAGGCAGACACGTTTAAGTATTGATGTTTCTGTAATACTGATGATTTTTATATAATATCTTTATGTGTCTCACACACCCTGAGCAAACATTTCTCTAACACAGATGAGATGAAACAACACAGAAATGTTTACTTTTGCCATGTTTACATTGATGTGCAATCAAACACTGCCATGACTCGGATGCTCTAGCAACCAATTGCCATCCTATACACACAAAGCGTGATCAAACATCTGAATGAATCAGTTTCTCTTGACAATGGATAGTTTTCTTTGACTGTTGCTGATAGTGTTGTTACAGCTTCAGCTTGACACAGATTAAATACAGAATAACTTCAAGAAAACAAGAGATCTCCTGAAGCGTCAAGGGATTCCAAGTGGTGACATATTGCCTGCAACCCATATATGTTAGTAGAACATAATTCTTCTTGGAAAACCGGTTTTCAGGGGATGCTTTTCAATGTATTATTTGATTTTATTTCTAAATTCTACTAAGATGATTTTGTGTACCAATCTACAGATATCCTGAACCCCAAGATACACATATCATACATGAATGTGACTTATTAGGTTTTGGTTCTTGATGGTTGTTCATATCTGAATAAAGCACACATAAGGAAAACACAAAATGTCCTCACACATGTACAGTGTATGCCATGCAATTGTTGATCTGAATTTCCCTAGATTGTTTCTATAGCTACTGAACCAGGACTGTTTGATTGGTTCAAACTACTTTGCCATAAAATCTAATATTAAAAAAAAAGTTTTTAAGAAAAATTTCAATCCACCTATACTTTGTCCGTAAGATCAAATATTCAAGAAAAGTTTTTAAGAAAAAATTCAAACTACTTTGCCCATAAAATCTAATATTCAAGAAAATATTTTGAGAAAAATTTCAAACATAGTATATTCATTATAAATGAAGGCATTACTGTACCTATATTATATACTTAATGATCATAAAAGGATTGGAATTATCATGATTATTGAGGTAGCCCGTTTAATCTGCCGTTCTGTGGACAGACGGATCATTACGATGAGTGTCCTCGTGTCAGCTGTGGGAAGGGACATGAGGGGTTGGTGATGAATTGACTGGGAAGTGTAGTGATGTGAGGTATGATTAAATTGATGTCAATGACAGTAATACATTGATTGTGTAAATGAGGAAAATCTGTCACTAATACTGTGTAAGAATGAACAAATATGGCCTTAGATGTCGGAGAGTTATGTGAATGTCACAGTGAACAAACATGGTGTTGGATATTGGAGAATCATACTGTCACAGTCAACAAACATGACGTCAGATATTGGAGAGTCATACTGTCACAGTAAAAGAACATGACGTCAGACATTGGAGAGTTATACTGTCATAGTGAACAAACATGACGTCAGATATTGGAGAGTTAAACTGTCACAGTCAACAAACATGATGTCATTTATTGGAGAGTCATACTATCACAGTAAAATAACATGACGTCAGACATTGGAGAGTTATACTGTCACAGTCATCAAACATGACGTTAGATATTGGAGAGTTATACTGTCACAGTCAACAAACATGACATCAGATATTGGAGAGACATACTGTCACAGTCATCAAACATGACGTTAGATATTGGAGAGTTCTACTGTCACAGTCAACAAACATGACGTCAGATATTGGAGAGTTATACTGTCACAGTCAACAAACATGACGTTAGATATTGGAGGGTCATGTGACTGTCACAGTCAACAAACATGACATCAGATATTGGAAATTTATACTGTCACAGTCAACAAACATGACATCAGATATTGGAGGGTCATGTGACTGTCACAGTCAACAAACATGACTTCAGATATTGGAAATTTATACTGTCACAGTCAACAAACATGACGTAAGATATTGGAGAGACATACTGTCACAGTCAACAAACATGACGTTAGATATTGGAGAGACATACTGTCACAGTCAACAAACATGACATTAGATATTGGAGAGTCATGTGACTGTCACAGTCAACAAACATGACGTCAGATATTGGAAATTTATACTGTCACAGTCAACAAACATGACATCAGATATTGGAGGGTCATGTGACTGTCACAGTCAACAAACATGACGTCAGATATTGGAAATTTATACTGTCACAGTCAACAAACATGACATTAGATATTGGAGGGTCATGTGACTGTCACAGTCAACAAACATGACGTCAGATATTGGAAATTTATACTGTCACAGTCAACAAACATGTTGTTAGATATTGGAGGGTCATGTGACTGTCACAGTCAACAAACATGACGTCAGATATTGGAAATTTATACTGTCACAGTCAACAAACATGACATCAGATATTGGAGGGTCATGTGACTGTCACAGTCAACAAACATGACGTCAGATATTGGAAATTTATACTGTCACAGTCAACAAACATGACGTAAGATATTGGAGAGACATACTGTCACAGTCAACAAACATGACGTCAGATATTGGAGAGTTATACTGTCACAGTCAACAAACATGGCGTTAGAAATTGGAGAGTCATGTGACTGAACAAACATGACGTCAGGTATTGGGGACTCATACTGTCACAGTCAACAAACATGACGTTAGATATTTGAGAGTCATGTCACAGTCAACAAACATGATGTGAGATATTGGAAAGTCATGTGACTGTGAACAAACATGACGTTCAGATATTGAAGAGTCATGTGACTGTCACAGTGAACAAACATGATGTCAGATATTGGATAGACATACTGTCACAGTCAACAAACATGACATCAGATATTGGAGAGACATACTGTCACAGTCAACAAACAAGACGTCCAATTTTGGAGAGTCATGTGATTGTGAACAAACATGACGTCATATACTGGAGGGTCATGTGACTGTCACAGTCAACAAACATGACGTCAGATATTGGAGAGTCATGTGACTGTCACAGTCAACAAACATGACGTCAGATATTGGAGGGTCAAGTGACTGTCACAGTGAAAGAACATGACATTTACAGAGTGAAGTGAATTCTCCAGGGACACTTTGGGTTAAAGGACACATTCATGCTTCATGATGAAGGGAGTCTGGAGGTATAGACATGATGATATTTTAATCCATGTTCTACTCTGAGTCAGTTTCCCAGCGGTGGATCTCAGAGCTTCAGTTGCCCTACACAACAAGATAACCACAGCTCATACATTGTTCTGTGCCTTTCATCAGTTCTGTAGCCCTGTGATACAGTTTGAAGGCAGTTCAGGTCCTTGATAAACTAAAAATCAATTAACTTCAAACAGTAATGCTGACATGGTCCTGTCAAAGCATTGTTAAATGTTTAATGTGAATATTCATTTGAGGGATTTTATTTCCTGATGAAGAAATAGAATTATTGGAATCTGCTCTCAAATTGTCAGAAATAATTGAAGAGATAAATATAGATTCCAAGATATCTTTATATCAAAGGGAATCATGTTTTCTTTAGGATATTTTTAAACCTTCATTAATAGACAACTAAATATAGAAATACATGTACAAACAGCTGTTTTAATAGCTTTCTTTCATTTGTACCTGTCATCAATGGCCTGTCTGTCCAACTTCCCGTCCATTCATCTGTCTGTCCATATGCTGTCCATCTGACTGACTGTTTTTCCATCTGTCCATCCATCCATCCATCTGTCCATCCATCTGTCTGTCCATCCCTCCGTCCGTCCGTCAACAATTTTTTTTTCATATCCGCTGATCGAAATTGAAAAAAAATTGACTGGTAGCACCATTATGAGAGGGGATTAAAAATTGTACAAATGACCCCCCTGGGGGCTGAGGGGCAGGGTCGAAAAGGGTAAATTTGGCTTCAGTAATATAAACGACTTTATCTCTGGAACTAAGCAATGGATATAGCGATCATATTTGTCTGATAGCTTTATTATGGGGTAGGAATTCAAAATTGTACAAATGATGGGGCTGACCAGGGGCCTAAGGGGTGGGGCCAAAATATTAATGACTTCTTCTATGAAACTAAGCAATGTGTATGACATTGATATTTCAGTGGTAGCATTCCTTGGATTCAAATTTATGCAAATAATGGGGCTGACAACACCCCCCCCTCCATCCATCTGTCTGTCCATCCCTCCGTCCGTCCGTCCAACTAATTTCTAATACTAGATTATCTCCCCCTAGTTAGAAACTAAGAATCAGACAAGTCCTTGAGAACAAAATCATGAAGCTCAATTTTATTTATAATTTTAATATTCTAGAGACAGGAAGTACAGTACAGTGATGTTGTCTGTGGCATGGCACTAATTGGTACCCAATCCGCAACATTGCATGGAGGCTGCATCAATTGGTTGTACGCTGAAAGATTTGACTTTCTCTAAAATGGTTGAATATATTCTAAAGTTTCCATGGATTGAGTAATCAATCACCTGCCTTATCAATGTAGTACCTTCCAAAAATGTCTTGTTAAAAAAAGTGAGAAAAAACTCCCCAGAAGCTTGAGAGCATCAAGGACGTCCTGTTAAATGTGAAGATATGTCGAAGATTACAATGAAAAATTTTACTATTTTCTGCTGAAAGACTCTTTATGAATATTTAATACTGATTGTGGGAAAGAAGATGGCTGCATTTTAAAACACACAATCAAGTTGGTGATAAAATCATGTATTTCTGAAAAATGTAGACGATCGTTATCCTGTATAGAGATTATACATACATATACAGTGTCTACATAATGTGTCTAAGATTGGAGATAAAATGAAAATATGGAGTCCAAAGAGTTCGACAGGGAAGGCACTAGCTGACCCTAAGGTGTTGGAGACAGAGTTAATATGTATACTGGTTTATTAGAGAGTATAAAGGTCACTTGAATAGTTCAGACTAGCTGCGATTTCCCTTTAGCCTGGTTGTAAGATGTCCGATCAAGAGGAGAGTTCGCTTGTTTGAGGCCCAGGAGAAGCCGCTACTTGGAGGCCAATGGAGGTCGAGGCCCCGGAGAGGCCACCAGAAGTCTAGGCCCAGGAGAGATCGTTAGTTTGAGGCCCAGGAGAGGTTGTTACGAGCCCAGGAGAGGACGGGCCCAGGAGAGGTCGGGCCCAGGAGAGGATGGGCCCAGGAGAGGACAGGCCCAGGAGAGGATGGGCCCAGGAGAGGACAGGCCCAGGAGAGGATGGGCCCAGGAGAGGACGGGCCCAGGAGAGGCCACCAGGAGAAGTTTAGGCCCCGGAGAGATCGTTAGTTTGAGGCCAAGGGGAGGTTGTTACGAGCCCAGGAGAGGTCGGGCCCAGGTGAGGTCACTAGTTTGAGGCCCAGGAGAGGCCGTGCCCAGGTGAGGTCACTAGTTTGGGCCCAGGAGAGGCCGTGCCTAGGTGAGGTCACTAGTTTGGGGCCCAGGAGAGGCCGGGCCCAGGTGAGGTCACTAGTTCGAAGCCCAGGAGAGGTTTGGCCCAGGAGAGTACGCTAGTTTGAGGCCCAGGAGAGGTTTGGCCCAGGAGAGTACGCTAGTTTGAGGCCCAGGAGAGGACGCTAGTTTGAGGCCCGTGATGTCAAGGCCCAGGAGAGGTCACTTGTTCGAGACCCAGGACAAATGGGGCATTTTCATTACTTCATAAACTGTTACAATTACATGTATGTTGTGAATATTGTGAATCATAAACATATTTACTCTGCACTTGTAGAAGTTGATCCTGCCCTAAAAGTCCTACTATGAACTATGTATATTAAACCTTTAAGGTCACCTGTATATAACAAACACCGTATATAACAAGGTCATCTGTACATGTGTATATAATAAGAACCTTTCTATCAAGGCCACTACCTTGTATACAACAAAAAATATTTTCTATAAAGGTTACCTGTATATATGTATATAACAAAAAACCTTTCTATCAAGGTCAACTGTATAACAAAAAACCTTGCTATCAAGGTCACCTGTACATGTCTATATAATAAAAGCCTTTCTATAAAGGTCACCTGTACATGTGTATATAATAAAAAACCTTTCTATAAAGGTCACCTGTACATGTCTATATAATAAAAGCCTTTCTATAAAGGTCACCTGTACATGTGTATGTAGCAAAAACCTTTCTGTAAAGGTCACCTGTACATATGTACCTCTTTATCATGGCCATGCACCTCTATATTGTTTCATCATTTTTCTCATGTGTACTTAGTTATACTGTACTGATGTTTGAGTAATTACTATTTTTCAATGAGAGACATTTTGTCGATATGATGCTGTTATTCTGGTCGACTGAGTTGGTGCAGTGGACTGACACCTTAAGTAATTGAAGTCTTGAATGGTCAGTCACTGGTGTCCAAACTGGTCAGTTGCTTGATCAACAAGTACGGGGGTCACTACAGACTCACTTCTGTACAGTAAAGATAGGGAAGTGGTCAGTTATTGATGTCCGGAGAGTGTGGTCAGCTATTGATGTCCAGAGGTATGGTCAGTTATTGATGTCAAGAGAGGAGCTGGTCAGTTATTGATGTCCATGGGGAAGTGGTCAGTTATTGATGTCCAGAGATGATTGGTCAGTTATTGATGTCCAGAGGAAAGTGGTCAGTCATTGATGTCCAGAGGGAAACATGATGTCCAGAGGGGAGTGGTCAGTAACTGATATGGGGAGTGTTCATTATATGATATCCAGAAGGGAGTGGTCAGTATTTGATGTCCAGAGGGCAGTGGCCTGTATTTGATGTCCAGATAGGAACATCAGTTATTGATGTCCTGATTGGAATGGTCACTTATTGATGAGGTATGGATGTCCTGATTGGAATGGTCACTTATTGATGAGGTATGGATGTCCTGATTGGAATGGTCACTTATTGATGAGGTCTGGAGTAAAATGGTCAGTTAATAATGTCCAGATTGTGATTATTTTAACTTCTAGATATAGATACATAAAGGATTCAAATCTCATCACAAATGACCAGGTTATAGAGACTTCTTCAATACTGACAAGGTAAAGAGGCAGAAATCTTCAGTTAAAACAAAGTACTGGGTTATATTTCGTCAGTTCTTTACCAGGTTAGCAGTTAAATCTCTTCAGTAATAACCAGGTTATGAGGCAGAACCAGGTTAGCAGTTAAATCTCTTCAGTAATAACCAGGTTATGAGGCAGAACCAGGTTAGCAGTTAAATCTCTTCAGCAATAACTAGGTTATGAGGCAGAACCAGGTTAGCAGTTAAATCTCTTCAGTAATAACTAGGTTATGAGGCAGATCTCTTCACTACTGACTAGGCAAAGGGGCAGATCTGCATGCTTTTAGCAGTGACTGGGCTAGGGGGCAGATATCTTAGTACTGACCAGGCTAGGGGGCAGATATCTTAGTACTGACCAGGCTAGGGGGCAGATATCTTAGTACTGACCAGGCTAGGGGGCAGATATCTTAGTACTGACCAGGCTAGGGGGCAGATATCTTAGTACTGACCAGGCTAGGGGGCAGATATCTTAATACTGACCAGGCAAGGGGGCAGATATCTTAGTATTGACCAGATAAGGGGGCATATATCTTAGTACTGACCAGGCAAGGGGGCATATATCTTCAGTTCAGGCTGAGTTAGGGGAAGATATTGAGTTAGGGGGCAGACCTCCTCAGTACTGATTGAGTTAGGGGGCAGACCTCCTCAGTACTGATTGAGTTAGGGGGCAGACCTCCTCAGTACTGATTGAGTTAGGGGGCAGACCTCCTCAGTACTGATTGGGTTAGGGGGCAGACCTCCTCAGTACTGATTAGGTTAGGGGGCAGACCTCCTCAGTACTGATTGAGTTAGGGGGCAGACCTCCTCAGTACTGATTGAGTTAGGGGGCAGACCTCCTCAGTACTGATTGGGTTAGGGGGCAGACCTCCTCAGTACTGATTGAGTTAGGGGGCAGACCTCCTCAGTACTGATTGGGTTAGGGGGCAGACCTCCTCAGTACTGATTGGGTTAGGGGGCAGACCTCCTCAGTACTGATTGGGTTAGGGGGTAGACCTCCTCAGTACTGATTGGGTTAGGGGACAGACCTCCTCAGTACTGATTGAGTTAGGGGGCAGACCTCCTCAGTACTGATTGGGTTAGGGGGCAGACCTCCTCAGTACTGATTGAGTTAGGGGGCAGACCTCCTCAGTACTGATTGGGTTAGGGGGCAGACCTCCTCAGTACTGATTGAGTTAGGGGGCAGACCTCCTCAGTACTGATTGGGTTAGGGGGCAGACCTCCTCAGTACTGATTGAGTTAGGGGGCAGACCTCCTCAGTACTGATTGGGTTAGGGGGCAGACCTCCTCAGTACTGATTGGGTTTGGGGGCAGACCTCCTCAGTATTAACTAGGTTGTGGGGAAGACCTCTTTAGTATTAACCAGGTTAGGGGGCAGACCTCCTCAGTACTGATTGAGTTAGGGGGAAGACCTCCTCAGTACTGATTGAGTTAGGGGGCAGACCTCCTCAGTACTGATTGAGTTAGGGGGCAGACCTCCTCAGTACTGATTGAGTTAGGGGGCAGACCTCCTCAGTACTGATTGAGTTAGGGGGCAGACCTCCTCAGTACTGATTGGGTTAGGGGGAAGACCTCCTCAGTACTGATTGAGTTAGGGGGCAGACCTCCTCAGTACTGATTGGGTTTGGGGGCAGACCTCCTCAGTACTGATTGGGTTTGGGGGCAGACCTCCTCAGTATTAACTAGGTTATGGGGAAGACCTCTTTAGTATTAACCAGGTTAGGGGGCAGACCTCCTCAGTACTGATTGAGTTAGGGGGCAGACCTCCTCAGTACTGATTGGGTTTGGGGGCAGACCTCCTCAGTACTGATTGGTTTGGGGGCAGACCTCCTCAGTATTAACCAGGCTATGGGGAAGACCTCTTCAGTATTAACCAGATTAGGGGGAAGACCTCTTTAGTATTAACCAGGTTAGGGGGCAGACCTCCTCAGTACTGATTGGGTTAGGGGGAAGACCTCCTCAGTACTGATTGAGTTAGGGGGCAGACCTCCTCAGTACTGATTGGGTTTGGGGGCAGACCTCCTCAGTACTGATTGGGTTTGGGGGCAGACCTCCTCAGTATTAACTAGGTTATGGGGAAGACCTCTTTAGTATTAACCAGGTTAGGGGGCAGACCTCCTCAGTACTGATTGAGTTAGGGGGCAGACCTCCTCAGTACTGATTGGGTTTGGGGGCAGACCTCCTCAGTACTGATTGGTTTGGGGGCAGACCTCCTCAGTATTAACCAGGCTATGGGGAAGACCTCTTCAGTATTAACCAGATTAGGGGGAAGACCTCTTTAGTATTAACCAGGTTAGGGGGCAGACATCCTCAGTATTAACCAGGTTAGGGGAAAACCTCTTCAGTATTAACCAGTTTAGGGGGCAGACATCCTCAGTATTAACCAGGTTAGGAGATATGTTATGTATAAGAGATTGATTTTAACTAGTCAGATCAAATCAGTTTTCTTAAGTTATTGTATTTCCATTGTTGCTTGATGCCTCTTTTTGTGATTTAATGTGATGTGGAATATGGGTCCTGCTATCAGTAAAATGATGGTTTTGTAAGATGTCAGCTTCGTGGCATTATATGATAAACTGTAGCTGAACTGTAAGGCACTATGAGTTAGGGAAAATACAGGCTATTCATCAAGATAGTTCAACAACAACAGATTTCATATTTGTTTAAACTGATATAATGGAATTTTAGTGTTTAATATGATCATTGACAACAGTTTTCCTGAACTTGATAAGAGAGCGGAGAGTTTATATGTATGGAAGATGAGAGATTGGTTGTCAATAAAACACACGACCATATTCACTTGTTGCTTGTCAGGTATAAATTGATAATGTATCATAAAACCAGCCAGGCACAAACTGGAAGGCAGGCCCAACTGTCTGTCAATACAGTGTGTATTGTTGATGGCTCCCTGCTCCAGGCTTTATACCAAATCTTGGACTCCTACATTCATAACTATATTTGATATAAATAGCCATGCTGGTGTTCTCATTATTTCCTTCCATTTATATTGCCAATACGATCAGGTCTTCATTCTGTCTGAATATATGGTACTGCTGGTGTGACATTAGGGTGACAGTGTCACATCAGTGTTTTAGTGTCATACCTGTGTTTAAGTATCACATCAGTAATGCCAATGTGACATCAGCGAGACATAAGTGAGATATCAGTGTGACATCAGAGTGACAGTGCTATAGTGTCACATCAGTGTTTTAGTGTCATACCAGTGTTTTAGTTCTACAACAGTAATGTCAGTGTGACATCAGCGAGAAATCAGAGTGACATCAGTGAGTTATCAGGATGACATCGGATTGACATCAGTGAGATATTTGGGTGATATCAGGGAGATATCAACGAGACATCAGGGTGACATCATTGAGATATCAATGTTACATCAGTGAGACATCAATGTGACATCAGGGTGACATCAGTGACACATCAGAGAGACATCAGGGTGACATCATTGAGATATCAATGTTACATCAGTGAGACATCAGAGAGACATCAGGGTGACATCATTGAGATATCAATGTTACATCAGCAAGACAGCAAGTTATCGTGGTAACATCGTGGTGACATCAGGGTGACATCATTGAGATATCAATGTTACATCAGCAGGACAGCAAGTTATCGTGGTAACATCGTGGTGACATCAGGGTGACATCATTGACATATCAATGTTACATCATCAAGACATCAGTGAGACATCGTGGTGACATCAGTGAGACATCAGTGTGACACCAGAGAGACATCAGGGTGACATTAGAGAGGTTTGAGGAAGGCTGTAACAGTAACACACCAAAGTCTGTATGTCGGCTCTATAGCGCTCTGTCTAACAGAGATGTAGACAGTTAGCTGTGGCCTTATACTACAGCCTGTCACCTCCAATACAGCAACTTGTGTAAGAGAGCTCATACATAGGTGTATCTTCACACAGGCCAAGGCCAGGTGTGTCACTGAGTGGCCATTGTCTCAACACCTTCTCCATCTGATGGACTCTTCTTCCATTCAACAACAGACATTTGTCACGGTGTGATCACTGGAACAATTTATCCCTATAATTATAGAACCCATCCGATTGACTGTGTGGTGACCGGAAAAGACAGTTTGATAAGTGAGCTAGCTGTGATCTTCAGGCCTACAAAAGTCTGCTGTAATCTTCAGGCCTACAAAAGTCTGCTGTATTCTACAGGCCTACAAAAGTCTGCTGTAATCTTCAGGCCTACAAAAGTCTGCTGTATTCTACAGGCCCTACAAAAGTCTGCTGTGATCTTCAGGCCTACAAAAGTCAGCTGTATTCTACAGGCCTACAAAAGTCTGCTGTGATCTTCAGGCCTACAAAAGTCTGCTGTGATCTTCAGGCCTACAAAAGTCTGCTGTAATCCTACAGGCCTACAAAAGTCTGCTGTATTCTACAGGCCTACAAAAGTCTGCTGTATTCTACAGGCCTACAAAAGTCTGCTGTATTCTACAGGCCTACAAAAGTCTGCTGTGATCTTCAGGCCTACAAAAGTCTGCTTTAATCCTACAGGCCTACAAAAATCTGCTGTAATTTATATGTATACAGGCCTTCAAAGGTCTGCTGTAATCTACAGAATTTGGAAAAATCTTCAATAACTTGCAGAACCCAGAAAAGTCTCCTGTATCCTACAGATTCCAGAAAAGCCTGCGATAACCTAAAAGTACACACCTATTGTTCTAAGCAGCTCTAACAGTCTTGTTCTCTTTTTACCAATAGAAAATTAACTTATGAGAAGACTCCAAGCTGACTGTTAAATCAGCTAGATTAAATCCATTGTTGAATTGGTGGACTGCTGATACCATCACATGTAGCCACTGACTGCTCAGTCATTGATGTGGGAGGTTTACTAATTGTACTGGACGTTGATTGGGCGTAGGTACCAAGTCATCAATATCCGTGTTACGTAAAGATTCGGCTGTGAGTGACACTTTGTAACAAGCGTGCTAGTGACACTCACAACCTCACACTCCTGTAGTAGCTGTGGAGTGATTGAGACAAAACTTACCGGACCAGGTTCTCTCGTGCGGTGTGATGCTCAAACTTTTACTGGACTAGGTTTCCTCTAGGTGTGATGTAGTTACCAAGGATTAATGCTATTTGCTCTACATCACTATGGTTTTGTAAAGGAGATGAATTGAAAAGAAAAATACATTTTTTATTGAAAATTGAGTCGCAGTGATTGAACCCAAAGGCTGGCATTCACAACTCACTGCATGACCTTGTGAAAATTTATCCTAATTGGAAATTTGCATGCAAAGAAACAATAGGGAAATTGCTGTATTTACGAGCGAGTTTCTTCCATTGTAACAGTGCTTGTGATATTGTTCATTCAGCTCAAATGCATAACGGTGGTAAAGTGATCTATAGTTACGAATGTCAGGGAACTTTCATTGATTTGACTAAATCTGCCATTTTTGTGTATTATCTGCCAGCTACAGTTATTTAAAGCCAAAACTCTATCACATTATTTTTACTAAGTCTGAGGCAGAGCTGTTTTTGTCTCTGAAAATTGATTCAACGTAGACTTGAATTTGATGTGCAGGAATCATTACCAGGAAAATACTTGGCATCATTTTGAAATAGTTTGGGATTTTGAACTTCACGAGAAATATGTTAAAGCCTCCAAAGTGCGGTAAGTATCAGTGAAAAATCTCTATATAACATGTCAGGTAAATTATCTGTACTCTATATAACATGTCAGGTAAATTATCTGTACTATATATAACATGTCAGGTAAATTATCTGTACTGTATATAACATGTCAGGTAAATTATCTGTACTGTATATAACATGTCAGGTAAATTATCTTAACTCTATATAACATGTCAGGTAAATTATCTATACTGTATATAACATGTCAGGTAAATTATCTGTACTCTATATAACATGTCAGGTAAATTATCTATACTGTATATAACATGTCAGGTAAATTATCTGTACTCTATATAACATGTCAGGTAAATTATCTGTACTCTATATAACATGTCAGGTAAATTATCTTAACTCTATATAACATGTCAGGTAAATTATCTATACTGTATATAACATGTCAGGTAAATTATCTGTACTGTATATAACATGTCAGGTAAATTATCTGTACTCTATATAACATGTCAGGTAAATTATCTGTACTCTATATAACATGTCAGGTAAATTATCTGTACTCTATATAACATGTCAGGTAAATTATCTGCACATGTACTCTATATAACATGTCAGGTAAATTATCTATACTCTATATAACATGTCGGGTAAATTATCTGTACTCTATATAACATGTCAGGTAAATTATCTGTACTCTATATAACATGTCAGGTAAATTATCTGTACTCTATATAACATGTCCGGTAAATTATCTGTAATGTATATATAACATGTCAGGTAAATTATCTGTACTCTATATAACATGTCAGGTAAATTATCTGTACTCTATATAACATGTCAGGTAAATTATCTGTACTGTATATGTAACATGTCAGGTAAATTATCTGTACTGTATATAACATGTCAGGTAAATTATCAGCTCTATATAAAATAGCAGGTACATAATTAAATGTCAAATATCAGGTAATGATACATTTATACTGTATTTCTAAGATACCCAGTTAATACTCAAGAGTCATAAGGCTTTGTTGTCGGACTGAGTTAAGCTGATAGTTGAAATATGCTGAAAACTTCACACTTTAATCAGTAATTAATTGCATGTAGAGCTAAGAAAAAAAATCTTTTTTTTTACTGGCAAAAACTATATAACTAGGGAACACACAAACAATTAATCTTCTGACCGGCAGTGATTTTTGCTTTACAAACAGGAGATTTGATTAAAAAGAAAACTACAACATACTAATAATTATCTTGGAGTTTAACATAATCAATTATGCAATTAAGATCTGTCCCAAATAAAAATATGATATTGACCTAATACAAGGGAGAGGTCACAAATAAAAATATAATATTGACCTAATACAGGCCAGGGGTTGACCCAAATAAATATAAGCTATGCTGTTGTATTGTCCATTCTTTCTTTCACAGTTGTCACAATATATAAAAGTGCAATTTAGTTAAATTAATTGGGACAGGTACTTAAAGTAGCATGGCATGCCTGATATTTCATAGGAGAGTAAAAGGTCACCTTAACTGCTCAGACCAACAGGAGAGCTCGGAGAGCAAGAGGCCGCTAGTTCGAGGCCTTGTAATTACAGGGGCTGGGTATTTTTTATAATTGATCCTTCCTTTTTACATACGTATACATACACCAGGCATTTAATTGAGACTCTACAGAGATCTAGGGACCCATCTGTCAACACAATTTTGTCTTGTATCAGGACATTTTATGAAATTCCTGACGGTTACACCAATTTATACACAGAGTCGTAACTGTAATTATGATATCAAGTTGTGCAATTATGATCCATTTAATTGTCATCACAAACATTGCAGTCATGGAGTGTCACCCAGACAAACATTGTAAGTTATCCATTTTTTATACTAGTGTATTATTTATAAAATATTTTCATGGTTTCCAGTAATCAGAGTCTTTATGATGTTTGATTAATTGAAGATGTTACTTGAGCACAATTGGAGGGAATTACCAAACATGGGAATTCAGGCTCTCCTCGAGGGAGGCAATAAATGACTTGAAAATTAGGGAGATTTTGTCTAACGCTGGGAGGTATGGCTTGTACCAGGAGGTATGGAGATATTGAATGCACCAATCTTCTACAAGCTTCTTTTAAAGACCAAAAATGTTCCTCAGAATTCAGTGGACCTGCCCTGTGTACTTGTCTGATACAAGCTGGGAAATTGTGATAGAAGTCGGTAGCTTAGTGTAAAGGTTAGGTTATGCAGTACAGCTATAGATAGTTTTTATAGCATCATTCTTGTTTCAATTCATTAATTCCAGGTAAACCAGAATCCTGGACAATATATATGATACATATTGGTTTATGTTTCATCAGAGGCTGGGAAGGTAAACAGTCACTCAGACACCACGCCTAACTCTCTATCAAATGTTTACATTACTCTGAGGTGTGGGCTTTACATATAAACAAATGGAGTCTGTTTCTCGATCAAATGCACCAAAATTGATGAAAGATTGCAACAAAGCAATTGTTTATATGATTAAAAAAATACAATATCCTTTCTCTGAACGCCTACATCCTGAAATCTGTCTGTCCATTGCTGACTTCAATGTGGGATATTTGCTGTTAAAGATATGTTCTCCATTATAGTCCACTTATTGTCTGATATTTGTCCAACCTTGTCTGATATCTGTCCATCCTTGTCTGATATATGTCCATCTGTTGTCTGATATCTGTCCATGTGTTGCCTGATATCTGTCCATCCTTGTCTGATATCTGTCCATGTGTTGTCTTATATCTGTCCATTTGTTGTCTTATATCTGTCCATGTGTTGTCTGATATCTGTCCATGTGTTGTCTTATATCTGTCCATGTGTTGTCTTATATCTGTCCATGTGTTGTCTTATAACTGTCCATGTGTTGTCTTATATCTGTCCATGTGTTGTCTGATATCTGTCCATCTTAAGTCCAAAATCTGTCCATCCTTTGCCTATTGTCTGTTTGATGTTTCTCTGAGTTAATGGATATCTGATGAATTAATGATGTAAGTATTCCATGACTTTGTGATTTTTCTTTATATCATTGATATACATTGTATATTCTAATGTACAGCAAATAGTACTGCCTAGTCCTCATATCAAACATCTCTTCCCTCAAGCCATATGATCTCCTACCAAACAAAGCAACAAAGGGAGATCTGGAAATATTGCAATTATGAGTGCTTTTACTGGGTTTCCATGGTGATTAAAACTCTAGGTCCATGTATTATATATGGATTCAGGATAATGAAGTTACATGTGACCTTTCCATCGTATGAACACTTACATATGTTGTCAATTAGATTTGTGCACCATACCAATATTACGAGAACTTATCAATAAGTCTTTAGTACATCCCTACAAAATCAACTAGGGAAAACACGAATATGTCTTATAACTAGATACTACTTCAGAGTGCTCTATATATAAGATACTAAATTGATGTCCCATAACCACTGTATCAATGTCACATAGACACTACATCAATGTCACATAGACACTACATCAATGTCACATAGACACTACATCAATGTCCCATAGACACTACATCAATGTCCCATAGACACTACATCAATGTCCCATAGACACTACATCAATGTCCCATAGACACTACATCAATGTCCCATAGACACTACATCAATGTCCCATAGACACTACATCAATGTCCCATAGACACTACATCAGTGTCCCATAGACATTACATCAATGTCCCATAGACACTATATCAATGTCCCATAGACACTACATCAATGTCCCATAGACACTACATCAATGTCCCATAGACACTACATCAATGTCCCATAGACACTACATCAATGTCCCAGACACTACATCAATGTCCCATAGACATTACATCAGTGTCCCATAGACACTACATCAGTGTCCCATAGACACTACATCAATGTCCCATAGACACTACATCAGTGTCCCATAGACACTACATCAATGTCCCATAGACACTACATCAATGTCACATAGACACTACATCAATGTCACATAGACACTACATCAATGTCCCATAGACACTACATCAATGTCACATAGACACTACATCAATGTCACATAGACACTACATCAATGTCACATAGACACTACATCAATGTCCCATAGACACTACATCAATGTCACATAGACACTACATCAATGTCACATAGACACTACATCAATGTCCCATAGACACTACATCAATGTCCCATAGACACTACATCAGTGTCCCATAGACACTATATCAATGTCCCATAGACACTACATCAATGTCCCATAGACATTACATCAATGTCCCATAGACACTACATCAATGTCCCATAGACACTACATCAATGTCACATAGACACTACATCAATGTCTCATAGACACTACATCAATGTCACATAGACACTACATCAATGTCTCATAGACATTACATCAATGTCCCATAGACACTACAGTGATGTATGTAATGTCTTTACTACATCAAAAGAATGGTCACTCTAGGTCCTCATTTTCCTAGTGACAGAGTTTGAGTTTTTTTACTGAGGTTCAACAGTCATTGTACATTAAAGTTTGAAACCATGTGTCTATTTCTATATCTAATACTTCAACACAGTGAAGTCAAAGGAAAAAGGAGATTTTTATATATCCTGAATGCCTCACCTTTATATGGCAAGTCGATGATGACATATTTTTATCGTCTCATCACACCACATGTGTTTTAAATAAAAACGTATTGATTAACACTATCAATACATATTCTAAACTATTTCATTATAGTCCTACATATCAAATAAGTCTTTATAGCCAACACATGTGTGTTTTGACATTTCACTTACGACATCTGTCACCATGAGGAGACCAACGTCAGGCTGAACTACAACACCATTATACTGGGGTGGTTGGAATATCGTCCACAAAAATGAGATATTTACACTCTTTTGTGTTATTTATGTCGATATATTAATTTATAGCTATATTAAAATTAATTGATAATTAACTTATGATTAACATCCTTTGGGTTGGAATATTTAGCTGATCATGACCATGCAGGTGTATTACATTGTATTTTGGAAACTCTGATGCTTAAGACGTTTTAAACAATTAAAAAGTTTGTCCTGTAATTAAGACATTAATATTCATTCATCCATCAATATATCGTTATTCCTACTCAGTTTTTATTGAACAATGTATGTTTCATATTTTAGACCAATCATATTAGAGCTAAATCTTCATTTCTGAAGTGCTTCCTTGGTGACAAACATATTGATGACCTCTGTTTTCATTGCATTGGATTTCACAATTTAACAGTCATTAAAACATTTAGCCATGAAAAACACCTGCAATTTAGTCAGAGTTTTTTCCCCAATGACAAAAATGAAACACAAATCTAAAATTTATTCTAGAATCAGACTAATACCCGCTTTTACTTCCTCGTAAAAGGTCCCTAAATATGCCGTGCTTTATCCTGGCAGCCACAGGTTTAGATTCGACTGTCATTTTCAATATGCCTCGCATGGACCTTCTAGAACTAAATTGGATGCGGAATCGTTAGTCGGTGGAGAAATTGTCTGCTCCCATGCTGCTCCTGGTCCCCATGGCCGTAACTAAACAGTCTATCCTATTGAAAGCATATTTTTTTGTAATGGTGATTGAGATGTTTCAATAGCCATATGCTTCAATAGCGTTGTCTTGTTGATCTTTCTTTACACCATTATAATGTTGGAGGTGATGATAGTTTTCGTTAACCTACAAACTTATTCTGTAGTAGAATATATTGTACTGCAATGATGTATTTTCCAAAGTTTGAAATAACATAATGCGAAATGTTAATTTGATATGAATTTGTAAAATGTCAAACTAATTTAAATGAGCTGTGAAGGTCACATCAAAGTCAATATCTACCGATCTTTAGACTCAACTGAATGTAGTCTGGAAAATTGCCAAAATATTATAAAAAACTTAAAGTAACAATCTGTTATGTGAAGTATATTTATGTGATGGTAAAATCTTGAAGCATTTACAAGAAAAACAAAAACAAAAAAGACATTTAATTTACTATAATCTATAAGCATTCAGTTATTTACCAATCTTTGCAATAGTCATCAGAATTACCCGTACTTTAAGAAAAGAAAAAAAGTCGTGTATATTTGTTATCCTGATTGATTTATTGTTTACTTGTAAAAGTCAATTTATTTGTCTCGACCTTTGACCTCAGGAAATATTTTGCCTACTAGGGACAGGATAATGAAAGTAAGAGTTTCAGCCGGTGCTGACTTGTTAATGAGGCTGACATATGATAATTGATTGATTGCTTGGCTGAGGTAGGAGGATTATTGACTGAGATAGCATTAATGAGATAGGATTTTATATGAGGTCTACGTCTGTATAGCTCATTAAGTCACTAAGAGTGGATTCTATGGCCATTTCCATCCAATCCCTCCCTCCTTCCCCCACACCTCAGCCCTCACAATCTCATATCCCACCCCGTCCCATATCGCCCTCCCCTCATACCTCAGTCCTCCCAATCTCATATCCCACCCCCATCCCATATCACCCTCTCCTCATACCTCAGTCCTGACCCAATCTCATATCCCACCCCCATCCCATATCCCCCTCCCCAACACCTCAGTCTTCCAATTTATCTCATATTTATCCCACCCCATCCTATACAGTATTGTATCTCCCCATACTTTAGTCCCCCAAATCTCATATCCCACCCCATCCTATACAGTATCGTATCTCCCCATACTTTAGTCCCCAAATCTCATATCCCACCCCATCCTATACAGTATTGTATCTCCCCATACTTTAGTCCCCCAAATCTCATATCCCACCCCATCCTATACAGTATCGTATCTCCCCATACTTTAGTCCCCAAATCTCATATCCCACCCAATCCTTTACAGTATTGTATCTCCCCATACTTTAGTCCCCCAAATCTCATATCCCACCCCATCCTATACAGTATTGTATCTCCCCATACTTTAGTCCCCCAAATCTCATATCCCACCCCATCCTATACAGTATTGTATCTCCCCATACTTTAGTCCCCCAAATCTCATATCCCACCCCATCCTATACAGTATTGTATCTCCCCATACTTTAGTCCCCCAAATCTCATATCCCACCCCATCCTATACAGTATTGTATCTCCCCATACTTTAGTCCCCCAAATCTCATATCCCACCCCATCCTATACAGTATCGTATCTCCCCATACTTTAGTCCCCCAAATCTCATATCCCACCCCATCCTATACAGTATTGTATCTCCCCATACTTTAGTCCCCCAAATCTCATATCCCACCCCATCCTATACAGTATTGTATCTCCCCATACTTTAGTCCCCCAAATCTCATATCCCACCCCATCCTTTACAGTATTGTATCTCCCCATACTTTAGTCCCCCAAATCTCATATCCCACCCCATCCTATACAGTATTGTATCTCCCCATACTTTAGTCCCCCAAATCTCATATCCCACCCCATCCTTTACAGTATTGTATCTCCCCATACTTTAGTCCCCCAAATCTCATATCCCACCCCATCCTATACAGTATTGTATCTCCCCATACTTTAGTCCCCCAAATCTCATATCCCACCCCATCCTATACAGTATTGTATCTCCCCATACTTTAGTCCCCCAAATCTCATATCCCACCCCATCCTTTACAGTATTGTATCTCCCCATACTTTAGTCCCCCAAATCTCATATCCCACCCCATCCTATACAGTATTGTATCTCCCCATACTTTAGTCCCCCAAATCTCATATCCCACCCCATCCTTTACAGTATTGTATCTCCCCATACTTTAGTCCCCCAAATCTCATATCCCACCCCATCCTATACAGTATTGTATCTCCCCATACTTTAGTCCCCCAAATCTCATATCCCACCCCATCCTATACAGTATTGTATCTCCCCATACTTTAGTCCCCCAAATCTCATATCCCACCCCATCCTATACAGTATCGTATCTCCCCATACTTTAGTCCCCCAAATCTCATATCCCACCCCATCTTCTACAGTATTGTATCTCCCCATACTTTAGTCCCCCAAATCTCATATCCCACCCCATCCTATACAGTATTGTATCTCCCCATACTTTAGTCCCCCAAATCTCATATCCCACCCCATCCTTTACAGTATTGTATCTCCCCATACTTTAGTCCCCCAAATCTCATATCCCACCCAATCCTATACAGTATCGTATCTCCCCATACTTTAGTCCCCCAAATCTCATATCCCACCCCATCCTATACAGTATCGTATCTCCCCATACTTTAGTCCCCCAAATCTCATATCCCACCCCATCCTATACAGCTTCGTACCTCCCCATACTTTAGTCCCCCAAATCTCATATCCCACCCCATCCTATACAGTTTCGTATCTCCCCATACTTTAGTCCCCCCAAATCTCATATCCCACCCCATCCTATACAGTATCGTATCTCCCCATACTTTAGTCCCCCAAATCTCATATCCCACCCCATCCTATACAGTATCGTACCTCCCCATACTTTAGTCCCCCAAATCTCATATCCCACCTCATCCTTTACAGTATTGTATCTCCCCATACTTTAGTCCCCCAAATCTCATATCCCACCTCATCCTATACAGTATTGTATCTCCCCATACTTAAGCCTCCCCAAATCTCATATCGCATCATACATTTGTATCTTATGAAATCCGTACATGCATCCATGTGTAGACGGAAAAGATTGATGATAGCTTGAAAGACAGGATCCCTTATTACAATCTTCAAGTCTTCTTTCCTGTCTCATACTTCTTTCTCATTGTATTGTCTTTTTTTTTCTTTTTCTTTTTTTTTTTTTTGCTGGAAATGTAGATTCCTTGTTACTTTCTATTCAGAAGGACGCGCCGCAATTTCCGTAGTTTGTAACCCCACACGCCAGGAAGGTATCCCGTTTTGATTGGAAAACCAGTATAAAAGAGATCAGTTAAACTCCATGTTATTGGACAGCTTCCCATCGTAATCACACACAGGATAAAATCGAGGAAAAGCCATTGATTTTAGGGTCATATCTCCATATTAATAGGAGAAAGGGCTGTTTAGGAATATGCAGTAAATAGTGCTTAGAGCTAAATTTACATTTTCATTCAAAGATTTCTATGGTTGTTGGGGTGATTCAGATGCCGAAGCGACAACCAGATAGTCTCCTTCTGAGGATGAGCTCACAGAAATGTAACCATGTTGCTTCAGCTAGATGATACAAGTGTAAATTAAGCGATGCATACATGCTCATGCAATTAATATTTACAATGTATGTGGTTTCTGGTTTCTCACCAATATGCCATACATGTGGTTTTTGGTTCCCATCAATATGTTTGAAACTCCTAAAGAAACATTTTTTTGGCAACAGGATTTGTTATTTATGATCAAGTACACCAAAATATCAAAATGTTGTTTTTTAGTATGTTTGATTGTTTTTAGCACCTCTGATTGGTTATAACTATAAAAATTTGTTTGAATTTATTCTAAAAGGGAAACATCAAGAAAAACTGGCTGCAGCCATTTGTATACAATTTATCAGTTAATCTTCATTTCCAACACCAACCAAAACAGTTTCAAAGAAATTTCATGAGACAGGTTTAAAACATAAAGTTGTGAAAAGTTTTTATTTTACTATCAAAGTTATCGAGGATCTTTAATTATTTGTAATAACTGTTTTATGCCAAACTGTAGGAAATACTAAACAACATATTGTAAATATACCACAGTATAATTGGCTATGAAGTGAAATTTTCATCATTTTGGTTCCATTTAATTATAATTTAAAGACAAGTTCTGTGTCTGTAAATTAATTGTTTTCTGGCTTGTTAAATCCTCGGTCATTAAAACACAAAACCGTTAATTATTACATTGTAATTTGACTTTAATTACCATACAATTAACTCTTTAGGCCTTTTTATGTTCTCTCATCTATACAATATGCTCTCAGAACTAACACACCCCAATACATATCGACCAGTTGTATACAGAAGTTAATTCAAAGTAATCTGATACTTTTACTGATACTTTGAGACATGGTAAAATGAAACTTACATCAGTATAATAGAAATTATTGTAACAAACATGGATAGAGTATATTGTGGTATTGTATCATAAAAACATTCTGTGATAGTGCATAATATTATACGTATTACATGAAATTGTATTATATAGCTTTTATGTGATATTATACATTAATATGATCATGTGATATTGTAGTATATATTCAAGTTACCGGTATATGATATTGCAATATAAATATGTATGTGATGTACTTAATTTACATATAAACCTGATATTCTATTATAATATTTCGTGATATAGGACTATAATATTATGTGATATCGTATTTTTATATTTTATGATATATTGTACTGCAATTTTACGCAATATTATACTGTACTATTACATGATATTGTACTATGATACTACATGATATTGTACTATAATATTATGTGATATTGTACTGTTATATTATGTGATATTGTACTATAATATTATGTGATATTGTACTATAATATCATGTGATATTGTACTATAATATCATGTGATATTGTACTATAATATTACATGATATTGTACTGTTATATTATGTGATATTGTACTATGATACTACATGATATTGTACTATAATATTATGTGATATTGTACTATGATACTACATGATATTGTACTTTAATATTACATGATATTGTACTGTGATACTACATGCTATTGTACTATAATATCATGTGATATTGTACTATAATATTATGTGATATTGTACTATAATATTATGTGATATTGTACTATAATATTATGTGATATTGTACTATAATATCATGTGATATTGTACTATAATATCATGTGATATTGTACTATAATATTACATGATATTGTATTGTTATATCATGTGATATTGTACTGTGATACTACATGATATTGTACTGTGATACTACATGATATTGTACTATAATATCATGTGATATTGTACTATAATATCATGTGATATTGTACTGTGATACTACATGATATTGTACTATAATATCATGTGATATTGTACTATAATATCATGTGATATTGTACTGTGATACTACATGATATTATACTGCTATAATATCATGTGATATTGTACTATAATATCATGTGATATTGTACTATAATATTATGTGATATTGTGCTATTATATTACATGATATTGTACTATAGTATTACATGATATTGTACTATGATAACATGTGATATTGTACTATAATATCATGTGATACTGTACTATAATATTATGTGATATTGTACTGTTATATTATGTGATATTGTACTTTAATATTATGTGATATTGTACTGTTATATTATGTGATATTGTACTGTTATATTATGTGATATTGTACTATAATATTATGTGATATTGTACTGTTATATTATGTGATATTGTACTGTTATATTATGTGATATTGTACTGTTATATTATGTGATATTGTATTGTTATATTATGTGATATTGTACTGTTATATTATGTGATATTGTACTATAATATTATGTGATATTGTACTGTTATATTATGTGATATTGTACTATGATATTATGTGATATTGTATTATAATATTATGTGATATTGTACTGTTATATTACATGATATTGTACTGTGATACTACATGATATTGTACTATATTATTATGTGATATTGTAGTATAATATGTGATATTGTGCTATAATATCATGTGATATTGTACTATAATATTATGTGATATTGTACTATAATATTACATGACATTTTACTTTAATATTACATGACATTATGCTATTACATTACATGATATTTATGTATAACATGATAATACACTAAATGTACCTATACAAACTATCTTGTCCTGTTAGTGTGGTATGAGCTATGAGTTTATTACCTGTTCAACAATGGCTGAACCATTCAAGCGTGAAAGCCTACAGGTAAATGCTCTTTATTACCTCCTAAGCTATAATCAATAAATTTCAGCCAACTTTACTGTAACTGAAGGCCATCTGGAACACATGGTAGGTTTGTTATCCTTAGAAATCAATGGCTCCGTTACCTATTCATGTCATTAAGAGAATTACCACTGTCCGACTTGTTTTCATTAGGAGTATCACCTTTGATTCTAACACGGTAACAACACAACCAATTTCCTGAAGTTATTTATATATACATAGTCAGATGAGTTATTCAAGCCTGAAATAGGGTTTATCAGATTGGCAGACTTTATCTATAATAATGTAATGTGTTGGGTAACACTGTGATAACACACTTGCCTTTCACCTAGTTGGCCAGGGTTCGATTCCCTGATCAGACATGATCAGTATAGGGTCACCTGCCCTACCATTAGGGTTTCCTCTGGTACTCGTGTAAAGTATAGGGTCACCTGCCCTACCATTAGGGTTTCCTCTGCGTACTCGTGTAAAGTAAAGGGTCACCTGCCCTACCATTAGGGTTTCCTCTGTGTACTCGTGTAAAGTATAGGGTCACCTGCCCTACCATTAGGGTTTCCTCTGCGTACTCGTGTAAAGTATAGGGTCACCTGCCCTACCATTAGGGTTTCCTCTGCGTACTCGTGTAAAGTATAGGGTCACCTGCCCTACCATTAGGGTTTCCTCTGTGTACTCGTGTAAAGTATAGGGTCACCTGCCCTACCATTAGGGTTTCCTCTGCGTACTCGTGTAAAGTATAGGGTCACCTGCCCTACCATTAGGGTTTCCTCTGCGTACTCGTGTAAAGTATAGGGTCACCTGCCCTACCATTAGGGTTTCCTCTGCGTACTCGTGTAAAGTATAGGGTCACCTGCCCTACCATTAGGGTTTCCTCTGCGTACTCGTGTAAAGTATAGGGTCACCTGCCCTACCATTAGGGTTTCCTCTGCGTACTCGTGTAAAGTATAGGGTCACCTGCCCTACCATTAGGGTTTCCTCCGGTACTCGTGTAAAGTATAGGGTCACCTGCCCTACCATTAGGGTTTCCTCTGCGTACTCGTGTAAAGTATAGGGTCACCTGCCCTACCATTAGGGTTTCCTCTGCGTACTCGTGTAAAGTATAGGGTCACCTGCCCTACCATTAGGGTTTCCTCTGCGTACTCGTGTAAAGTATAGCGTCACCTGCCCTACCATTAGGGTTTCCTCTGCGTACTCGTGTAAAGTATAGGGTCACCTGCCCTACCATTAGGGTTTCCTCTGGTACTCGTGTAAAGTATAGGGTCACCTGCCCTACCATTAGGGTTTCCTCTGCGTACTCGTGTAAAGTATAGGGTCACCTGCCCTACCATTAGGGTTTCCTCTGCGTACTCGTGTAAAGTATAGGGTCACCTGCCCTACCATTAGGGTTTCCTCTGCGTACTCGTGTAAAGTATAGGGTCACCTGCCCTACCATTAGGGTTTCCTCTGCGTACTCGTGTAAAGTATATAAGGGTCACCTGCCCTACCATTAGGGTTTCCTCTGCGTACTCGTGTAAAGTATAGGTTCACCTGCCCTACCATTAGGGTTTCCTCTGCGTACTCGTGTAAAGTATAGGGTCACCTGCCCTACCATTAGGGTTTCCTCTGTGTACTCGTGTAAAGTATAGGGTCACCTGCCCTACCATTAGGGTTTCCTCTGTGTACTCGTGTAAAGTATAGGGTCACCTGCCCTACCATTAGGGTTTCCTCTGTGAACTTGTGTAAAGTATAGGGTCACCTGCCCTACCATTAGGGTTTCCTCTGTGTACTCGTGTAAAGTATAGGGTCACCTGCCCTACCATTAGGGTTTCCTCTGGGTACTCTAGTTTCCTCCCACAGTAGAACCCCTCGCGCTTCCATCTGGGCCAACAAGCGTGATTGATATAAGTTGATATAACTTGTTTTATAGTTTTTGTAAAATAAATAAGGTTTATAAATGTGTAAAATGTAACAATACAAATAATCAACATTGATTAGTCAATAATAAGGTTTAAAATATAAAAAAAAAAGAAATATAAAAACAGAGGAGGAAACTAACAATATAAGTTTAGTTGTCACTCTTAAGAAAACAATAAGACCTAATAAACTACAATCAAATCACGTCTAAATATAGCAAAAAAAGACACAAATAAACTACAAACCTAAATATAGCAGACATTAAATCTAAATATAGCCTAATGATAAACAATAAATCTAAATATAGCACAATGAAAGCAATAGTTCTAAATACAGCACAATAACAACTGATAAATTTATATGACAATTGTCATATAGAATGTACCTGAATCTGAAGCTTGTTGCATCATACAAGAGAAAGTCTATTCGCTGCTGTGTAATTGTTGACTATATTTGGACAGTGTATTGTTTATTGAACAATACAATTAAACTTGAATGTATTGCTATGTGGAGTTTCCATGGTTACAACCTTCTGACAGAATCAGGTTAAATCTTTTCTGGCGTTTTCACCATAGTCATTGCTGATGAGAACTGAATTGCTGTTTACAAAATCACTGTACAGGAAATGTTAATTACTCTCAAACAAGTCCGTCAATGACTGGAACAAATGTAATTAATGATTTCACAGGCGTTGATTACAATAGAAAACAAAGCGGGCTATAATTAATACATAATAGTACAGGAGGAATTCTGTTAGGGTGTAGACTTTATACAACTGTCATCACAGAGGGTCTAGACTTTGTACAACTGTCATCACAGGGGGTCTAGACTTTGTACAACTGTCATCACAGATGGTCTAGACTTTGTACATACTGTCATCACAGAGGGTCTAGACTTTGTACATACTGTCATCACAGAGGGTCTAGACTTTGTACAAACTGTCATCACAGACATGTCCTGTTTGGGTCTAGACTTTGTACATACTGTCATCACAGAGGGTCTAGACTTTGTACAACTGTCATCACAGAGGGTCTAGACTTTGTACATACTGTCATCACAGAGGGTCTAGACTTTGTACATACTGTCATCACAGAGGGTCTAGACTTTGTACAACTGTCATCACAGAGGGTCTAGACTTTGTACATACTGTCATCACAGAGGGTCTAGACTTTGTACAAACTGTCATCACAGAGGGTCTAGACTTTGTACATACTGTCATCACAGACATGTCCAGACTTTGTACATACTGTCATCACAAACATGTCTAGACCTTCTTTTACTGATTTGTCTCGATTGTTACCATGGCAACTGATTAAGTACTCAGCTTCCTTAAACAGATTTTGATTAAAGTTTTTTACTAATTTCAATTTTGTCCACTAATCAATCACATTTTTTTACAGTAAAGGCCATGATCAGGGTTAATTAAGGTCTGATAATGTAGAAATAGAAACTTTATCATTTTCTTCATGTGCATTTCACTTTAATTTTACATCAAGCAAAACAAAGTCTTCTGTTAGGCAGGATTTGTATGGAACAATCTCGACTTAAGAATTTAATGAGAAATTGATTTTCTTTGTCACGAAAGATTCAAGAATAATCCATTAAATTTTTATTGCTGTATAAAACCTCAGACTTTAAAATCTGGCAATGACTCTGATAGTATATGGTAACAAGTTGTCATTAGAGAGATTATCTAAATATTACAGTTTAAATTGTACATTAAAACAAGCAAGACTATTTCATGAAATGTGAGGTAAGAATTTCCATTGATATGTTAGGTAAGAATTTCCATTGTTATGTTTGGTAAGAATTTCCATTGTTATGCCTGGTAAGAATTTCCATTGTTATGTCTGGTCAGAATTTCCATTGTTATGTGAGGTAAGAATTTCCATTGTTATGTCTGGTAAGAATTACCATTGTTATGTCTGGTAAGAATTTCCATTGTTATGTCAGTTAAGAATTTCCATTGTTATGTGAGGTAAGAATTTCCATTGTTATGTCTGGTAAGAATTTCCATTGTTATGTCTGGTAAGAATTTCCATTGTTATGTGAGGTAAGAATTTCCATTGTTATATGTCAGGTAAGTATTTCCATTGTTATGTCAGGTAAAATCTCCCTTTGTTATGCCTGGTAAGAATTTCCATTGTAATATGTCTGGTAAGAATTTCCATTGTTATGTCTGGTAAGAATTTCCATTGTTATGTGAGGTAAGAATTTCCATTGTTATGTCTGGTAAGAATTTCCATTGTTATGTCTGGTAAGAATTTCCATTGTTATGTGAGGTAAGAATTTCCATTGTTATGTTAGGTAAGAATTTCCATTGTTATGTCTGGTAAGAATTTCCATTGTTATGTCTGGGAAGAATTTCCATTGATATGTTAGGTAAGAATTTCCATTGTTATGTTTGGTAAGAATTTCCATTGTTATGTCTGGTAAGAATTTCCATTGTTATGTGAGGTAAGAATTTCCATTGTTATGTTAGGTAAGAATTTCCATTGTTATGTCTGGTAAGAATTTCCATTGTTATGTCTGGGAAGAATTTCCATTGATATGTTAGGTAAGAATTTCCATTGTTATGTTTGGTAAGAATTTCCATTGTTATGTCTGGTAAGAATTTCCATTGTTATGTCTGGTAAGAATTTCCATTGTTATGTGAGGTAAGAATGTCCATTGTTATATGTCAGGTAAGAATTTTCATTGTTATGCCTGATAAGAATTTCCATTGTTATGTCAGTTAAGAATTTCCATTGTTATGTGAGGTAAGAATTTCCATTGTTATATGTCAGGTAAGAATTTTCATTGTTATGCCTTGTAGGAATTTCCATAGTTACATTTGTATGTCAGTTAAGAATTTCCATTGTTATGTGAGGTAAGAATTTCCATTGTTATATGTCAGGTAACAATTTTCATTGTTATGCCTGGTAAGAATTTCCATTGTTATGCCAGTTAAGAATTTCCATTGTTATGTCAGGTAAGAATTTCCATTGTTATATTGGGAAAGAATTTCCATTGATATGTTTGGTAAGAATTTCCATTGTTATGTGAGGTAAGAATTTTCATTGTTATGTGAGGTAAGAATTTCCATTGTTATGCCTGGTAAGAATTTCCATTGTTATATGTCTGGTAAGAATTTCCATTGTTATGTCTGGTAAGAATTTCCATTGTTATGTGAGGTAAGAATTTCCATTGTTATGCCTGGTAAGAATTTCCATTGTTATATGTCAGGTAAGAATTTTCATTGTTATGCCTGGTAAGAATTTCCATTGTTATGTCAGTTAAGAATTTCTATTGTTATGTCAGGTAAGAATTTCCATTGTTATATTGGGAAAGAATTTCCATTGTTATGTCAGGTAGGAATTTCCATTGTTATGTGAGGTAAGAATTTCCATTGTTATGTCAAGTTCCTCTATCTGTTCAATGTGACTACACATTGTCACAAAACCCCAATAAACTTGTTATTGTAGCAGTGTCGTCCTGACTATAGACACCAAAGAAAATGGCTTACATTAGTAAACAAGGATCTAGAGTTGGTTGATAATCTGTGTTAATTACTTTTTGTAACGTACTTAGAATTTAGCTCCGAGAACCTGTAAGTAACAAACCCAAATGAGAAGGTCTTACACTTGGTGTAATATAGAATTTATTACACTCTTAATTAGAGGGTATTACACTTGGTGTAATATAGAATTTATTACCCTAATTAGAGGGTATTACACTTGGTGTAATATAGAATTTATTACACGCCTAATTAGAGGGTATTACACTTGGTGTAATATAGAATTTATTACACGCCTAATTAGAGGGTATTACACTTGGTGTAATATAGAATTTATTACACACCTAATTAGAGGGTATTACACTCGGTGTAATATATAATTTATTACACACCCTAATTAGAGGGTATTACACTCGGTGTAATATAGAATTTATTACACGCCTAATTAGAGGGTATTACACTTGGTGTAATATTGAATTTATTACACGCCTAATAAGAGGGTATTACACTCGGTGTAATATAGAATTTATTACCCTAATTAGAAGGTATTACACTTGGTGTAATATAGAATTTATTACACACCTAATTAGAGGGTATTACACTTGGTGTAATATAGAATTTATTACACTCTTAATTAGAGGGTATTACACTTGGTGTAATATAGAATTTATTACACTCTTAATTAGAGGGTCTTACACTCGGTGTAATATAGAATTTATTACACTCTTAATTAGAGGGTATTACACTTGGTGTAATATAGAATTTATTACACTCTTAATTAGAGGGTCTTACACTCGGTGTAATATAGAATTTATTACATACCCTAATTAGAGGGTATAATATATAATAATACACTCGGTGTAATATAGAATTTATTACACACCTAATTAGAGTGTATTACACTCGGTATAATAATATAGAATTTATTACACCCCTAATTAGAGGGTATTACACTCGGTGTAATATAGAATTTATTACACACCCTAATTAGAGGGTATTACACTCGGTGTAATATAGAATTTATTACACCCCTAATTAGAGGGTATTACACTCTGTGTAATATAGAATTTATTACACCCCTAATTAGAGGGTATTACACTCGGTGTAATATAGAATTTATTACCCTAATTAGAGGGTATTACACTTGGTGTAATATAGAATTTATTACACACCTAATTAGAGGGTCTTACACTCGGTGTAATATAGAATTTATTACACACCCTAATTAGAGGGTATTACACACAGTGTAATATAGAATTTATTACACACCCTTATTAGAGGGTATAACACTCGGTGTAATATAGAATTTATTACACACCCTAATTAGAGGGTATTACACTCAGTGTAATATAGAATTTATTACACACCCTTATTAGAGGGTATTACACTCGGTGTAATATATAATTTATTACACAACCTTATTAGAGGGTATTACACTCGGTGTAATATAGAATTTATTACACACCCTAATTAGAGGGTATTACACTCGGTGTAATATAGAATTTATTACACACCTAATTAGAGGGTATTACACTCGGTGTAATATAGAATTTATTACACTCCCTAATTAGAGGATCTTGAATAGAATTTATTACACAAGTTTAAAAATTTGGGTCTATTTCTATTTACTAATTATTAATTAATTCCATATTGCACTATCATGAGTTTAAGATTCTTTTGATGATATATTTATTACCCTTTTTTTTTTTTTTAAATAAGTGAAATTTCCTATAAGACTACAGACTTAGTTTGACTCGATCGTTAGTCTTCAACCTCCAAAACAATCATGTGACGTCATCATGATGTCATTTACTTATAATGCCATTATAGTGTTATTTATACTGATATGTTTTACAATATTGATGTCGTGGCCATATGACAGGATGACATCAGATCAGTTATACCCTAAAGGGATGTTCAGTCTGTGTGTGTGCTGACTGTGTCGCTCTTTATTCTATAGAAAATGATACTTTAATGCAGGATGGTAAAAAATCCATATGTTCTGCCTAAGTATATAGCCCATGATACGTCAAATGTAAATTTATCTTCAAAAGGCTCATCCTTCACAAGGAATTCGACAATAAGCTTTCGTCCCTAAGGCCTATATCTGTCTGACCAGAGCTGATAACCCCAACACACTACTGTACCCATGGCCATTCAGGTCAGTAATTCTAAAGACAGTGGTCAGTCCCTTTGGTCAGTTCTTAGACTGGACACATGATAGTGTCTCTGTGAAATAAATATTTAAATTATAAAATAAAAAAATTAGCTTTTATAATTAGCTCACCTGCCAAGAGAGCAAGTGAGCTTATGACATGTTGTGGTGTCCGTCATTTTTTCTGTCCAACTTTTCCATCTAATCAACTTCTTTTCAATAAACCAAGAGGCCTAGAGATCTGATGGTATGCCGTAGTATGCTGGGGTGAAGGACTACCTAGTTTGTTCAAATGGATGACATTGACCTATATTTAAGGTTACAGGGACCCAGGCTTTAAATGACTTCTTCTCAGTAACCAAGAAGCCTAGAGACCTGATATGTGACCTGCAGTATGCTGGGATTAAGGGCTGCTAAGTTTGTTCAGATGAACGACCTTGATCTACATTCAAGGTCACAGGTGTCAAAGATGTTAAAATCTTTAACCAAAGATTTCTTAATGACCCTTAAGAGACATACAGACCTGATATTTATTAGATAAATAAACCTAGCCTACAGTAGCTTGGTATTTGAATAAAGTGGTAATCAACTTAGCATTTGCAATAAATGACTTAGATCAATTTCAAAGTTACATTAGAAGCATGTGAGAAATACAGGCCCATTGGGCCTCATGTTTTGGTCTCTAAGGATTTATCTTATTCTAGTTTCAAACTAGGCGATGATAATCTAATTATCTTACATGTAATTCGACCATTCTCTGGACAGTTATGAACTTGTGGTCAGTATAATACTGCCATCTCTAGTTGATTTCTCGCTCTAACACCTGGGGGTGATTATAATGATTAGTAGGAAGGACCATACTGTTTCGGGGTCATGATACTAATGGTTAGTTCTGTTCTGAATTAATTTAATCAAGGTTTAAGTTTGGTCAATAACTTACATTAACCCTGTTTCAAGCTCTCAAAGATCAGACGAGTTAACACTTTTAATTTTCTCCTCAGTCACTGGTATAAACATAGAGTCCAGGTTACTGGCCAGTAACTTTACTATGATGAAGAATTATCAGTCTTTACGAATGACCTTAACCCACTTTCAAGGTTGTTAAAAATATGACCTTGATCCACTTTCAAGGTTGTTCAAATGAATGACTTTGATCCACTTTCAAGGTTGTTCAAATGAATGACTTTGATCCACTTTCAAGGTTGTTCAAATGAATGACCTTGATCCACATTCAAGTTTGTTCAAATGAATGACCTTGATCCACTTTTAAGGTTGTTCAAATGAATGACCTTGATCCACTTTTAAGGTTGTTCAAATGAATGACCTTGATCCACTTTCAGAGTTGTTCAAATGAATGACCTTGAACCACTTTCAGTGTTGTTCAAATGAATGACCTTGAACCACTTTCAAGGTTGTTCAAATGAATGACCTTGTTCAACTTTCAAGGTCACTGTGTCAAATGTGTTAAAATCTATTTTTTCCAATAACCAAGAGGCTGAAGTACATGATATTAGGAAAATTAAAGTAAGCTGTTATTGAAGGACTGTTATTTAAGATTGTCCAAATGAATCTTTAATGACTGGCATTGAATTTGCAATGTAGATCATAATACACTGTGGATATTTTATAATTGAGAGATTGGTATCGACAAAACCTTGCTGAGTCAGCCTTTTTAGTTTCCTAGATAGACAACATTATTTCTGCTTTTAAGATCGATCCCGAGACTTGATCAATTTTGCTACACATAAGAACATGCCTGTTGTATCTCATTATAACAACCATTACAACTGTAATTATGGTTTCTACTACAGAAGTTAATTACAGTGTATGCATTTTCAATATACTGCTTCATCCTTGCATTTTATTTTCATCATTATGTAAAAATGCAACATTGTTGATCGAGTGTTGCATGTGGCCCACACTGAGAGATATGAAAACCTTACATCTTCTAGGAGCTTAAAACAAACTGCTCTATATAACTGATATTGAAGATGGTTGAAAGTTTTAGAGCTTCTCTCAAACCTGAAGCCAATTAAGAGTTTGCCTGAACATAGGTTAGCATGTTGAGTTTGGTTAGGTGATGGATGTTTATAAACTCAGTTGGATGTCAAATCAGTTTTCTTGTCAAATTGTCAAACTAATACACAGACAAACTTTATAGTTTTTGAATGTTTATAATTCAAAGGCTTTACTAAACTGAAGTAAAACTGAAGTTGCAACAGTAAAATTTATATATATTAATCTCAATTTCCTTAAATTGCAAACTTTCTCTTGATCCCACTGAGAAATTACGAGGTTTGACTGTAGTTTCTTTGCAGTTTGATTTCCAATATGGCCACCATGATTTAATTTCTGTGTTGTCTGATTGGTTGATCATGTAGTTATACATTTCATTTTAAAGTTTGACTTTAGGCAATATGTTGAGTGCCTAATTAATCTCATCAAATATCCGTCATCAAACAAGAGTATATACATAACATACCATACATGGCAGTTCATTGTTTATTTCAAAGTCATATAGCTGACTTGTATATAAAAAATTATATATATATATGTATATACACCAATCTCAAAATAACTCCTCATTACGAACTATAAGTCCTGGGGTACATGTAGTATATAAGCTGATTATATGAGTTGCTGTCCATGACATATTACACTGTACTATATAATCATCTCACAAAGTTAAGGGTGTATGCTGGCATCATTGTGTCTGTCCATCCATCTTTCTGTCCATCTGTAGACAGAAGTTTGTACTTACTCTTCACTCCATCAACAAACTTTTGGTAAGGGGTTGTGTCCCTCTAATCATTTCCTGACACAGAAGGGTATTAATAGCCTTTCGCTTGCAACCCTATAGTAACAGTGTAGTTAAAAGTCTTCTCAGATGATTGTACAAGCCCTTTTTGACTCTTTTTGACTGAAGATTTCATAAACTTGGCATAATGGCACAAAAATTAATGAAAGATACAAGCAAAATCTATTTCTACATAAGGTTTCTCCCAATGCAGTCATGTGAAAAATCCGTAAAAAGAGTAGCACATTTATAAGTTACGCTCTATAACTGAATTATTGCTGATTAAACGGGAATGGATTTTAAAATGTTTGTTATTCTACATTCAAAGCAGTTTAGGAATTCAGAAAATATCATACAGGAAGTTAATGTGAAAATGATGGAGCTTCGATCTTGATGACAGCTCTTATCCCACACTATTGCTACTGTGAATGTGTATAGTGAAAGTAAATATATATAATATAATGTTTATTAGCTGAAAATCCTATTTCAGCATCATTTCAATTTGTCATCCTATTAGAATCATCGAATCAAAGAATATCAGGTCATGACCCTTATAATATGGGTGAAAGGGTCAAATCAAAGGTCATTGTGTCAGATCAAAGGTCATAGGGTCAAATCAAAGGTCATAGGGTCAAATCAAATGTCACTGGGTCAAATCAAAGGTCATAGGGTCAAATCAAACATTCTTTTGGTGACATTTTCACCACATATTCTTGTTTTTTTTTTCTATCAAACATATGGAATAAAAATTTACTAAAAATACATTGTACACAATTTATATGATTTTATTCATAAGACCTGTCCTAGGCCTCAACATTCAATGGATTTATTTATGCTGCATTAAACAAGAACATTTGCATGGTGCTACATATTTATAGAAGATAATTCACAACATCTAGTAAAAAAGCCAGCACATAAATTTTCTAGTCTTGAATTCAGGATAGATTCTGTGAGTGACAGGTCTTTCAGAATTGTTCTCAAGTGAAAATTCAGTTTTGTCATCTTTTCTACTGCGTCGTTGCAAAATGTTTGCACAAATTTGTAATTCAGTGAAGTAATTAAATTCATAAATTTGAGAGAGTGATAAAAATTTAGATTGTCTTACGATGATTGGTTCTGTCAGATTTGTGACATGCTGTTGATAGACCTGATCAGGAACCTGATTCTTATAGAAATCCTGTCAAATCTTTAAAAATCTTATGTGAGAGAAAATTTTAAATGTTTTGTCAGCCGTCAACAACGATGACAATGCTTTTGTTGTCTCTGATAATTTTTTAATGAGGAGTTAAGATCAGTTTTGGACCATAGCAAAAGTTCATTTATGTTACATACTTTTTTTCAAAATGCAAACAAATCCAACCAAGAAACTAAAGTGATCACCTATACTTAACATGTCCATTTGAGAACAGAACGAAAAAACATTTGTGTGAATAATTGAATATATTAAGTATATAATAATACATCTCTCTCGTAAATGAGTGGTTATAGAATTTAAGATATGATTCATAAAATATGCAAATTAAGTTTGGTGCTTGCATTCCGAAAAACAACTGTAACAACTATTGAAAATGTTCAACGTCGAGCAATGAAACAAGTACCAGGACTTTCAGATTTATCGTGTACGGAACATTTGCAGAAATTTGGATTGTGAACATTAACATATAGAAGATCGTGTGGGGATATGATAGAAGTATATGAAATCTCTCTAGAAAATATGATAACGAACTCAAACTTATTTACAGTCAAATGAAGAATTTTAACCACATGAGGCCATAACTGAAAAATATATAAAGAGTTCCGAAGTTGAATATAAGCAAATATTGGTTCAGATTGATTGAGACTTGGTTGACAACAGTCTTCTATCATGGGTTGTTAAAACGAACACAATGTCAGAAAACAATTTGAGTATGAACTAGATGAACACTGTTTTTAAAGAAAAACTGGTTCTATAAGCTTGAATACCACAATTATTATAATGTTTCTTTTTGCTAAGAGTTGAACTTAAAAGGATTGTGAACTAGCTCTCATGAATATGTTTTAAATTGTCAGAATAAATCTGTGTATCTGTGTGAAACATGCCTATCTGTCTCTCTGTCAGAATAAATCTGTGTATCTGTGTGAAACATGCCTATCTGTCTCGTACATATATTATTTGTGTATCGTAACGCGGTCAATAAGGTGGTCCAAACTGAATCTACAATTCTGGGTCATCCCTGGTTTTGAATCTAATACGCAGGTTATTTGAAAATCTGACGGGTCAATCTGGTTAGTTTTTAACGCAGAGCAGTCTGAAAAACAGATTACCTCTGGGAAATGGTGTGAGCTGTCAACACTGATATTTCTTTGTAAAGGAAATAGAGTTTTACTGTTTGTGGTGCTTTATAAACCTAACTCTAGTCATGTCCTTCCTCGAATGCCTAACTCTCATCATGTCATACCAAAATCTCGTCTTCGAGTGTAAGCCTAACTCTCATGTCATTTCTGTATGCCTAACTCTTGTCATATGTCATTGCTGAATTTGTCTAACTCTTATCATATCATTCCTTATGCTTAACTTAATAATCTGTCATGTCTTTCTATATGCTTAAGTCTTGTCTTGTCATTTTATATGCTTCACTCCTGTCATAATTATGCCTAACATATTCTTGTCATTCTTTGTCATATGTGCCTAACTCTTGTCATATCATTCCTTATATGCCTAACTCTTAACTATTATGTTATTCCTCATTTGATGAATTAAAATGTTCTGAAAAACTTATGCATACGAGTCATATAAAGAAATTATTTTCAGACATCTTGTCTGCAATTTATTTGTTTTCTTGGAATAACTCTGGATGGGCAGTAAAATGACGGATGCTATTTTTGTTAAATTCCATTGAACATAATTAATTAATCACAAAAAAAGTCACACCGACAAGTAGTGAAGACTAGCTGTTATATGTTATCATTTGGGTCTTGTAGGGAATCCTGTCCCAAGAGAGCTACTGTAATCGCCCAGAAAATTCCACCTCAATGTTTCTCTCCCATGCAATTTGGAGAAACTGATTGATTGACAATATATAGAAAATAAATTTTTCCTTTGAAGGCCTAGATCCTGACAGTTGATCTAGAGGCTGGTGCCCGATAGCTCGGCCAGCCATCACAGAGGAAAAGCTTGGGGTTTAGTGATTAATGCCCTGTCGGAGAAATACCCCGCTATATAAGACCTTATTTGTATTTAGGTTGGTGCAAAGGTATTATTTGAAAATCACGAGCTGTCTGCGAAATCAGTCTGTGAGAAAGTAGATGTAAACGCATCCCATGAAAGCCAAACAGCAGATACTCAGGCGATTTAGCAGCGCTGAATTTATTCATGTACAAATTGGTTACAGCACCGCTCAAGTACAATTGATGAATGGTGTTTTTCTTTACCAATTTCTCCCAAATCTAGCTTTTCACCTCTATAAGCTTCTTGTAAGCCTCTTTGATCTTCTGCAATGCATTAATATTCTACGGTTTTACAAAATTAAGTTGTTTGTTATTGCTATGGAAATATCTGTATTTCTTCATCGCATTCGGCACTGGTGGATTTCTAATCAACCGTGTGTCATTGTAAAATTGTGATGCACACTAGTATTGATTGATAAAATATTTGTAATTTTCTTGGAATAAGATATCACTTATTTCTCCGCATGTTTGCTCCGATTTTGATGAATTTGTTTTATATATAGAACTATTGACGCGACCTCTAGTAGCTGGATGATTTTTAAGCTGCTGCCAATCAAAGAAATAATTGTTTTCGGCTGGGTCATGCTGAGGTCAGACCGATCAAAGAAGTCGGATTTTGTTGAGGAGACTCGCTATTATTTCCTGATCATGGAAGAATAAAGAAAACTTAATTTGACTGAAGAAATGATTTTGCATTGTGTAACAACACCATTGATCGTCCTAATAATATGCCTTATAGTTTATGTCTCGTTCCCTACGATACAGTAATCTTGTTTGTCTATGAACTCACTACAACATCCACCATTATATTACTGACTCTATACAATATCACCGACAGATAGGCTGTTTTTACCGATTTCTATACAATTTTATTTATCATGGCCCAGAAGCTTCTATCAGTAAATACTTGGGCAGATATTCTAACATTGATACAGCTTTCATGTGAAGGGAAATTATTGTTTTTACAGCTTTTATGACCAATATTGACTGAATTTATACTGGAATAACAGACACAAAACATTCTGTGATAAAAAATGCTAGCAAATAACCACGAACAAAGGCAGATAATGGTAAAATAGAAAAGAAGACAAATACCAGACAGCTTCACAGCCTGAAGACATTATACAAGTGGTTCTTATGTACAATTGTCTCTTAGTGGTTCTAGTATACAGCTGTACTCTCTTAGTGGGTCAAGTATATAACTGTACTCTCTTAGTGGTTCTAGTATACAACTGTACTCTCTTAGTGGTTCTAGTATACAACTGTACTCTCTTAGTGGTTCTAGTAAACAACTATAATCTCTTAGTGGTTCTAGTATACAACTGTCTCTAAGTGGTTCTAGTATACAACTGTAACTCTCTTAGTGGTTCTAGTATACAACTGTAACTCTCTTAGTGGTTCTAATATACAACTGTAACTCTCTTAGTGGTTCTAGTATACAACTGTACTCTCTTACTGATTCTAGTATACAACTGTACTCTCTTAGTGGTTCTAGTATACAACTGTAACTGTCTTAGTGGTTCTAGTATACAACTGTACTCTCTTAGTGGTTCTAGTATACAACTATACTCTCTTAGTGGTTCTAGTATACAACTGTACTCTCTTAGTGGTTCTAGTATACAACTATACTCTCTTAGTGGTTCTAGTATACAACTGTACTCTCTTAGTGGTTCTAGTATACAACTGTAACTCTCTTAGTGGTTCTAGTATATAACTGTACTCTCTTAGTGGTTCTAGTATACAACTGTAACTCTCTAGGTGGTTCTAGTATACAACTGTAACTCTCTTAGTGGTTCTAGTATACAGCTGTAACTCTCTTAGTGGTTCTAGTATACAACTGTAACTGTCTTAGTGGTTCTAGTATACAACTGTACTCTCTTAGTGGTTCTAGTATACAACTGTACTCTCTTAGTGGTTCTAGTATACAACTGTACTCTCTTAGTGGTTCTAGTATACAACTGTAACTGTTTTAGTGGTTCTAGTATACAACTGTAACTCTCTAAGTGGTTCTAGTATACAACTGTAACTCTCTTAGTGGTTCTAGTATACAACTGTACTCTCTAAGTGGTTCTAGTATACAACTGTACTCTCTTAGTGGTTCTAGTATACAACTGTAACTCTCTTAGTGGTTCTAGTATATAACTGTACTCTCTTAGTGGTTCTAGTATACAACTGTAACTCTCTTAGTGGTTCTAGTATACAACTGTAACTCTCTAGGTGGTTCTAGTATACAACTGTACTCTCTTAGTGGTTCTAGTATACAACTGTACTCTCTAAGTGGTTCTAGTATACAGCTGTAACTCTCTTAGTGGTTCTAGTATACAACTGTACTCTCTTAGTGGTTCTAGTATACAACTGTACTCTCTTAGTGGTTCTAGTATATAACTGTACTCTCTTAGTGGTTCTAGTATACAACTGTACTCTCTTAGTGGTTCTAGTATACAACTGTACTCTCTTAGTGGTTCTAGTATATAACTGTAACTCTCTTAGTGGTTCTAGTATACAACTGTACTCTCTTAGTGGTTCTAGTATACAACTGTACTCTCTTAGTGGTTCTAGTATACAACTGTAACTCTCTTAGTGGTTCTAGTATACAACTGTACTCTCTTAGTGGTTCTAGTATACAACTGTACTCTCTTAGTGGTTCTAGTATACAACTGTACTCTCTTAGTGGTTCTAGTATACAACTGTACTCTCTTAGTGGTTCTAGTATACAACTGTACTCTCTTAGTGGTTC